>NC_056454.1:44338904-44655227 GCF_018296145.1 Oncorhynchus tshawytscha
GACTGGGTTGGATACAAGGTAACATTATAAACAGACACTGTGTGTATAAAACATTGAGAACATCTGCCCTTCCATGATGTCACCTGTTAAAGCCGCTTCAATCAGTGTAGATGAACGGGAGAAGACAGGTGAAAGACGGGTTTTCAAGCCTGAAGACAATTGAGACTTGGGTTATGTATGTGTGCCATTCAGATGGTGAATGGGCAAGACATTAGATTGAACTGCCTTTGAACAAGGTATTGTAGTAGGTGGAAGTCGTTTTGTGTCTAGAACTGCAACGCTGCTGGGCTTTTCACACTCAACCGTTTCCACTGTAACAACACTGGTCCAGCACCCAAAGGACCTCCAGCCAACTTAAAACAACTGTGGGAAACATTGGAGTCAACATGGGCCAGCATCCCTGTGGAACGCTTTCAACACCTTGTAGAGTCCATGTCCCGACAAATTTAGAGGCTGTTCTTGAGGGCAACTCAATATTAGGAAGGTGTTACGTAATGTTTTCACACATAGATTATAAATCACAAAGAAAACGTGCACTATGTTTTCCTGGACTTTTGGGCTGAAGCCAGAACCAGGATAGACGAGGCAGATGAGGTGACAGCTGGTAGGATGATAGATTTTCAATAACATAAGTGTTTTTAAACTCTAGCTTGTCCTCAAAGTGGCTTGGTAATTTCTCCGTCTTCAAGAGAAAACATCTTCACTTTAATTTCTCCGTCTTCGAGAAGGGAAAACATCTCTCTCACAGTGGGTAGGTAATTTCTCCGTCTTCCTTTCGCTCGACATCTCTCACAGTGGGTAGGTCATTTCCCTTTCGCTCAAGACCTCACATTTCTGTGTCATTATTATTCAGACTGACATTTTTCAAAGCAATTTGAACGGCACTGTTGATCCCATCTCTTTCACGGTACAATGTCTTCCTGCTCTAAATGAGTGTCTTGACAAAACAACTTTCAAAACAAACAACAACCTTTGTCCAATTATCCCTTCTCTGGCAGTTTTCTGGAGGGTTGGTTGATTGGCTCACAGAGAAACATTGCGGGTGTCCCAAATGGCCCCCGATCTCTTATATACTGGAATAGGAGCCCGGTCTAAAGTAGTGTACTATATAGGGAACAGGGTATCATGTGGGACGTAAGCCTTTATTTAAACCAAGCAGACAAGGCAGTCGTCCTCACAAGAAAGACATAATCGTTGTATTCCAACTATCATCTCCTCACTTGACAAAGATGTTATAGATGACGGATAATGAACGGTATGGACAGACAGGAGCTGAGAGATAATGAACAGTGTGGACAGACAGAGATAATGAACGGTATGGACAGACAGAGATATGGACAGACAGGAGCTGAGAGATAATGAACAGTATGGACAGACAGAGATAATGAGCGAGGTATGGACAGACAGGAGATAATGAATGGTATGGACAGACAGAGATAATGAACGGTATGGACAGACAGGAGCTGAGAGATAATGAAGCGGTATGGACAGACAGAGATAATGAACGGTATGGACAGACAGAGATAATGCGGTATGGACAGACATAGATAATGAACAGTATGGACAGACAGGAGCTGATAATGAACGTATGGACAGACAGAGATAATGAACAGTATGGACAGACCCAGATAATGAACTATGGACAGAGATAATGAAGCGGTATGGACAGACAGAGATAATGAGCTTGGTATGGACAGACAGAGATAATGAACGGTATGGACAGACAGAGATAATGAACGTATGGACAGACAGAGATAATAAGCAGTATGGACAGACATAGATAATGAACGGTATGGACAGACAGAGATAATGAACGGTATGGACAGACAGGAGCTGAGAGATAATGAGCGGTATGGACAGACAGAGATAATGAAGCGGTATGGACAGACAGAAGCTATGGACAGACAGAGATAATGAATTGGTATGACAGAACACAAATAGAGATAATGAACGGTATGGACTACTTTAGACAGAGCCCTATAGATGTTCCCTATGGATGGCAAGAGATAACGGTATGGACCCTATTCCCTATATGGTACACTAGATAGATGAACCCTATTATGGACAGACAGGAGCCCTATAGAACCCTATAATGGGTGCACTACTTTAGCGGTATGGACCCTATTCCTATAATGTACGGTATGGACAGACAGAGATAATGGCGGTATGGACAGACAGAGATAATGTTCCCTATATAGTACTGGACAGAGATAATGAACGGTATGGACAGACCCTATAGAACCCTATTCCTATATAGTGTACTACTTTATAGTGTTCCCTATATAGTGCACTTTAGACCAGAGCCCTATAGAACCCTATTCCCTATATAGTGACTAGACAGGATAATGAACATTACATGTGCACTACTTTTAGACCAGAGCCCTATAGACCCTCAAACCCCTTTTGGCCCTGGTCTAAATCAGTGCACTAGGAAATAGGGCCCCTTGTTATTAAATAATGATTAAATAATGAGCTGTGTGGGGGGGGGTGTGGTTACAGACACAGATCACAGAACTACCAATCAACATCACCACAATGGGTTATGTTGCTAGATGGTATTATTATTGTATTAGATAGCATCGTCCAAAACCAACAGTTGAATTTCAAGATTTTCTATTGTATAGTCAATATGGAAATCTGCATCCGTTTAATTCAATTACGCCACTATACACACTGTCTGCTTGTTCTGGTTTGTATTGAGGTGATTAGTAGCTGGCTGGCTGTGTACAAGGATAGATACCACGGCAGGAGGTCTGTCTCACAGTGGTAAACATTAAGGTTGAAGTTGTTGCTATTCAGATGAGAGATCAAATGTTGGAGGAGGACAGCAACATCCCAGGTCCTCAACACAACAACAGGAGCATAGTGATGATGTTGGAGGAGGACAGCAACATCCTGGTCCTCAACACAACAACAGGAGCATAGTGATGATGGTTGGAGGAGGACAGCAACACCCCAGGTCCTCACCTCAACACAACAACAGCAGCATGGTGATGATGGTTGGAGGATGACAGCAACACCCCAGGTCATAGTGATGGATCAAACAGAGTACTGAAACTCCTCCGTTGTCTTTCAGATTCAGAGCTGCCCCTAAGGGCCCTAAACAGAGCTGCCCCTAAGGGCCCTAGACAGAGCTGCAGAGCCCTAGACAGAGCTGCACGAAGGGCCCTAGACAGAGCTGCCCCTAAGGGCCCTAGACAGAGCTGCACCTAAGGACCCTAGACAGAGCTGCCCCCTTAGACAGAGCTGCACCTAAGGGCCCTAGACAGAGCTGCACCTAAGGTCCCTAGACAGAGCTGCACCTAAGGACCCTAGACAGAGCTGCCCTAAGGGCCCTAGACAGAGCTGCCCCTGAGGGCCCTAGACAGAGCTGCCCCTAAGGGCCCTAGTCAGAGCTGCCCCTAAGGGCCCTAGTCAGAGCTGCCCCCTAAGGGCCCTAGACAGAGCTGCCCCTGAGGGCCATAGACAGAGCTGCCCCTAAGGGCCCTAGACAGAGCTGCCCCTAAGGGCCCTAGACAGAGCTGCCCCTAAGGGCCCTAGTCAGAGCTGCCCCTAAGGGCCCTAGTCAGAGCTGCCCCCTTAGACAGAGCTGCCCCTGAGGGCCATAGACAGAGCTGCCCCTAAAGGCCCTAGACAGAGCTGCCCCTGAGGGCCCTAGACAGAGCTGCCCCTGAGGGCCATAGACAGAGCTGCCCCTAAGGGCCCTAGTCAGAGCTGCCCCTAAGGGCCCTAGACAGAGCTGCCCCTGAGGGCCATAGACAGAGCTGCCCTGAGGGCCACAGAGCTGCACCTAAGGACCCTAGTCAGACTTTTTGGGACACAGAGTACTCTTTTATGAGATATCAGGTTTCTTTCTCCAGCCCTCCATTGCCTTTCGGATTCCCAGCACATAGTCATTCTAGTGTTTCTGGAAAGCTCACCTAAGGCTAAATCAGCCCTGGGGTTTCAGCTCCCAGGTACAATTAGATATAAAAAGTCAGCCAAGCTTATCCTCCTCACTCTACATCAATATTAGCAGAGGGGGACCATGCCCCCAGGGTAGATCTGTCCTCAGAACGATCACTGGCACCTCTCCTTCCCTCCCGATCCATCGCATACATCCTCTTGTCTCTCCTCCCATTCCTTCTCCTATCTGCTCCTCTCACACCTCTCCTCCCTCATCGTTCCTCTCCTCCCTCCACCTCTCCTGCCTCCATCTCCCTCGTTCCTCTCCTCCCTCCATCTCTCCTCCCTCCACCTCTTCCCCTCCATCTCCCCTCGTCCTCTCCTCCCTTCATCTCTCCTCCTTCCACCTCTCCTTCCTCCACCTCTCCTCCCTCATCGTTCCTCTCCTCCCTCAATCTCTCCTCCCTTCATCTCTCCTCCTTCCACCTCTCGTTCTTCCACCTCTCCTCCCTCAATCTCTCCTCATTCCTTTCCTTCCTCCCTTCTCATCTGACTCCCACCTCCCAAAATTCCCCAAAGCCAGTTACAGAGGATGGCTGGGCAATTCATCCTCACCTCTCCTCCTTTCCTCTCTCCTTTTTATCCACCCTCAATCCCTCTTCCTCAATCTCTCCCTCTCCTCCCAAAATGTCACATAGCCAGTTAGAGAGAGAGGGTGTGTGGTCTGGTCTTTCAATCTGTTAGAGACTGGGACCTGGGAGCCGAGGAGAGGAAGGAGAGATGGAGGAGAGGAAGGAGAGATGGAGGAGAGGAAGGAGAGATGGAGAGGAGATGGGGAAGGAGAGATGGAGGGATGGAGGAGAGGAAGGAGAGATGGAGGGATGGAGGAGAGGGTGGAGAGATGGAGGAGAGGAAGGAGAGATGGAGGAGAGGAAGGAGAGATGGAGGGATGGAGGAGAGGGGAGAGATGGAGGAGAGGAAGGAGAGATGGAGGGATGGAGGGATGGAAGGAGAGATGGAGGGAGAGATGGAGGGGGGAAGGAGAGAGGGGAAGGAGAGATGGAGGGATGAAGGGATGGAGGATGACGGGGAAGGAGAGATGGAGGGATGATGGGGGAAGGAGAGATGGAGGGATGATGGGGGAAGGAGAGATGGAGGGATGAGGGGGGAAGGAAGGGTTTTCTATTACACACTGTTCTCCTCAATGGGGATCATTGCTCATTGTGTTTTGGTCCTGTGGTCCGAGGCAGAGCAGAACACATCAGTCTTGACCATTCAATAGATTTACAGAAGACTGATTACTGCTGTCTGCCGGGTGACAGAAGGGACAGACTAAATCTCTGGAGCAGGAGGATAAGTGATTAGGCAGATTGATGTTGTGTGTTTCGTTTGGTAAATTGTAACGCTCATAGATTTTCAATGACAGATTATCATTCTGTTTGTTTATATCTGATAAACTTGGTGACTCATCTAAAGTAACTACTGAGTCTACTAGTCTTCAGTAAATTTGTATTGAATACTTGTAGAATTCACAACACAAAAAATACAATCATTTCACTAAAATCCACATCAAATCAAAATATTTACGAAGCCCTTTTTACATCAGCTGATATCACAAAGTGCTGTACAGAAACCCACCTAAAACCCCCAAACAGCAAGCAATGCAGGTGTAGAAGCACGGTGGCTAGGAAAAACTCCTAGAAAGGCCAAAACCTAGGAAGAAACCTAGAGAGGAACCAGGCTATGAGGGGTGGCCAGTCCTCTTCTGGCTGTGCCGGGTGGAGATTATAACAGAACATGGCCAAGATGTTCAAATGTTCATAGATGACCAGCATGGGTTAAATAATAATAATCACAGTGGATGTCGAGGTGCAGCAGGTCAGCACCTCAGGAGTAAATGTCAGTTGGCTTTTCATAGCCGAGCATTAAGAGTATCTCTACCACTCCTGCTGTCTCTAGAGAGTTGAAAACAGCAGGTCAGGGACAGGTAGCACGTCCGGTGAACAGGTCAGGGTTCCATAGCCGATCATTCAGAGTATCTCTACCACTCCTGCTGTCTCTAGAGAGTTGAAAACAGCAGGTCTGGGACAGGTAGCACGTCCGGTGAACAGGTCAGGGTTCCATAGCCGATCATTCAGAGTATCTCTACCACTCCTGCTGTCTCTAGAGAGTTGAAAACAGCAGGTCTGGAACAGGTAGCACGTCCGGTGAACAGGTCAGGGTTCCATAGCCGCAGGCAGAACAGTTGAAAAAGGAGCAGCAGCACGACCAAGTGGACTGGGGACAGCAAGGAGTCACAAGGCCAGGTAGTCCTGGGGCATGGTCCTAGGGCTCAGGTCCTCGGAGAGAAGAGAAAGAGAGAAAGAGAGACACAGAGAGAGAAAGAGGGAAAGAGAGCGAGAGAAAGAGAGAGAATTAGAAGGAGCGTACTTAAATTCACACAGGACACTGGATAAGACAGGATAAATACTCCAGATATAACAAACTGACCCTAGCTCCCCGACACATAAACTACTGCAGCCATAAGGAGAATGGAGAATAATGCATCTCCTTAGTTGAGTTAATATACCCTTAAAACCCTCTGAACCAGCTACTGATGGTGTTACATACAAAGACTAACCTCAGGAAAGAGTTTATGGGTTTACATACAGAGACTGACCTCAGGGAAGAGACTGACCTCAGGGAAGAGACTGACCTCAGGGAAGAGTCATACAGAGACTGACCTCAGGGAAGAGACTGACCTCAGGGAAAAGACTGATGGGAAGAGACTGGGCAGGAAAAGACTGACCTCAGGAAGATTTACTGGGTGTTACATACAGAGACTGACCTCAGGGAAGAGACTGACCTCAGGGAAGAGACTGACCTCAGGGAAGAGACTGACCTTACAGGGAAGATATAAGGGTGTTACAGAAGAGACTGACCTCAGGAAGAGACTGACCTCAGGGAAGATTTGCTGGTGTTACAAACAGAGACTGACCTCAGGGAAAAGACTGACCTCAGGGAAGATATAATGGTGTTACATACAGAGACTGACCTCAGGAAAAGACTGACCTCAGGAAGATATATACTCCAGTTAAATACAGAGACTGACCTCAGGGAAGAGACTGACCTCAGGGAAGATTACTGGGTGTTACAGGAGACTGACCTCAGGGAAGAGACTGACCTCAGGAAGATTTACTGGTGTTACAAGAGACTGACCTCAGGGAAGATTTACTGGTGTTACAGACAGAGACTGACCTCAGGGAAGAGACTGACCTCAGGAAAGAGGGAAGATATAAGGGTTTACATACAGAGACTGACCTCAGGGAAGAGACAGACAGATGACCCTCAGGGAAGAGACTGACCTCAGGGAAGATTTACTGGTGTTACCAGAGACTGACCTCAGGGAAGAGACTGACCTCAGGGAAGATTTACTGGTGTTACAGACAGAGACTGACCTCAGGGAAGAGACTGACCTCAGGGAAGATTTACTGGTGTTACAGACAGAGACTGACCTCAGGGAAGAGACTGACCTCAGGGAAGATTTACTGGTGTTACAGACAGAGACTGACCTCAGGGAAGAGACTGACCTCAGGGAAGATTTACTGGTGTTACAGACAGAGACTGACCTCAGGGAAGAGACTGACCTCAGGGAAGAAACAGACAGAGACTGACCTCAGGGAAGAGACTGATAGGGAAGATTTACTGGTGTTACAGACAGAGACTGACCTCAGGGAAGAGACTGACCTCAGGGAAATTTACTGACTGAGACCTCAGGGAAGATTTACTGGTGTTACAGACAGAGACTGACCTCAGGGAAGAGACTGACCTCAGGGAAGATATAAGGGTGTTAAATACAGAGACTGACCTCAGGGAAGACTTACTGACTGACCTCAGGGAAGAGACTGACCTCAGGGAAGATTTACTGGTGTTACAGACAGAGACTGACCTCAGGGAAGAGACTGACCTCAGGGAAGATTTACTGGTGTTACAGACAGAGACTGACTTCAGGGAAGAGACTGACCTCAGGGAAGATTTACTGGTGTTACAGACAGAGACCGACCTCAGGGAAGAGACTGACCTCAGGGAAGATTTACTGGTGTTACAGACAGAGACTGACCTCAGGGAAGAGACTGACCTCAGGGAAGATTTACTGGTGTTACAGACAGAGACTGACCTCAGAGAAGAGACTGACCTCAGGGAAGATTTACTGGTGTTACAGACAGAGACTGACCTCAGGGAAGATTTACTGGTGTTACAGACAGAGACTGACCTCAGGGAAGAGACTGACCTCAGGGAAGATTTACCTGTTACAGACAGAGACTGACCTCAGGGAAGAGACTGACCTCAGGGAAGATTTACTGGTGTTACAGACAGAGACTGACCTCAGGGAAGAGACTGACCTCAGGGAAGATTTACTGACTGACCTCAGGGAAGATTTACTGGTGTTACAGACAGAGACTGACCTCAGGAAGAGACTGACCTCAGGGAAGAGACTGACCTCAGGGAAGATATAAAGTGTTAAATACAGAGACTGACCTCAGGAAGATTTACTGGTGTTACAGACAGAGACTGACCTCAGGGAAGAGACTGACCTCAGGGAAGATTTACTGGTGTTACAGACAGAGACTGACCTCAGGGAAGAGACTGACCTCAGGGAAGATTTACTGGTGTTACAGACAGAGACTGACCTCAGGGAAGAGACTGACCTCAGGGAAGATTTGACCTCAGGGAAGATTTACTGGTGTTACAGACAGAGACTGACCTCAGGGAAGAGACTGACCTCAGGGAAGAGACTGACCTCAGGGAAGATTTACTGGTGTTACAGACAGAGACTGACCTCAGGGAAGAGACTGACCTCAGGGAAGATTTACTGGTGTTACAGACAGAGACTGACCTCAGGGAAGAGACTGACCTCAGGGAAGAGGTTTTACAGAGACTGACCTCAGGGAAGATGGTGTTACAGACAGAGACTGACCTCAGGGAAGAGACTGACCTCAGGGAAGATTTACTGGTGTTACAGACAGAGACTGACCTCAGGAAGATTTTCTGGTGTTACAGAGACTGACCTCAGGGAAGATTTACTGGTGTTACAGACAGAGACTGACCTCAGGGAAGAGACTGACCTCAGGGAAGATTTACTGGTGTTACAGACAGAGACTGACCTCAGGGAAGAGACTGACCTCAGGGAAGATTTACTGGTGTTACAGACAGAGACTGACCTCAGGGAAGATTTACTGAGTTACAGACAGAGACTGACCTCAGGGAAGATTTACTGGTGTTAAGAGAGACTGACCTCAGGGAAGATTTACTGGTGTTACAGACAGAGACTGACCTCAGGGAAGAGACTGACCTCAGGGAAGAGACCGACCTCAGGGACGATATAATGGTGTTAAATACAGAGACTGACCACAGGGAAGAGACTGACCTCAGGGAAGATTTACTGTTGTTACAGACAGAGACTGACCTCAGGGAAAGACTGACCTCAGGGAAAAGACTGACCTCAGGGAAGATATAAGGGTGTTAAATACAGAGACTGACCTCAGGGAAAAGACTGACCTCAGGGAAGATTTACTGGTGTTACAGACAGAGACTGACCTCAGGGAAGAGACTGACCTCAGGGAAGATTTACTGGTGTTACAGACAGAGACTGACCTCAGGAAGATTTACCAGACAGAGACTGACCTCAGGGAAGAGACTGACCTCAGGGAAGATTTACTGGTGTTACAGACAGAGACTGACCTCAGGGAAGAGACTGACCTCAGGGAAGATTTACTGGTGTTACATACAGAGACTGACCTCAGGAAGAGACTGGTGAGACGGACCTCAGGGAAGATTTACTGGTGTTACAGACAGAGACTGACCTCAGGGAAGATGACTCAGGGAAGATTTACTGGTGTTAAATACAGAGACTGACCTCAGGGAAGAGACTGACCTCAGGAAAGATTTACTGGTGTTACAGACAGAGACTGACCTCAGGGAAGAGACTGACCTCAGGGAAGATTTACTGGTGTTACATGACCTCAGGGAAGAGACTGACCTCAGGGAAGATTTACTGGTGTTACAGACAGAGACTGACCTCAGGGAAGAGACTGACCTCAGGGAAGAACCTCAGGGAAGATACTGACCTCAGGGAAGATTTACTGGTGTTACAGACAGAGACTGACCTCAGGGAAGAGACTGACCTCAGGGAAGATTTACTGGTGTTACAGACAGAGACTGACCTCAGGGAAGATTTACTGGTGTTACAGACAGAGACTGACCTCAGGGAAGAGACTGACCTCAGGGAAGATTTACTGGTGTTACAGACAGAGACTGACCTCAGGGAAGAGACTGACCTCAGGGAAGATTTACTGGTGTTACAGACAGAGACTGACCTCAGGGAAGAGACTGACCTCAGGGAAGATTTACTGGTGTTACATGAGACTGACCTCAGGGAAGATTTACTGGTGTTACAGACAGAGACTGACCTCAGGGAAGAGACTGACCCTCAGGGAAGATTTACTGGTGTTACAGACAGAGACTGACCTCAGGGAAGAGACTGACCTCAGGGAAGATTTACTGGTGTTACAGACAGAGACTGACCTCAGGGAAGATTTTTACTGGTGTTACAGACAGAGACTGACCTCAGGGAAGAGACTGACCTCAGGGAAGATTTACTGGTGTTACAGACAGAGACTGACCTCAGGGAAGATTTACTGGTGTTACAGACAGAATACCTCAGAGACTGACCTCAGGGAAGAGACTGACCTCAGGGAAGATTTACTGGTGTTACAGACAGAGACTGACCTCAGGGAAGATTTTACTGGTGTTACAGACAGAGACTGACCTCAGGGAAGAGACTGACCTCAGGGAAGATTTACTGGTGTTACATACAGAGACTGACCTCAGGGAAGATTTACTGGTGTTACAGACAGAGACTGACCTCAGGGAAGAGACTGACCTCAGGGAAGAGACTGACCTCAGGGAAGATTTCTGGTTTTACAGACAGAGACTGACCTCAGGGAAGAGACTGACCTCAGGGAAGATTTACTGGTGTTACATACAGAGACTGACCTCAGGGAAGATTTACTGATGTTACAGACAGAGACTGACCTCAGGGAAGAGACTGACCTCAGGGAAGATACTGACCTCAGGGAAGATACTGACCTCAGGGAAGATATAAGGGTGTTAAATACAGAGACTGACCTCAGGGAAGAGACTGACCTCAGGAAAGATTTACTGGTGTTACAGACAGAGACTGACCTCAGGGAAGATTTACTGGTATTACAGACAGAGACTGACCTCAGAGAAGAGACTGACCTCAGGGAAGATTTACTGGTGTTACAGACAGAGATTGACCTCAGGGAAGATTTACTGATGTTACAGACAGAGACTGACCTCAGGGAAGAGACTGACCTCAGGGAAGAGACTGACCTCAGGGAAGATTTACTGGTGTTACATACAGAGACTGACCTCAGGGAAGAGACTGACCTCAGGGAAGAGACTGACCTCAGGGAAGATTTACTGGTGTTACATACAGAGACTGACCTCAGGGAAGAGACTGACCTCAGGGAAGAGACTGACCTCAGGGAAGATTTACTGGTGTTACATACAGAGACTGACCTCACCTGCACCATTGAAATAATCTTGACTGGCTGCATCACTGCTTGGTATCGAGACATCAGACCTGAAAGAATTGTCAAAGTCTCCAGCCACCCAAGCCATAGAATGTTCTCTCTGCTATCTCACTGCAAGTGGTACCGGAGTCTGGTACCAAAAGGCTCCTGAACAATTTCTACCAATTTCTACCCCCAAGCCATAAGGTCAATTATGGGGAGATGTTATTGGCTGATTGGCTGATGATGTACTTGGCATTTGATTAGGATCCCGATTAGTTGTTGCAAAAGCAGCAGCTACTCTTCCTGGGGTCCAAACATGAAACATGACGTCATACAGAACATTCATAGAGAAGAACAGACCATAATTCTATCCTCCTGATTCCTGCTGATTCCTGATTCCTGCTTACAAGCAGGAAACACCAGTGGCATCAGTGACTCGCTCAATAAGAAAGTGGTCAGATGAAGCAGATGCTAAACTACAGGACTGTTTTGCAGCACAGACTGGAATATGATCCGGGATTCCTCCCGATGGCATTTAGGAGTATACCACATCAGTCACTGGCTTCATCAATAAGTGCATCGATGACATCATCCCCACAGTGACCGTACATACCCCAAACAGAAGCCATGGATTATAGGCAACATCCACACTGAGCTACAAGGTAGAGCTGCCGCTTTCAAGGAGCGGGACTCTAACCTGGAAGCTTTTAAGAAATCCCGCTCTGCCCTCCAACGAACCATCAAACAGGCAAAGCGTCAATACAGGACTAAGATTAAATCGTATGACACCAGCTCTGACGCTCGTCGGATGTGGCAGGGCTTGCTATGACAGACTAGAAAGGGAATCACAGCCACGAGCTGCCCAGTGACACAAACCTACCAGACGAGCTAAATTACTTCAATACTCGCTTCGAGGCAAGTAAGACTGAAACACGCATGAGAGCATCAGCTGTTCCGGACGACTGTGTGAATACGTTCTCTCCATAGCCGATGTGAGTAAGACCTTTAAACAGGTCATCATTCACAAGGCTGCGGGGCCAGATGGATTACCAGGACGTGTATTCTGAGCATGCGCTGACCAACTGGCAAGGGTCTTCACTGACATTTTCAAGCTCTCCCTGTCGGAGTCTGTAATACCAACATGTTTTAAGCAGATCACCATAGTTTCTGTGCCCAAAAACATTAAGGTAACCTGCCTATATGACTACCTGGCACTCACGTCTGTAGCCATGAAGTGCTCTGAAAGGCGGGTCATGGCTCTCATCAACACCATTATCCCAGAAACCCTAGACTCACTCCAATTTGCATACCGCCCCAACAGATCCACAGATGATGCAGTCTCTATTGCATTCAACACGGCCCTTTCCCACCTGAACAACTTGCTCTGACAGAACTACATCAATTTAAAAAAGGCAGACGTAGCAATATCATATCAATACATACAAATCAAATCAAATCAATCTATTTTATTTGTCACAACATATGGTTAGCAGATGTTAATGCGAGTGTAGCGAAATGCTTGTGCTTCTAGTTCCGACAATTCAGTAATAACCAACAAGTAATCTAACTAACAATTCCAAAAAAACTGCTACTGTCTTATACACAGTGTAAGGGGATAAAGAATATGTACATAAGGATATATGAATGAGTGATGGTACAGAGCAGCATAGGCAAGATACAGTAAGATATCGTACAGTATATACATATGAGATAAGTATGTTCCAAGTGGCATAGTTAAAGTGGCTAGTGATACAGACGTAGCCTACATATGTCACACACACTATCTAGGTAAAATAGTGGTGAGAGGCGCTGTGCTGTGAGGAGTTGCTTTATCTGCTTTTTTGAAACTTAGTTTGCTGTTCATTTGAGAAATATGGAAGGGAGTTCCATGCAAAAGGGCCCTATATAAGAATACACTTTCTTGATTTGTCTGGACTTCCATTCCTCTCTGTGAAAAGACCCTGGTGGCATGTCTGGTAAGTGTGTGTGTCAGAGCTGTGTGTAAATTGACTCACTTCCTCTAACACATTAATGTTTCTTATATAAAGAAGACGTGATTCACCTGGATGTGTACCAAACTCACTAAAAGTGGCAGTAATAAAGCCTCTCTTGAAAAAGCCAAACCTTGACCCAGAAAAAATTTAAAAAACTATTGTCCTATCAGATGGAATCTTCCATTCCTCTCAAAAATTTAGAAAAGGCCGTTGATACCAGCACCACTTCCTTCCTGAAGACAAACAATCTATACAAAATGCTTCAATCTGGTTTTAGATCTTGTAGCACCGAGACTGGTATCACCTTTTAATGGCATCAGACTGAGGCTCTCACACTGTCCTTTCGTGCTCCTAGACCTTAGGCTGATTTTTATCACCACATTCTTTTCAAAGATAAACCCATTGGTCTACACAAGTTCTGGCCTGGTTTAGATCTTGTCATCCGGAAACATCAGTTTGTCTCTGTAGGTGGTTTGGCCTCTGCCAAATCAACTGTAATTTTCAGTGTTCCTCAAGGCTCTGTTTTAGGACCACCATTGTTTTCACTATATATATACACTATAGCCTACCTGCTTACCTCTGGTGATGTCATCCGGAAACATTTAAACTTTCACTGCTATGCAAACAACACACAGCTGTACATTTCGATGAAACAAAGTGAACCCCCAAAATTGCCCTCCCTGGAAGCCTGTGTTTCAGACATAAAAGTGGATGACGGAAATGTTCTACGGTTTACTCTGGACAAAAAGAGATGCTTGTTCTAGGTCCCAAGAAACAAAGAGATTTTCTGTTGAATCTGACAATTCATCTGGAAAATTTGTACAGTTGTCTCAAATAAAACAGTTCAGAAATCTGTCAAAAATGATGCCGAAAAAGTCATCCATGCATTTTACCACTTCTAGGTTAGACTACTGCAATGAAGGACCTCGGTGTTACTCTGGACCCTGATCTCTTTTTTGAGTGCTAAATACGAACATATCAAGAATGTTTCAAGGACAGCTTTTTTCCCTCTACGTAACGTTGCAAAATTCAGAAATTATCTGTCCAAAAATGATGCTAAAAAGTCATCCATGCATTTTACCACTTCTAGGTTAGACTACTGCAATGCTCTAGTTTCCGGATACCCGGATAAAGCACTAAATAAACTTGTTAGTGCTAAAACGGCTGCTCCTGACCTACCTATCTCTCTTACTGATCCTGCCGTACATACCTACATACCTGATTACGGTCACAAGACGCAGGCCTCCTAATTGTCCCTAGAATTTCTAAGCAAACAGCTGGAGGCAGGGCTTTCTCCTATAGAGATCCATTTTTATGGAACGGTCTGCCTACCCATGTCAGAGACATAAACTCGGTCTCAACCTTTAAGTCCTTACTGAAGACTTATCTCTTCAGTGGGTCATATCTCTGCCTGGCCGGTTCCGCTCTCTCCACTGGGATTCTCTGCCTCTAAACCTATTACAGGGGCTGAGTCACTGGCTTACTGGTGCTCTTCCATGCTCTTCATGTCACCTAAGAGGGGCAGAGTCCAGGTTGGAGCCCCTGGGTTTGTGCCTGGGGGAGATCTTGGTGCATACTCGGCCTTGTCTCAGGAGTAGAAGTTGGTGGTTGAAGATTGGAGCCCCCCTAGTGTGGGGTTTGCTTTGGCAAAGGGGATCTTGTTATATCTATTGGCCTTGTCTCAGGATAGTCAAGTTGGTGGTTGAAGATATCCCTCTAGTAAAATGTCGGGCGCTGTGCTGTGAGGAGTTGCTTTATCTGCTTTTGAAACTGTTTGCGTGTTGAGGGAAGGGAGTCCAGCCTGCTATAAGGGCCCTATATAAGACTGTACACTTTCTCTGTTTGGGGGTAATTCCCCTGTGGCATGTCTGGTAAGTGTGTGTCCTGGGTGAATTTAAGTATGCTCCTTCCTCTAACACATTAATGTTTCTCTATCTGATTCACTTTTTCTCAAACTCACTAAAAGGGCAGGACCTAAGCCTAGGACCATGCCCCATGACTACCTGGCCTATATGGAATCTTCCATTTCTCAAAATTTTAGTCCCCAGTCCACCTGCCTTCCTGAAGACAAACAATCTATACAAAATGCTTTCAATCTGGTTTTAGACCCCATCATAGCACCAGACTGGTAAATGACCTGGCACAGACTGAGGCTCTACATCTGTCCTTCACCTTAGTGCTGATTTCGATACCATCGATCACCACATTCTTTTGGAAAGATTGGAAACCCAAATTGGTCTACCACAAGTTCTGGCCTGGTTTAGATCTTGTCTGAGGAAAGATATCAGTTTGTCTCTGTAGGTGGTTTGGCCTCTGCCAAATCAACTGAATGATGTTCCTCAAGGCTCTGTTTTAGGACCACCATTGTTTTCACTATTTACTACACTATATTTTACCTCTTGGTGATGTCACCGGAAACATGTTAACTTTCACTGCTATGCAACCACAGCTGATTTCGATGAAATATCTGAACCCCCAAAATTGCTGGTCAGCTATGTTTCAGACATTTGAAAATGGATGGCCATGTTCTGTTTTAAACTCCAAAACAGAGATGCTTGTTCTAGCCAAGAAACAAAGGACTGGAATCACAATTCATCTGGATGGTTGTACAGTTGTCTCAAATAAAACAGTGAAGGACCTCGGTGTTACTCTGGACCCTGATCTCTCTTTTGACGAACATATCAAGAATGTTTCAGCCTGGTTCCCTCTACGTAACCAAAATTCAGAAATTATCTGTCCAAAAAGATGGACTCCATGCCCACTCTAGGTTAGCCTGGTTCCTCTCTACCCGGATAAAGCCAAATAAACTTGAGGACTGGCCACCCTGACCTACCTATCCTGGTTCCTCTCTACCTACCAGTACAGCCAGAAGAGGACTGGCCACCCCTCAGAGCCTGGTTCCTCTCTACCCATGTCAGCCAGAAGAAACTGGCCACCCTCAAGTCCTTACTGAAGACTTCTCTTCAGTGGGTCATATCTCTGCCTGGCCGGTTCCGCCTCTCCACTGGGCCTGCCTCAAACCTATTACAGGGGCTGAGTCACTGGCTTACTGGTGCTCTTCCATGCAGTCCCTAAGAGGGGTGCACCAGTTGATCTTCATGTCCAGGTTCCCCCTAGGGTTTTCCGTGGGGAGATCTTGTTTACTGGCCTTGTCTCAGGATAGTAAGTTTGGTTGAAGATATCCCCTAGTAGTGTCTGTGCCAAAGTGGGTGCATTGCTGCTGTTTGGGGTTTTAGGCCCACAGGGGATCCTGTCTCAGCCTCCAGTACTTTGTGATAGTTTACGTGTTGAGGGGCTAGGGGTCTGTTATAAATAATTCTCCTGTCCTATCCGATTCCTGGGTGATTTAAGTATGCTCACTCTAGCCTCTCTCTCTATTTATCTCTTTTTCTCTTTCTCTCAAGGACCTGAGCCCTAGGACCATGCCCCATGACTACCTGGCCTGATGACTCCTTTCTGTCCCCAGTCCACCTGGTTGCTGCTGCTCAATTTCAACTGTTCTGCCTGCGGCCATGGAACGCTGACCTGTTCACCCGGCTGCTGCTTGTCCCAGACCTGTGTTTTTAACTCTCTAGAGACAGCAGAGCTGAGATACTCTGAATGATGGGCTATGAAAAGCAACTGACATTTACTCCTGACATTTACCTGTTGCACCCTCGACAGCCACAGTGATTATTATTATCTGACCCTGCTGGTCATCTATGAACATTTGAAAATCTTGGCCATGTTCTGTTATAATCTCCACCCGGCACAGCCAGAAGAGGACTGGCCACCCCTCATAGCCTGTTCCTCTCTAGTACAGCCAGAAGAGGACTGGCCACCCCTCATAGCCTGGTTCCTCTATACCCGGTACAGCAAGAAAGGACTGGCCACCCTCAGCCTGGTTCCTAACCCGTGTTACAGCCAGAAGAGGACTGGCCACCCCTCATAGCCTGGTTCCTCTCTACCCAGTACAGCCAGATCAGGGTTGGCCACCCCTCAGAGCCTGGTTCCTCTCTAGTAAGCCAGAAGAGGACTGGTTCATAGCCTGGTTCCTCTCTACAGTAAGCCAGAAGTGGCCTGGCCACCCCTCATAGCCTGGTTCCTCTCTACCCGGTACAGCCAGAAGACTGGCCACCCCAGCCTGGTTCCTCTCTAGGTGTCTTCCTAGGTTTTGGCCTTTCTAGGGAGTTTTATAGCCGCCATGCTTCTGCACCTGCATTGCTGCTGTTTGGGGTTTTAGGCTGGGGATCTGTACAGCACTTTGTGATATCAGCTGATTAAGAAGGGCTATATAAATACATTTGATTGATTGATGCAGTCAGTCCCTTCTCAACTCTTAGCCAAGAGAGACTGGCATGCATAATATTTATATAAGCCCTCTGATTACAATGAAGAGTAACGTGCCGCTCTGTTCTGGGCTGCAGCTTGACTAGGTGTTACAGCCCTAACTGACTGGACAATAATGGACAAATCTAGAGCCTGAAGGACTAGCTTTGTGGAGGTGTGTCAAAAAAGCAGTCAGTTTACTGACAGACCTCTTCCTATCTTTACAGCCATTGAATCTGCGTGTTACATTAACTGATTAGGGGTTATAAGGTGTTACAGTAACTGATCAGGGGTTATAAGGTGTTACAGTAACTGATCAGGGGTTATAAGGTGTTAGAGTAACTGAGCAGTAGTTATAAGGAGTTACAGTAACTGATCAGGGGTTATAAGGTGTGTTACAGTGACTGATCAGGGGTTATAAGGTGTTACAGTAACTGATCAGTGGTTATAAGGTGTTACAGTAACTGATTAGTGGTTATAAGGTGTTACAGTAACTGATTAGTGGTTATAAGGTGTTACAGTAACTGATCAGGGGTTATAAGGTGTTACAGTAACTGATCAGTGGTTATAAGGTGTTACAGTAACTGATCAGGGGTTATAAGGTGTGTTACAGTAACTGATCAGGGGTTATAAGGTGTTACAGTAACTGATCAGTGGTTATAAGGTGTTACAGTAACTGATCAGGGGTTATAAGGTGTGTTACAGTAACTGATCAGTGGTTATAAGGTGTTTACAGTAACTGATCAGGGGTTATAAGGTGTTACAGTAACTGATCAGTGGTTATAAGGTGTTACAGTAACTGATCAGTGGTTATAAGGTGTTACAGTAACTGGTTATAAGGTGTTACAGTAACTGATCAGTGGTTATAAAGTGTTACAGTAACTGGTTATAGTAACTGGTTATAAGGTAACTGGTATTTGTAATAAACAGATTTACAGAGATCTGAAAGAGTTTGAGCCTTATGAAGAAGCAACATCAGATCTTATTTCTTTCAACTTCTGTTTCCATCTGTTTCATGGGAGAGTTAGATCTGTGTACATAACATGGGAGTGTTAGATCTGTTTCCATGACATGGGAGTGTTAGATCTGTTTCCATGACATGGGAGTGTTAGATCTGTTTCCATTACATGGGAGTGTTAGATCTGTTTCCATGACGTGGGAGTGTTATATCTGTTTCCATTACCTGGGAGTGTTAGATCTGTTTCCATTACATGGGAGTGTTAGATCTGTTTCCATGACATGGGAGTGTTAGATCTGTTTCCATTACATGGGAGTGTTAGATCTGTTTCCATTACATGGGAGTGTTAGATCTGTTTCATGACATGGGAGTGTTAGATCTGTTTCCATTACATGGGAGTGTTATATATGTTTCCATTACATGGGAGTGTTAGATCTGTTTCCATCTGTTTCTGTTTGACATGGGAGTGTTATATCTGTTTCCATCACATGGGAGTATTATATCTGTTTCCATTACATGGGAGTGTTAGATCTGTTTCCATCTGTTTCCATTACATGGGAGTGTTATATCTGTTTCCATCACATGGGAGGTTTATATCTGTTTCCATCACATGGGAGTGTTAGATCTGTTTCCATCTGTTTCTGTATCATGACGTGGGAGTGTTATATCTGTTTCCATCACATGGGAGTGTTATATCTGTTTCCATCACATGGGAGTGTTAGATCTGTTTACATGACGTGGGAGTGTTAGATCTGTATCCATGACGTGGGAGTGTTAGATCTGTATCCATGTATCTGTATCCATGACGTGGGAGTGTTAGATCTGTTTCCATTACATGGGAGTGTTAGATCTGTTTCCATTACATGGGAGTGTTAGATCTGTTTCCATGAAATGAAAAAACAGCTTCTATCTGAAGGCCATCAGACTGTTAAACAACCACCACTAACATTGAGTGGCTGCTGCCAACACACTGACACTGACACTGACTCAACTCCAGCCACTTTAATAATGGGAATTGATGGAAATTGATTTTAAAAAATGTATCACTAGCCACTTTAAACAATGCCACTTAATATAATGTTTACATACCCTACATTACTCATCTCATATGTATATACTGTACTCTATACCATCTACTGCATCTTGCCTGTGCCGTTCTGTACCATCACTCATTCATATATCTTTATGTACATATTCTTTATCCCTTTACACTTGTGTGTATAAGGTAGTAGTTTTGGAATTGTTAGCTAGATTACTTGTTGGTTATTACTGCATTGTCGGAACTAGAAGCACAAGCATTTCACTACACTCGCATTAACATCTGCTAACCATGTGTATGTGACAAATACAATTTGATTGGATTTGATTTAGATGCCAACCCCAGTTAGGGTTTTAATCAGCTGTGTTTGTGCCATGTAGCATCTAACCCGTCGTGTCCTTGGAGATATTTTACTCCACGCTAATCATCTCAGTCTGTTCCAGAAAGGAGACATTTTAAAGCATCTTATAAATAATTCACTGTAGTTGCAGGTGGTTGTTTTGCTGCTGATTAATTGTGTCTTTAGGCTGGGTAATTAGGGTTATGAATTGTAAACAGAAACTGCGTAACAATTGGCACCCTATTCCCTACATAGGGCACTAAAAGTAATCCACTATAGAGGGAATACTGTGCCATTTAGGATGCAGACAGAATGTTACCAGTCAGAAGCACAGAGAGGATCAGATGAAGCCGTTTGCAGAAGAGGAAAACATGACCATCCTGACAGACGTTTTGTGGTGTAATGTGTGGAAACTAATGTACACAATGATCTTACATTATCCAACATCATCTTATTATATTATCTTACGTCATCATATACAGTGGGGCAAAAAAGTATTTAGTCAGCCACCAATTGTGCAAGTTCTCCCACTATCTTATATTATCCAACACTATCTTATATTATCTTATGTTATTATATTATCCTATATTATCCGATATTATCCTATATTATGTTATATTAACTTATATTATCCTATAATATCTTAAATTATCCTATAATATCTTATATGAATCTACATTATCTTATATTATCTTATATTAACTTATATTATCTTAAATTATCCAACACTATCTTATATTGTCTTATATTATCCTACATTATCTTATATTATCTTATATTATCTTATATTATCTCTTATATTATCATATATTATATATTATCTCATATTATCCAACACTATCTTATATTATCTTATATTATCCTATATTATCTTATATTATCCTATAATATCTTTTATTATCCAGAACTATCTTATATTATCTATATTATCCTACATTATCTTATATTATCTTATATTATCCAACACTCTCTTATATTATCATATATTATCCTATATTATCTCTTATATTATCCTATAATATATTATCTGAAATTTATCTTATATTATCTTATTATCTTATATTTATCTTATATTATCTTATATTATCCAAACTATCTTATATTATCTTATATTATCCTACATTATCTTATATTATCCTATATTATCTTATTTTAACTTATATTATCCTATATTATCTTATATTATCTGAAATGATCTTATATTATCCTATAATATATTATCTAAATTATCTTATATTATCTTATAATATTAACTTATATTATCTATCTTATATTATCTTATATTATCCAACTTATTTATTTATCTTATATTATCCTAATTATCTATATTAACTTATATTATCTTATATTATCCTACATTATCTTATCTTATATTATCTTAAATAATATCTTATATTATCCTATATTATCTTATATTATTCTTATATTATTATATATTATATTATCTTAAATATTATCTTCTGTAGTATCCTATATTAACTTATATTATCCAACACTATCTTATATTATCCTATATTATCTTGAAGTAACTTATATTATCTTATATTATCCTATATTATCTTATATTAACTTATATTATCTTATATTATACAACACTATCTTATATTATCCTATAATATCTTATATTATCCTACATTATCTTATATTATTCTACATTATCTTATATTATCTTAAATATTATCTTCTGTAGTATCCTATATTAACTTATATTATCCAACACTATCTTATATTATCCTATATTATCTTGAAGTAACTTATATTATCTTATATTATCTTATATTATCCTATATTATTTTATGTAATCCTATAATGTCTTATATTATCCAATATTATCTTATATTATCCTATATTATCTTATATTATCTTATATTATCCTATATTATTTTATGTTATCCTATAATATCTTATAATAGCCTATATTATCATATAAATATTTCTTACATTGGTACCCCAGGTCATCTTAGGTTTCATTACATACAGTCGAGAAGAACTACTGAATATAAGAGCAGCGTCAACTCACCATCAGTACGACCAAGAATATGACTTTCCCGGAGCGGATCCTGTGTTCTGCCTTCCACCCAGGACAACGGAATGGATCCCAGCCGGCGACCCAAAAAACGACTTCGTAAAAGGGGGAAAGGAAGCGGTCTTCTGGTCAGGCTCCGGAGACGGGCACATCGCGCGCCACTTTCTAGCATTCTACTCGCCATTGTCCAGTCTCTTGACAAGAAGGTTGATGAAATCCGAGCAAGGGTAGCATTCCAGAGGGACATCAGAGACTGTAACAGTCTTTGCTTCACGGAAACATGGCTGGTTTCTCCACGCATCGCGCCGACAGAAACAAACATCTTTCAGGTAAGAAGAGGGGCGGGGGTGTATGCTTCATGGTTAACGAGACGTGGTGTGGCCACAACAACATACAGGAACTCAAGTCCTTCTGTTCACCTGATTTAGAATTCCTCACAATCAAATGTAGACCGCATTATCTACCAAGGGAATTCTCTTTGATTATAATCACAGCCGTATATATTCCCCCCCAAGCAGACACATCGATGGCTCTGAACAAACTTTATTTGACTCTTTGCAAACTGGAATCAATATATCCTGTGGCTGCATTCATTGTAGCTGGGGATTTTAACAAGGCTAATCTGAAAACAAGACTCCCTAAATTTTATCAGCATATCGATTGCGCAACCAGGGCTGGAAAAACCTTGGATCATTGCTATTCTAACTTCCGCGACGCATATAAGGCCCTGCCCCACTCTCCTTTCGGAAAAGCTGACCACGACTCAATTTTGTTGATCCCTGCCTACAGACAGAAACTAAAACAAGAGGCTCCCACGCTGAGGTCTGTCCAACGCTGGTCCGACCAAGCTGACTCCACACTCCAAGACTGCTTCCATCACGTGGTCTGGGATATGCTTCGTATTGCATCAAACAACAACATTGACGAATACGCTGATTCGGTGAGCAGGTTCATTAAAACGTGCGTTGAAGATGTCGTTCCCATAGCAACGATTAAAACATTCCCTAACCAGAAACCGTGGATTGATGGCAGCATTCGCGTGAAACTGAAAGCGCGAACCACTGCTTTTAATCAGGGCAAGGTGACCGGAAACATGACCGAATACAAACAGTGTAGCTATTCCCTCCGCAAGGCAATCAAACAAGCTAAGCGTCAGTATAGCGACAAAGTAGAATCTCAATTCAACGGCTCAGACACAAGAGGCATGTGGCAGGGTCTACAGTCAATCACGGATTACAGGAAGAAAACCAGCCCCGTTGCGGACCAGGATGTCTTGCTCCCAGACAGACTAAATAACTTTTTTGCCCGCTTTGAGGACAATACAGTGCCACTGACACGGCCTGCAACCAAAACATGCGGACTCTCCTTCACTGCAGCCGACGTGAGGAAAACATTTAAACGTGTTAACCCTCGCAAGGCTGCAGGCCCAGACGGCATCCCCAGCCGCGCCCTCAGAGCATGCGCAGACCAGCCGGCTGGTGTGTTTACGGACATATTCAATCAATCCCTATCCCGGTCTGTTGTTCCCACATGCTTCAAGAGGGCCACCATTGTTCCTGTTCCCAAGAAAGCTAAGGTAACTGAGCTAAATGACTACCGCCCGTAGCACTCACTTCCGTCATCATGAAGTGCTTTGAAAGACTAGTCAAGGACCATATCACCTCCACCCTACCTGACACCCTAGACCCACTCCAATTTGCTTACCGCCCAAATAGGTCCACAGACGATGCAATCTCAACCACACTGCACACTGCCCTAACCCATCTGGACAAGAGGAATACCTATGTGAGAATGCTGTTCATCGACTACTGCTCGGCATTCAACACCATAGTGCCCTCCAAGCTCGTCATCAAGCTCGAGACCCTGGGTCTCGACCCCGCCCTGTGCAACTGGGTACTGGACTTCCTGACGGGCTGCCCCCAGGTGGTGAGGGTAGGCAACAACATCTCCACCCCACTGATCCTCAACACTGGGGCCCCACAAGGGTGCGTTCTGAGCCCTCTCCTGTACTCTCTGTTCACCCACGACTGTGTGGCCACCTCACCAGGTGGTGAGGGTAGGCAACAACATCTCCACCCCGCTGATCCTCAACACTGGGGCCCCACAAGGGTGCGTTCTGAGCCCTCTCCTGTACTCTCTAGTCACCCACGACTGTGTGGCCACGCACGCCTCCAACTTAATCATCAAGTTTGCGGACGACACAACAGTGGTAGGCTTGATTACCAACAACAACGAGACGGCCTACAGGGAGGAGGTGAGGGCCCTCGGAGTGTGGTGTCAGGAAACAGCAGAGGGAACACCCCCTATCCACATCGATGGAACAGTAGTGGAGAGGGTAGTAAGTTTTAAGTTCCTCGCGTACACATCACAGACAAACTGAATTGGTCCACCCACACAGACAGCATCGTGAAGAAGGCGCAGCAGCGCCTCTTCAACCTCAGGAGGCTGAAGAAATTCGGCTTGTCACCAAAAGCACTCACAAACTTCTACAGATGCACAATCGAGAGCATCCTGTCGGGCTGTATCACCGCCTGGTACGGCAACTGCTCCGCCCACAACCGTAAGGCTCTCCAGAGGGTAGTGAGGTCTGCACAACGCATCACCGGGGGCAAACTACCTGCCCTCCAGGACACCTACATCACCCGATGTCACAGGAAGGCCATAAAGATCATCAAGGACAACAATCACCCGAGCCGCTGCCTGTTCACCCCGCTATCATCCAGAAGGCGAGGTCAGTACAGGTGCATCAAAGCTGGGACCGAGAGACTGAAAAACAGCTTCTATCTCAAGGCCATCAGACTGTTAAACAGCCACCACTAACATTGAGAGGCTGCTGCCAACACACTGACTCAACTCCAGCCACTTTAATAATGGGAATTGATGGGAAATGATGTCAAATATATCACTAGCCACTTTAAACAATGCTACCTATTATAATGTTTACATATCCTACATTATTCATCTCATATGTATACGTATATACTGTACTCTATATCATCTACTGCATCTTTATGTAATACATGTATCACTAGCCACTTTGTTTACATACTCATCTCATATGTATATACTGTACTCAATACCATCTACTGTATCTTGCCTATGCCACTCTGTACCATCACTCATTCATATATATTTATGTACATATTCTTTATGCCCTTACACTTGTGTCTATAAGGTAGTAGTTTTGGAATTGTTAGCTAGATTACTTGTTGGTTATTACTGCATTGTCGGAACTAGAAGCACAAGCATTTAGCACAATTAACATCTGCTAACCATGTGTATGTAACCAATAACATCTGCTAACCATGTGTATGTAACCATTAACATCTCTGCTAACCATGTGTATGTAACCAAATCAAACCATTGTATGTGACCACCATTGAACATCATTTGAAATAACATCTGTCATGTGTAAACATGATGTGAGCATTATAGCCAGGGCCAACATTTATATTATAGCAGGTAGTTTATTACGGGTATTAGGGGCTTTATATTATAGCAGGTAGTTTATTACGGGTATTATATTATAGCAGGTAGTTTATTACGGGTATTAGGGGCTTTATATTATAGCAGGTAGTTTATTACGGGTATTAGGGGCTTTATATTATAGCAGGTAGTTTATTACGGGTATTATATTATAGCAGGTAGTTTATTACGGGTATTAGGGTCTTTATATTATAGCAGGTAGTTTATTACGGGTATTAGGGTCTTTATATTATAGCAGGTAGTTTATTACGGGTATTAGGGGCTTTATATTATAGCAGGTAGTTTATTACGGGTATTATTATAGCAGGTAGTTTATTACGGGTATTATATTATAGCAGGTAGTTTATTACGGGTATTAGGGGCTTTATATTATAGCAGGTAGTTTATTACGGGTATTAGGGGCTTTATATTATAGCAGGTAGTTTATTACGGGTATTATATTATAGCAGGTAGTTTATGACCTGCATTAAGGGCTTTATATTATAGCAGGTAGTTTATTACGGGTATTAAGGGCTTTATATTATAGCAGGTAGTTTAGTACGGGTATTATATTATAGCAGGTAGTTTATTACGGGTATTAGGGCTTTATTATAGCAGGTAGTTTATTACGGGTATTATAGCAGGTAGTTTATTACGGGTATTAGGGCTTTATATTATAGCAGGTAGTTTATTACGGGTATTATATATATATAGCAGGTAGTTTATTACGGGTATTAGGGCTTTATATTATAGCAGGTAGTTTATTACGGGTATTATATTATAGCAGGTAGTTTATTACGGGTATTATTTATATTATAGGGGTAGTTTATTACGGGTATTATTTATATTATAGCAGGTAGTTTATTACGGGTATTAGGGGCTTTATATTATAGCAGGTAGTTTATTACGGGTATTATATTATAGCAGGTAGTTTATTACGGGTATTAGGGGCTTTATATTATAGCAGGTAGTTTATTACGGGTATTAGGGGTAGTTTATTACTTTATATTATAGCAGGTAGTTTATTACGGGTATTAGGGGCTTTATATTATAGCATGTTTATTACTATTAGCAATTATAGTGTCTTGTGTCATCTATAATTCATCCATTAGGGGCTTTATATTATAGCATGCTGCAAGTGTCTTGTGTCATCTATTTCATCCATACATTTGCTTAACTCACTAATGCATTAAAAAACGTATGTGTGTGAATGGATATATTGAGTCACTGAATAAATGTGCAAATCCATTGAAGAATACATTTGCATAGAATTTACATTTTTAATAGATATTTTTAAACATCTTTAAAAAATGAGAGTGAAGTGTTTCAATTATAATTCAGATGATACTTGATATTTTATTCCAGTGTGGCACATTGTTATAAATATTTCAATTATTTTCTCAACATGTTCAGCATAAACAATCTCTAAACCAATTAGCACAGTAGCCTGCTGAGAGATGAATCCAACAGCCGATGACATTTGACAACGTTACATAAATACATGTAGCAGGTCATTTAGTTTGCAGCCCAAATGGCATCCCATTCCCTACATAGTGCACTACTGTTGAGCAGGGGCACTATGTAGGGAACAATGATCCATTCGCGACAGGCCCCCTGCAATCCTCTGACCTCCTGAAGAAATATTGACAGGATCAAAACACAGACAACCCAGACAACCTAGAATACCCAGAATACCAAGAATACCCAGACAACCCACACAACCCAGACAACCCAGAATACCAAGAATACCCAGACAACATAGACAACCCAGACAACCCAGAATACCAAGAGTACCCAGACAACCTAGACAACCCAGAATACCAAGAATACCCAGACAACCTAGACAACCCAGACAACCCAGAATACCAAGAATACCAGACAATGTAGACAACCTAGACAACCCAGACAACCCAGAATACCAAGAATACCAGACAATGTAGACAACCTAGACAACCCAGAGACAACCCAGACAACCTAGACAACCCAGACAACCCAGACAACCCAGACAACCCAGAATACCAAGAATACCCAGACAACCCAGACAACCTAGATAACCCAGACAACCCAGACAACCCAGACCCAGACAACCTAGATAACCCAGACAACCTAGATAACCCAGACAACCTAGATAACCCAGACAACCCAGACAACCCAACAAAAACAAAAAACAGACAGCCCAGACAACTCAGATATTTGGTTGTCCTAATATATACTGATGGTTGTCCTAATATATACTGATGGTTGTCCTAATATATACTGATGGTTGTCCTAATATATACTGATGGTTGTCCTAATATATACTGATGGTTGTCCTAATATATACTGATGGTTGTCCTAATATATACTGATGGTTGTCTGATGGTTGTCCTAATATATACTGATGGTTGTCTGATGGTTGTCCGAATATATACTGATGGTTGTCCTAATATATACTGATGGTTGTCTGATGGTTGTTCTATTATATACTGATGGTTGTCTGATGCTTGTCCTAATATATACTGATGGTTGTCTGATGGTTGTCCTAATATATACTGATGGTTGTCTGATGGTTGTTCTATTATATACTGATGGTTGTCTGATGCTTGTCCTAATATATAGTGATGGTTGTCTGATGGTTGTTCTATTATATACTGATGGTTGTCTGATAGTTGTCCTAATATATACTGATGGTTGTCTGATAGTTGTCCTAATCAATACTGATGGTTGTCTGATGGTTGTCCTAATATATACTGATGGTTGTCCTAATCAATACTGATGGTTGTCCTAATCAATACTGATGGTTGTCCTAATCAATACAGATGGTTGTCCTAATCAATACAGATGGTTGTCCTAATCAATACTGATGGTTGTGCTCGGCTGCTACACATAAGGATAGTAGACAGTATACTGACATATCTGACTGTTATTTGTCTGGTATCTGTCTGGTATCTGTCTGGTATCTGACTGTTATCTGACTGTTATCTGACTGTTATCTGACTGTTATCTGACTGGTATCTGACTGGTATCTGACTGGTATCTGACTGGTATCTGTCTGTTATCTGACTGTTATCTGTCTGGTATCTGTCTGGTATCTGACTGGTATCTGTCTGTTATCTGACTGGTATCTGTCTGTTATCTGACTGTTATCTGTCTGGTATCTGTCTGTTATCTGACTGTTATCTGACTGTTATCTGACTGGTATCTGACTGGTATCTGTCTGGTATCTGACTGGTATCTGTCTGTTATCTGTCTGTTATCTGACTGTTTAGCTGTCTGGTATCTGACTGGTATCTGACTGGTATCTGTCTGTTATCTGACTGTTATCTGTCTGTTATCCGACTGTTATCTGTCTGTTATATGTCTGTTATCTGACTGTTATCTGTCTGTTATCTGTCTGTTATCTGTTGGTATCTGACTGTTATCTGTCTGGTATCTGTCTGGTATCTGTCTGTTATCTGACTGTTATCTGTCTGTTATCCGACTGTTATCTGACTGTTATATGTCTGTTATTTGACTGTTATAACTGTGTCATGACTTTGGCCTCTTTGGGTATAGCAACCCCCCCCTTGCCTCCTCCAACTAGGCTGCTGTGGTCAGAGGTCGTAAATTCCTGAGAAGACCTCATGGACACACAGTTATAGAGAGTAGTTTTTCATGGAGAACAAAGGAAATCCTTCCACCTCACAGAACATGAGGTACGAACAAATTTCGCGTTCCGGAGAAAGTGTAATCCAGAATCCAGCTAGGAACTGGTCCGTTTGGAACAACTTGGGACGCTCATGGGAGACGGTGTGGCCACATTACCATAACGCTGTTTATATAATAGCCTCAGATATGAGGTTTACATCTAATTGTTGTATAAGATGAATGAGTGAGTATGATACTGTTTGTATAATTGTGTAATATGATTTTGGACTGTTTAATGCAAAAATACAATTCTCTTTAGGTTTGAACTAAATCAGAGGACCGCCCCTGGGCCCAGTTAGGGTCAGACATCCTGGGACAGCCCTTTTCTGCCATTCCGAATTAAACCCAACTTTGAGAAATTATTAGCAGACCATGTTTCTCTCAATCACGAGAGTACAAAGGTTGTAGACCATTTCTGAATCTTTTAACCATACCACGTGGTTAAACTCATAGACTATCGATACCGACAGAATGAGAACAAGTCATTGATATTAATTACTAGTCTGCAGCTAGGAATTTGGTATCATTGAACGCGAAGAACGACAACCGCCGAAACATCCTTTCTATAACGAATATCACTTTGAACTATCCCCTCTAACCAAGACAGAGAGAGAGAGGAAAGAGACAGACAATTCTACAAAGACACTAACTTTTCACCAGCAATCAAGACAACACACTGAGCGCAAATATATATATTGATTGCAATTGTTCCCGAATGAGTGAGTGTTCATGTGTAAAGGATTAGCATTTCAATTGTTATAATTATCACTCTGTAGTGACTTCTTAGTCGACTCCCACTTCCCCTTTTGTCTAACAAGCCACCATGCCGGTTTAGCTCACTAGGGCACATTCCCCTTCATTACATTTACCTTGTTTGTTTATGCATTTCTGTGAATTAATTAGTTAGTAAATAAATGATTTAAGACAATTGATGTATGGATGACTCATAGTGAAAACTGGGTTTGTGCAGATAACCAACAATTTACGACGTTTGGAATGAGACTAACATGAGGTAAAGTAAATAATTCATTAATTCGAAGACTAATTGATCAGATAAAATATCTGAAAAGTTATTTTAGAAAATTATAACTTTGTAATCTGAAAATGTTTCCTTGGTGCCCCAAACTTCCAGGTTAATTAGTTACGTGATTAATCAGTTGATCGCGCAGTAACTAATTACAGAGAATCTTTGATAAAAACTATCCGTCTTCAGTTAATGATAGTAAAGACACGACATCTATCTGTTATCTGACTGTTATCTGATTTTTATCTGACTGTTATCTGTCTGGTATGTTATGTGACTGTTATCTGTCTGTTATGGTGACTGTTATCTGACTGTTATCAGACTGTTTCAGACTATCTGACTGTTATCTGCTGTTATCTGTCTGTTATCTGTCTGTTATCTGTCTGTTATCTGTCTGTTATCTGACTGTTATCTGTCTGTTATCCGACTGTTATCTGACTGTTATATGTCTGTTATCCGACTGTTATCTGACCTGTTATCTGGACTGTTATCTGTCTGTTATCTGAACATATCAAGACCATTTCAAGTACTGTTTTTTATCTGTAACTTGCAAAAATCTGACTGTTATCTGACTGTAAAAATGATTGAAAAATGTAATGTTTTGACTTATCTGACTGTTATCTGACTGTTATCTGACTGTTATCTGTCTGTTATCTGATGTTATCTGTCTGTTATCTGTCTGTTATCTGACTGTTATCTGACTGTTATCTGTCTGTTATCTGTCTGTTATCTGTCTGTTATCTGTCTGTTATCTGACTGTTATCTGACTGTTATCTGTCTGTTATCTGACTGTTATCTGTCTGTTATCTGTCTGTTATCTGACTGTTATCTGACTGTTATCTGACTGTTATCTGTCTGTTATCTGATTGTTATCTGTCTGTTATCTGTCTGGTATCTGACTGTTATCTGACTGTAATGTTATCTGACTTATCTGACTGTTATCTGACTGTAATGCTATCTGACTGTTATCTGACTTCTATCTGACTGTCATCTGTCTGTTATCCATGTCTGTTATGTCTGGTATCTGACTGACTCTGTCTGTTATCTGTCTGGTATCTGTCTGTTATCTTTTATCTGACTGGTATCTGACTGGTATCTGACTGGGTATCTGTCTGGTATTTTATCTGACTGTTATCTGACTGTTATCTGACTTTTATCTGACTGTTATCTGACTGTTATCTGACTGTTATATGTCTGGTATCTGTCTGTTATATGTCTGTTATCTGACTGTTATCTGACTGTTATCTGTCTGTTAATCTGTCTGGTATCTGACTGTTAACTGACTGGTATGTTATCTGACTGTTATCTGACTGTTATCTGACTGTTATCTGACTGTTATCTGACTGTTATCTGACTGTTATCTGACTGGTATGTTATCTGACTGTTATCTGACTGTTATCTGACTGGTATTTTATCTGACTGTTATCTGACTGTAATGTTATCTGACTGGTATGTTATGTGACTGTTATCTGACTGGTATGTTATGTGACTGTGGGGCCAACAGTTATCTGACTGTTACTGTCTCAGCCTCCAGTATTTATCTGACTGTTATCTGTTTTATCTGACTTTAATGTTGTAATGTTATGTTATGACACTGGTGCATTGGTCAGTAAAGTTAGCTGTCATTCGTAATACAACATTCATGCCCTCTCTAACCATCATTATAATTATAAGGATTTTCCTCCACCTCTACACAGCACACAACCGACTAGGAAGAGATGGAAATGAAGACATCACTGTATCCACTCAGTCCACCGAGGCAACAGCCTGGATTGTTGAGTTTGTTTCTCCACTAATGGGAACAGAACACATCAACCAACAACAGACTTCTAGAACCACAACAATGATCTCTGTCACTCTTTCCTTCTACAGGACGTGTTGCTGCTCAGTCACTGTTCTGCGGTAGATAGATGTTAGCATGATCTCTGTCACCCTTTCCTTCTACAGGACGTGTTACTCAGTCACTCTGGCCTACGGTAGATAGATGTTAGCATGATCTCTGTCACCCTTTCCTTCTAGAAGGACGTGTTCTCAGTCAGCCACCCCACATAGCCTGGTAGATAGATGTTAGCATGATCTCTGTCACCCTTTCCTTCTACAGGACGTTTTTACTCAGTCACTGCTCTCTACGGTAGATAGATGTTAGCATGATCTCTGTCAGCACTTTCCTTCTACAGGACGTGTTAAATCAGTCACTGATTTGAAATAAATTTGATTTAGATAGATGTTATCTGCATGATCTCTGTCACCCTTTCCTTCTACAGGACGTGTTATCAGTCACTGTTATATGTAGATAGATGTTATCATGATCTGTCATCCTTTCCTTCTACAGGACGTGTTACTCAGTCATCTCTCTACGGTAGATCTGATGTTAGCATGATCTCTGTCACCCTTTCCTTCTACAGGACTGTTATCAGTCTGTTATCTGGTCTAGATGTTAGCATGATCTCTGTCACCCTTTCCTTCTACAGGACGTGTTATCAGTCACTTATCTGGTAGATAGATGTTATCATGATCTCTGTCACTATCCTTTATCCTTCTATCTGACTGTGTCTGTTATCTGTCTGTTAGATAGATGTTAGCATGATCTCTGTCACCCTTTCCTTTACAGGACGTGTTACTCAGTCACTCTGTCTACGGTAGATAGATGTTAGCATGATCTCTGTCACCCTTTCCTTCTACAGGACGTGTTATCTCAGTCACTGTTATCTGACGGTAGATTATCTGATGTTATCATGATCTCTGTCACCCTTTCCTTCTACAGGACGTATGTTATGTCACTCTATCTACTGGTAGATAGATGTTACATGATCTCTGTCACCCTTTCCTTCTGACAGGATCTGTTCCTCAGTCACTTTTATCTAGATAGATGTTAGCATGATCTCTGACACCCTTTGCATTCTACAGGACGTGTTCTCAGTCATTCTCTACGGTAGATAGATGTTAGCATGATCTCTGTCACCATCATTTCCTTCTACAGGACGTTTCCTCAGTCACAGCACACAACCGTAGATAGATGTTAGCATGATCTCTGTCACCCTTTCCTTCTACAGGACGTGTTCCCAGTCACTCCTGGTAGATAGATGTTAGCATGATCTTGTTTCTTTCCTTCTACAGGGAACGTGTTCCTCAGTCAACAACAGACTTCGGTAGATATATGTTAGCATGATCTCTGTCACCCTTTCCTTCTACAGGACGTGTTCCTCAGTCACTCTCTCTACGGTAGATAGATGTTAGCATGATCTCTGTCACTCTTTCCTTCTACAGGATGTGTTCCTCAGTCACTCTCTCTACGGTAGATAGATGTCAGCATGATCTTAGCGTGTTGTTGGCGTGTTAGACATGTCCAGTTCTGTTCCGTGGTGCTGTGGGGCTCAACATGAGAACACTCTACGACCGTTAAACAATTACATTAGGCCCTGACTCAGACCATTACACATCTATTAAACTGGTGATTTCTCTTTCCCAAACGGCACCATATTCTTTACGGTCACCCCAACCCATGGGCCTCTGGTCAGCAGTAGTGCACTACATAGGGAACAGGGTGCGATTTCAGCCACAGGCCCTGAGTTGACAGCTTCAAAGGTTCAGACAGAGATGGATTGTTCACTATGAATATTATTCTGAGCTGTCTCACAGCCTGACTGGAATTATTCATCATAAAATATGTACTGCCGTCTGTAAGTTTATTGATGTGTTTTAACAAAGAATAAAGGGGAAAGTATCAGGAAGTAGAACCAGACAGAGAGGGGAAGACTGACGTGCTGGTGGGGGGGAGGGGGGTCTATAGTACTGTATATTATAACTAGGGCTGTCATGATGAAGGGGGGTCTATAGTACTGTATATTATAACTAGGGGGTCCATAGTACTGTATATTATAACTAGGGGGTCTATAGTACTGTATATTATAACTAGGGGTCCATAGTACTGATATTATAACTAGGGGGTCTATAGTACTGTATATTATAACTAGGGCTGTCATGATGAAGGGGGGTCTATAGTACTGTATATTATAACTAGGGCTGTCATGATGAAGGGGGGTCTATAGTACTGTATATTATAACTAGGGGGTCTATAGTACTGTATATTATAACTAGGGGGTCTATAGTACTGTATATTATAACTAGGGCTGTTATGATGAAGGGGGGTCTATAGTACTGTATATTATAACTAGGGCTGTCATGTATTGTATATTATAACTGGGGGGTCTATAGTACTGTATATTATAACTAGGGCTGTCATGATGAAGGGGGTCTATAGTACTGTATATTATAACTAGGGGGTCTATAGTACTGTATATTATAACTAGGGCTGTCATGATGAAGGGGGGTCTATAGTACTGTATATTATAACTAGGGGGTCTGTAGTACTGATATTATAACTAGGGGGGTCTATAGTACTGTATATTATAACTAGGGGGTCTATAGTACTGTATATTATAACTAGGGGGTCTATAGTACTGTATATTATAACTAGGGGGGGGGGTCTATAGTACTGTATATTATAACTAGGGGGTCTGTCATGATATTATAACTAGGGGGTCTATAGTACTGTATATTATAACTAGGGGGATGAAGGGGGGTCTATAGTACTGTATATTATAACTAGGGCTGTCATGATAGGGGGTCTATAGTACTGTATATTATAACTAGGGCTGTCATGATGAAGGGGGTCTATAGTACTGTATATTATAACTAGGGGGGTCTATAGTACTGTATATTATAACTGTCATGAGGGGGGGCTATAGTACTGTATATTATAACTAGGGGGAAGGGGGGTCTATAGTACTGTATATTATAACTAGGGGGGTCTATAGTACTGTATATTATAACTAGGGCTGTCATGATGAAGGGGGGTCTATAGTACTGTATATTATAACTAGGGGGTCTATAGTACTGTATATTATAACTAGGGGGGGGGGTCTATAGTACTGTATATTATAACTAGGGGGATGAATGGGGGTCTATAGTACTGTATATTATAACTAGGGCTGTCATGATGAAGGGGGGTCTATAGTACTGTATATTATAACTAGGGGGATGAAGGGGGTCTATAGTACTGTATATTATAAATAAATTTTATTTGTCACATCATGATGAAGGGGGTCTATAAAATACTATAGTACTGTATATTATAACTAGGGCTGTCATGATGAAGGGGGTCTATAGTACTGTATATTATAACTAGGGGGATGAAGGGGGTCTATAGTACTGTATATTATAACTAGGGGGGTCTATAGTACTGTATATTATAACTAGGGCTGTCATGATGAAGGGGGGTCTATAGTACTGTATATTATAACTAGGGGGTCTATAGTATTGTATATTATAACTAGGGGGTCTATAATACTGTATATTATAACTAGGGGGGTCTATAGTACTGTATATTATAACTAGGGCTGTCATGATGAAGGGGGTCTATAGTACTGTATATTATAACTAGGGGGTCTATAGTACTGTATATTATAACTAGGGCTGTCATGATGAAGGGGGTCTATAGTACTGTAAATTATAACTAGGGCTGTCATGATGAATGGGGGTCTATAGTACTGTATATTATAACTAGGGCTGTCATAGACTGTATATTATAACTAGGGGTCTATAGTACTGTATATTATAACTAGGGCTGTCATGATGAAGGGGGGCTCTATAGTACTGTAATCAATCAAATACTGTATAATAACAAATCAAATTTTATTTGTCACATAACTAGGTTAGCTGTCATGATGAAGTAGGTCTAAATGTATTGTAAACTATGCTATAGTACTGTATATTATAACTAGGGCTGTCATGATGAAGGGGGGTCTATAGTACTGTAAATTATAACTAGGGCTGTCATGATGAAGGGGGTCTATAGTACTGTATATTATAACTAGGGAAGGGGGTCTATAGTACTGTATATTATAACTAGGGCTGTCATGATGAAGGGGGGTCTATAGTACTGTATATTATAACTAGGGGGTCTATAGTACTGTATATTATAACTAGGGGGATGAAGGGGGTCTATAGTACTGTATATTATAACTAGGGCTGTCATGATGAAGGGGGTCTATAGTACTGTATATTATAACTAGGGCTGTCATGATGAAGGGGGTCTATAGTACTGTATATTATAACTAGGGGGTCTATAGTACTGTATATTATAACTAGGGCTGTCATGATGAAGGGGGTCTATAGTACTGTATATTATAACTAGGGCTGTCATGATGAAGGGGGTCTATAGTACTGTATATTATAACTAGGGGGTCTATAGTACTGTATATTATAACTAGGGGGGGTCTATAGTACTGTATATTATAACTAGGGCTGTCATGATGAAGGGGGGCTATAGTACTGTATATTATAACTAGGGGGTCTATAATACTGTATATTATAACTAGGGGGTCTATAGTACTGTATATTATAACTAGGGCTGTCATGATGAAGGGGGTCTATAGTACTGTATATTATAACTAGGGGGTCTATAGTACTGTATATTATAACTAGGGCTGTCATGATGAAGGGGGTCTATAGTACTGTAAATGATAACTAGGGCTGTCATGATGAATGGGGGTCTATAGTACTGTATATTATAACTAGGGCTGTCATGATGAAGGGGGGTCTATAGTACTGTATATTATAACTAGGGCTGTCATGATGGAGGGGGTCTATAAATCAATCAAATCAAATCAAATTTTATTTGTCACATACACATGGTTAGCAGATGTTAATGCGAGTGTAGCGAAATGCTTGTAAAATGCTATAGTACTGTATATTATAACTAGGGCTGTCATGATGAAGGGGGTCTATAGTACTGTATATTATAACTAGGGCTGTCATGATGAAGGGGGTCTATAGTACTGTATATTATAACTAGGGCTGTCATGATGAAGGGGGTCTATAGTATTGTATATTATAACTAGGGCTGTCATGATGAAGGGGGGTCTATAGTACTGTATATTATAACTAGGGCTGTCATGATGAAGGGGGGTCTATAGTACTGTATATTATAACTAGGGCTGTCATGATGAAGGGGGTCTATAGTATTGTATATTATAACTAGGGCTGTCATGATGAAGGGGGGTCTATAGTACTGTATATTATAACTAGGGCTGTCATGATGAGTGGGGGGTTAGACATGTAGATCGGAGGTTAACAGCTGATTGGGTGAACAGCTGGTAGCACAGGGGTTTTGATGTTACGAAAGGATGTCATTTGGAAATAAGGGAATTGTATTGAAATTAAAATAATTTATCAAAAAATACTTTTTCAATTTACTCTCCCAACAGGGTTGACTTATTAAATGGGTCCACGGTCCCATTTAGTTGCTAATTAAAATGTCCAGTTGGGAATTCTACGGAACTGGGTCCCTAAGAGATTAGATCTTCTAATGACCTTTATGTTAATTAGATACATCCACAACGAATCAGACACCACCCTCTTGTCCTTAACAGCTCCATCTCCTTGAGGCAGAATAATGATCTCACAGAACCAACCTTACCTCACTGTCTCCTGGTCTCCATTCAACCAAACCTAAAAGGTCTCATTCTAACAGATCCCTAAAGGTCTCATTCTAACAGATCCCTAAAGGTCTCTTTCTAACAGATCCCTAAACATCTCTTTCTAACAGATCCCTAAAGGTCTCTTCCTAACAAATCCCTAAAGGTCTCTTCATCCTAAAGGTCTCTTTCTTCCTAACAGATCCCTAAAGGTCTCTTCCTAACAGATCCCTAAAGGTCTCTTCATTACAGATCCCTAAAGATCCCTAAAGGTCTTTCTAACAGATCCCTAAAGGTCTCTTTCTAACATATCCCTAAAGGTCTCTTCATTACAGATCCCTGAAGGACTCTTTCTAACAGATCCCTAAAGGTCTCTTCCTAACAGATCCCTAAAGGTCTCTTCCTAACAGATCCCTAAAGGTCTCTTTCTAACAGATCCCTAAAGGTCTCTTTCTAACAGATCCCTAAAGGTCTCTTCCTAACAGATCCCTAAAGAACCTGTTATGGCAAGGCGATCCCCCCCCACATTAACAAGTCCAATACTGCAAATGAAACATAAACATCTTGTTCATCTACCCATCATGTCTGATTTTTAAATTTTTTTACAGCAAAAACACAACATATATTTATGTCAGACCACCACCAAATAAAAAAAAAGCCATTTTTCCCAGCCAAAGATAGAGTCACAAAAGCAGGATTAGAGATAAAATGAATCACTAACCTTTTGAAAATCTTCATCAGACGACACTCATATAACATGTTACACAATCATTTATGTTTTGTTCGATAATATGCATATTTATATCCACAAATCTCGGTTTACATTGACGCCATGTTCAGAAATGCCTCCAAAATATCCGGAGGAATTATAGAAAGCTTCGCCAGATAACAGAAATACTCATCATAAACTTTGACTAAAGATACATGTTCTACATATAATTAAAGATACACTGGTTCTTAATGCAACCGCTGTGTCAGATTTTTTTTAAACGTTACGAAAAAGCCTACCATGCAATAATCTGAGACGGCGCTCAGACGAAATATATTTCTCCGCCATGTTGGAGTCAACAGAAATACGAAATTACATCATAAATATTCCCTTACCTTTGATGAACTTCATCAGAATGCAGTGCAAGGAGTCCTAGTTCCACAATAAATTGTTGTTTTGTTCCATAATGTCCAATACTAGTGTCCAATTAGCTGCATTTGCCAGCACTTTCAGCTCACGTGCCCAAAAGCTGACGCTGGTCCAGGACAACAAGTATGAAAAATTCAAACATATATATTCCAGGTCGAATAAACTGGTCAACCTAAGTAGAGAATCAATCTTCAGGATGATATTTTCATATATATCCACTAACGTTCCAACCGGATCATACGTTTTCAGCTGCAGCCAAATGGAACGACGGTGGCACCCACAGAGAAATGCGCCACAGGAAAATGGCATTCTGTCGGGAAACTGACTATTTCCCCTCCCATTCGGTCAAAGTTCACACCAGAGGCTCCATTCCACGTTCTACTAAAAAGGTCTCTTTCTTACAGATCTACACTGCTCCATGTTACCTTTATAAAAGCAGGAAATGGGAAGCCTGTGTCCCAGAGTCACCCTGTATGACTACAAACAAAGCCTGTGTCCCAGAGTCACCCTGTAAGACTACAAACAAAGCCTGTGTCCCAGAGTCACCCTGTAAGACTACAAACAAAGCCTGTGTCCCAGAGTCACCCTGTAAGACTACAAACAAAGCCTGTGTCCCATATTCACCCTGTAAGACTCCAAACAAAGCCTGTGTCCCATAGTCACCCTGTAAGACTACAAACAAAGCCTGTGTCCCGGAGTCACCCTGTGAGCTACAAACAAAGCCTGTGTCCCAGAGTCACCCTGTGAGACTACAAACAAAGCCTGTGTCCCAGTCACCCTGTGAGACTACAAACAAAGCCTGTGTCCCAGAGTCACCCTGTGAGACTACAAACAAAGCCTGTATCCTAGTCACCCTGTAAGACTACAAACAAAGCCTGTATCCCAGAGTCACCCTGTAAGACTACAAACAAAGCCTGTGTCCTAGAGTCTGGGCCAGCAGCCTTGCGAGGGTTAACACGTTTAAAGGTCTTACTCACGTTGGACACGGAGAAGGAGAGGGGGGGGGGCATTCCTTGGTAGTGGGCCGCGTCGGTGGCAGTGAAGGTGTTTCGTTTGTCTGGAAGGACGTCAGTGTCCGTAACATTGTGGTTTTCTTTTCGTAGTACGTAGTTGCCTATAGACCCTGCCACATACGTCTCGTGTCTGAGCCGTTGAATTGCGACTCCACTTTGTCCCTATGCCGATATTTACCTTGTTTGATTGCCGTCATCTCTCCATGGTTTCTGGTTCGGGTAGGTTTTAATAGTCACAGTGGGTACAACATCTCCAATGCACTTCCTTATAAACTCACTCAGCAAATGCCGCCATCTCTCCACGGTTTCTGGTTCGGGTAGGTTTTAATAGTCACAGTGGGTACAACATATACAATGCACTTCCTTATAAACTCACTCAGCAAATGCCGCCATCTCTCCACGGTTTCTGGTTCGGGTAGGTTTTAATAGTCACAGTGGGTACAACATATACAATGCACTTCCTTATAAACTCACTCGAAAAAGGTATAAATCAATGTTTTTCTCTGAGGATGCCCGGAATATTTCCCATTCCAAGTGACAAACACAATCTTGAAGCGTGGATTCCGATTGGTCAGACCAGCGTTGAATGGTTCTTGTCATGGGAACATCCTGTTTGAGTTTCTGCCTATAGGACAGTAGTAGCAAAATGGAGTCGTGGCCGTATTTTCCGAATGGAGGGCGGGGGAGGGCCTTGTATACTTCGTGGGAGTTAGAGTAGCAGTGAGTAGCAAATTTGAGAATTTGCTTTGTTAATTAAAATCCCCAGCTAAAATAAATGCAGCCTCAGGATGTATGGTTTCCAGTTTGCATAGTCCAGTGTAGTTCCTTGAGGGTCGTTGTGGTATCTGCTAGAGGGGGAATATACACGGCTGTGACGATAACCGATGAGAATTCTCTTGGGAGATAATATGGTCAGCATTTGATTGTAAGGAATTCTAGGTCAGGTGAACAAAAGGACTTGAGTTCCTGTATGTTGTTATGATTACACCATGAGTTGTTAATTATGAAGCATACACCCCCGCCCTTCTTCTTCCCAGAGAATGTTCATTTCTGTCGGAGCGATGCATGAAGAACTATTTTATTTATTTATTTTTTTTCACCTTTATTTAACCAGGGAGGCCAGTTGAGAACAAGTTCTCATTTACAACTGCGACCTGGACAAGATAAAGCAAAGCAGTGCGACACAAACAACAACACAGAGTTACACATGGAATAAACACATGTACAGTCAATAACATTAACATTATAAAAAATCTATATACAGTGTGTGCAAAGTCATATTTCAGTATTCTGCCCTCTAGTGGCTGTATGGGTGGAATGGTAGTCATATTTCAGTATTCTGCCCTCTAGTGGCTGTATGGGTGGAATGGTAGTCATATTTCAGTATTCTGCCCTCTAGTGGCTGTATGGGTGGAATGGTAGTCATATTTCAGTATTCTGCCCTCTAGTGGCTTTATGTTATATTTATTCATATTTCATAATTTCAAAAATGAATAACTTTTTTTTTGTTGTTGTTGAAAATCTGGTGTTCCCATGTCAAACGTTTTAGTTATATTTCAGTAATCTGGTGTTCTGATGTCAAACGTTTTAGTTATATTTCAGTAATCTGGTGTTCCTATGTCAAACGTTTTAGTTATATTTCAGTAATCTGTGATGTATATCAAGTGTAATATTGGGATACAAACTCAAATAATAATATTTCAACTCTATATTTGAAAGGTGTCTTCTTTTTTGTTAAACCCTTAACCATGTGCGTGAGGTTTATACTTTTGTTTCAACGTAGATTTGTTTAAGATTACCAAGAAATACTCTGTCTGACCTTGATTTATCCCACTGCAGTAAAATGTTAACAGGTGAGAGATATGACGTGCTGAGACAGGAATGTGATGTGTGGTAGAGAGGGGGGAGAGAGAGAAGTGGGTTGTCTGTCAGCTGAAAGAGAGAGAGAGAGAGAGAGAGAGAGAGAGAGAGAGAGAGAAGTGGGTTGTCTGTCTGCTGAAAGAGAGAGAGAGAGAGAGAGAGAGAGAGAGAGAGAGAGAGAAGTGGGTTGTCTGTCTGCTGAAAGAGAGAGAGAGAGAGAGAGAGAGAGAGAGAGAGAGAGAAGTGGGTTGTCTGTCTGCTGAAAGAGAGAGAGAGAGAGAGAGAGGGAGAGAAGTGGGTTGTCTGTCTGCTGAAACAGAGAGAGAGAGAGAGAGAGAGAGAGAGAGAGTGGGTTGTCTGTCTGCTGAAACAGAGAGAGAGAGAGAGAGAAGTGGGTTGTCTGTCTGCTGAAAGAGAGAGAGAGAGAGAGAGAAGTGGGTTGTCTGTCTGCTGAAAGAGAGAGAGAGAGAGTGAGAGACCAAATCACTCGTCTCTACGGCCAGGGCATAGAATGCCCACCCTAGTCACACCCTAGTCACACCCTGGCCTAACCAACATAGAGAATAAAAGCCTCTTTATGGCCAGGGCATAGAATGCCCACCCTAGTCACACCCTAGTCACACCCTGGCCTAACCAACATAGAGAATAAAAGCCTATTTATGGCCAGGACATAGAATGTCCACCCTAGTCACACCCTAGTCACACCCTAGTCACACCCTAGTCACACCCTAGTCACACCCTAGTCACACCCTAGTCACACCCTAGTCACACCCTGGCCTAACCAACATAGAGAATAAAAGCCTATTTATGGCCAGGACATAGAATGTCCACCCTAGTCACACCCTAGTCACACCCTAGTCACACCCTAGTCACACCCTGGCCTAACCAACATAGAGAATAAAAGCCTCTCTACGGCCAGGACATAGAATGCCCACCCTAGTCACACCCTAGTCACACCCTAGTCACACCCTAGTCACACCCTGGCCTAACCACTGCCACTGGAACACAGGAGTAGCTAACACAACGTGCCACTAGAACACAGGAGTAGCTAACACAACGTGCCACTAGAACACAGGAGTAGCTAACACAACGTGCCATTGGAACACAGGAGTAGCTAACACAACGTGCCACTGGAACACAGGAGTAGCTAACACAACGTGCCACTAGAACACAGGAGTAGCTAACACAACGTGCCACTAGAACACAGGAGTAGCTAACACAACGTGCCATTGGAACACAGGAGTAGCTAACACAACGTGCCACTAGAACACAGGAGTAGCTAACACAACGTGCCACTAGAACACAGGAGTAGCTAACACAACGTGCCACTGGAACACAGGAGTAGCTAACACAACGTGCCACTGGAACACAGGAGTAGCTAACACAACGTGCCACTAGAACACAGGAGTAGCTAACACAACGTGCCATTGGAACACAGGAGTAGCTAACACAACGTGCCACTAGAACACAGGAGTAGCTAACACAACGTGCCACTAGAACACAGGAGTAGCTAACACAACGTGCCACTGGAACACAGGAGTAGCTAACACAACGTGCCATTGGAACACAGGAGTAGCTAACACAACGTGCCACTAGAACACAGGAGTAGCTAACACAACGTGCCATTGGAACACAGGAGTAGCTAACACAACGTGCCACTGGAACACAGGAGTAGCTAACACAACGTGCCACTAGAACACAGGAGTAGCTAACACAACGTGCCATTGGAACACAGGAGTAGCTAACACAACGTGCCACTGGAACACAGGAGTAGCTAACACAACGTGCCACTAGAACACAGGAGTAGCTAACACAACGTGCCACTAGAACACAGGAGTAGCTAACACAACGTGCCATTGGAACACAGGAGTAGCTAACACAACGTGCCACTAGAACACAGGAGTAGCTAACACAACGTGCCACTAGAACACAGGAGTAGCTAACACAACGTGCCACTGGAACACAGGAGTAGCTAACACAACGTGCCACTGGAACACAGGAGTAGCTAACACAACGTGCCACTGGAACACAGGAGTAGCTAACACAACGTGCCACTGGAACACAGGAGTAGCTAACACAACGTGCCACTGGAACACAGGAGTAGCTAACACAACGTGCCACTGGAACACAGGAGTAGTTAACACAACGTGCCACTGGAACACAGGAGTAGCTAACACAACGTGCCACTGGAACACAGGAGTAGCTAACACAACGTGCCACTGGAACACAGGAGTAGCTAACACAACGTGCCACTGGAACACAGGAGTAGCTAACACAACGTGCCACTGGAACACAGGAGTAGCTAACACAACGTGCCACTGGAACACAGGAGTAGCTAACACAACGTGCCACTGGAACACAGGAGTAGCTAACACAACGTGCCACTGGAACACAGGAGTAGCTCACACAACGTGCCACTGGAACACAGGAGTAGCTAACACAACGTGCCACTGGAACACAGGAGTAGTTAACACAACGTGCCACTGGAACACAGGAGTGGCTAACACAACGTGCCACTGGAACACAGGAGTAGCTAACACAACGTGCCACTGGAACACAGGAGTAGCTAACACAACGTGCCATTGGAACACAGGAGTAGTTAACACAACGTGCCACTGGAACACAGGAGTAGCTAACACAACGTGCCACTGGAACACAGGAGTAGCTAACACAACGTGCCACTGGAACACAGGAGTAGCTAACACAACGTGCCACTGGAACACAGGAGTAGCTAACACAACGTGCCACTGGAACACAGGAGTAGCTCACACAACGTGCCACTGGAACACAGGAGTAGCTCACACAACGTGCCACTGGAACACAGGAGTAGCTAACACAACGTGCCATTGGAACACAGGAGTAGTTAACACAACGTGCCACTGGAACACAGGAGTAGCTAACACAACGTGCCACTGGAACACAGGAGTAGCTCACACAACGTGCCACTGGAACACAGGAGTAGCTAACACAACGTGCCATTGGAACACAGGAGTAGTTAACACAACGTGCCACTGGAACACAGGAGTAGCTAACACAACGTGCCACTGGAACACAGGAGTAGCTAACACAACGTGCCACTGGAACACAGGAGTAGCTAACACAACGTGCCATTGGAACACAGGAGTAGCTAACACAACGTGCCACTGGAACACAGGAGTAGCTAACACAACGTGCCACTGGAACACAGGAGTAGCTAACACAACGTGCCACTGGAACACAGGAGTACCTAACACAACGTGCCACTGGAACACAGGAGTAGCTAACACAACGTGCCACTGGAACACAGGAGTAGCTAACACAACGTGCCACTGGAACACAGGAGTAGCTAACACAACGTGCCACTGGAACACAGGAGTAGCTAACACAACGTGCCACTGGAACACAGGAGTAGCTAACACAACGTGCCACTGGAACACAGGAGTAGCTAACACAACGTGCCACTGGAACACAGGAGTAGCTAACACAACGTGCCACTGGAACACAGGAGTAGCTAACACAACGTGCCACTGGAACACAGGAGTAGCTAACACAACGTGCCACTGGAACACAGGAGTAGCTAACACAACGTGCCACTGGAACACAGGAGTAGCTAACACAATGTGCCACTGGAACACAGGAGTAGCTAACACAACGTGCCACTGGAACACAGGAGTAGTTAACACAACGTGCCATTGGAACACAGGAGTAGTTAACACAACGTGCCACTGGAACACAGGAGTAGCTAACACAACGTGCCACTGGAACACAGGAGTAGCTAACACAACGTGCCATTGGAACACAGGAGTAGTTAACACAACGTGCCACTGGAACACAGGAGTACCTAACACAACGTGCCACTGGAACAGAGGAGTAGCTAACACAACGTGCCACTGGAACAGAGGAGTAGCTAACACAACGTGCCACTGGAACACAGGAGTAGCTAACACAACGTGCCACTGGAACACAGGAGTAGCTAACACAACGTGCCACTGGAACACAGGAGTAGCTAACACAACGTGCCACTGGAACACAGGAGTAGCTCACACAACGTGCCACTGGAACACAGGAGTAGCTAACACAACGTGCCACTGGAACACAGGAGTAGCTAACACAACGTGCCACTGGAACACAGGAGTAGCTAACACAACGTGCCACTGGAACACAGGAGTAGCTAACACAACGTGCCACTGGAACACAGGAGTAGCTAACACAACGTGCCACTGGAACACAGGAGTAGCTAACACAACGTGCCACTGGAACACAGGAGTAGCTAACACAACGTGCCACTGGAACACAGGAGTAGCTAACACAACGTGCCACTGGAACACAGGAGTAGCTAACACAACGTGCCACTGGAACACAGGAGTAGCTAACACAACGTGCCACTGGAACACAGGAGTAGCTAACACAATAGGTAAGTAAAGAAAAAAATAACAGTAAAAAGACAGGCTATAAACAGTAGAGAGGCTATATACAGTAGAGAGGCTATATACAGTAGAGAGGCTATATACAGTAGAGAGGCTATATACAGTAGAGAGGCTATATACAGTAGAGAGGCTATATAACAGTAGAGAGGCTATAAACAGTAGAGAGGCTATATACAGTAGAGAGGCTATATACAGTAGAGAGGCTATATACAGTAGAGAGGCTATATAACAGTAGAGGGGCTATAAACAGTAGAGAGGCTATATACAGTAGAGAGGCTATATACAGTAGAGAGGCTATATACAGTAGAGAGGCTATATACAGTAGAGAGGCTATATACAGTAGAGAGGCTACATACAGACACCTGTTAGTCAGGCTGATTGAGGTAGTATGTACATGAATGTATAGTTAAAGTGACTATGCATATATGATAAACAGAGAGTAGCAGCAGCGTAAAAGAGTGGTAAAAACTGTTGAGAAGCCTTTTTGTCCTAGACTTGGCACTCCGGTAGAGAGAACAGTCTATGACTGGGGTGGCTGGGGTCTTTGACAGTTTTTAGGGCCTTCCGCTGGCACTGCCTGGTGTAGAGGTCCTGGAAGGCAGGAAGCTTAGCCCCAGTGATGTCCTGGGTGTAGAAGGCAGGAAGCTTAGCCCCAGTGATGTCCTGGGTGTAGAAGGCAGGAAGCTTAGCCCCAGTGATGCCCTGGGTGTAGAAGGCAGGAAGCTTAGCCCCGGTGATGTTCTGGGTGTAGAAGGCAGGCAGCTTAGCCCCAGTGATGTCCTGGGTGTAGAAGGCAGGAAGCTTAGCCCTGGTGATGTCCTGGGTGTAGAAGGCAGGCAGCTTAGCCCTGGTGATGTCCTGGGTGTAGAAGGCAGGCAGCTTAGCCCCAGTGATGTCCTGGGTGTAGAAGGCAGGCAGCTTAGCCCTGGTGATGTCCTGGGCCATACACACTACCCTCTGTAGTGCCTTGCTGTCGGAGGCCGAGCGATTGCTGTACCAGGCAGTGATGCAACCGGTCAGGAGGCTCTGGATGTTGCAGCTGTAGAACCTTTTGAGGATCTCAGGACCCATGACAAATCTTTTTAGTTTCCTGAGGGGGAATAGGCTTTGTCGTGCCCTCTTCACAACTGTCTTTGTGCGTTTGGACCATGATGGCTTGTTGGTGATGTGGACACCAAGGAACTTGACGCTCTCAACCTGCTCCACTACAGCCCCGTCGATGAGAATGGGGGCGTGCTCGGTCCTCCTTTTCCTGTCGTTCACAATCATCTCCTTTGTCTTGATCACGTTGAGGGAGAGGTTGTTGTCCATGCACCACCTGGCCAGGTCTCTGACCTCCTCCCTATTGGCTGTCTCATCGTTGTCCGTGATCAGGTCTACCACCAGGTCTCTGACCTCCTCCCTATTGGCTGTCTCATCGTTGTCCGTGATCAGGTCTACCACCAGGTCTCTGACCTCCTCCCTATTGGCTGTCTCATCGTTGTCCGTGATCAGGTCTACCACCAGGTCTCTGACCTCCTCCCTATTGGCTGTCTCATCGTTGTCCGTGATCAGGTCTACCACCAGGTCTCTGACCTCCTCCCTATTGGCTGTCTCATCGTTGTCCGTGATCAGGTCTACCACCAGGTCTCTGACCTCCTCCCTATAGGCTGTCTCGTCGTTGTCGGTGATCAGGTCTACCACCAGGTCTCTGACCTCCTCCCTATTGGCTGTCTCATCGTTGTCCGTGATCAGGTCTACCACCAGAACCACTACCACTGTTGTGTCGTCTGCAAACTTAATGATGGTGTTGGAGTCGTGCCTGGCAGTTCAGTCATGAGTGAACAGGGACTACAGGAGGGGACTGAGCACGCACCCCTGAGGGGCCCCCATGTTGAGGATCAGCGTGGCAGATGTGTTGTTACCTACCCTCACCACCTGGGGGCGGCCCATCAGGAAGTCCAGGATCCAGTTGCAGAGGGAGGTGTTTAGTCCCAGGATCCTTAGCTTAGTGATGAGCTTTGAAGGCACTATGGTGTTGAATGCTGAGCTATAGTCAATGAACAGCATTCTCACATAAGTGTTCCTTTTGTCCAGGTGGGAAAGGGCAGTGTGGAGTGCAATAGAGATTGGATCATCTGTGGATCTGTCAGGGCGGTATGAAAATTGGAGTGGGTCTAGGGTTTCTGGGATAATGGTGTTGATGTGAGCCATTACCAGCCTTTCAAATCACTTCATGTCTACGGACGTGAGTGCTACGGGTCTGTAGTCATTTAGACAGGTTACCTTAGTGTTCTTGGGCACAGGGACTATGGTGGTCTGCTTGAAACATGTTGGTATTACAGACTCAATCAGGGATATGTTGAAAATGTCAGTGAAGACACCTGCCAGTTGGACAGCACATGCCTATTAACATATGTTTCCCATACCAATAAAGCCTCTTACATTGAAATTGAATTGAATTCTGAGAAAGATAGAGAGACAGAGAGAGAGCAGATAGAGAGAGGAGAGAGAGAGAGAGAGAGAGAGAGACAGGGCTACAGATTATTGTGAAAGCTGGTCCCAGCACCAACCACTGTGTGATAGGTGGAAGCAGAAGTGGGGGTGAATTGAGGCACTTATCTCAGTGGGAGGAGAGCTCAAACTCAATATTGATGGGACTGTTTTCCCCTTCCTCACACCTCAGAGAAAAGAACACAGCTGGAGTCCTGAGGGGGAGGACATGATAAACAAGAGGATTGGAGATGTTGTTTTAGTTAGAGACAATTTCTCCCCACGCAGGTCAAACTATTTCCTCTGTAGATTAACATGCAGAGTTCCATGGTCATTTCACCTGATGGGCCACATACAGGTGTTTACTGACAGTAGATGTGCAGCCCTATTCCCTATATAGTGCAGTACTTTAGACCAGAGCCCTATAGAACACTATTCCCTATATAGTGCAGTACTTTAGACCAGAGCCCTATAGAAACCTATTCCCTATATAGTGCACTACTTTAGACCAGAGCCCTATAGAACACTATTCCCTATATAGTGCACTACTTTAGACCAGAGCCCTATAGAACCCTATTCCCTATATATAGTGCACTACTTTAGACCAGGGCCCTACAGAACCCTATTCACTATATATAGTGCACTACTTTAGACCAGGGCCCTATAGAACCCTATTCCCAACACTCTAACCACTAGGATACTGGCCCAACACTCTAACCACTAGGCTACCGGCCCAACACTCTAACCACTAGGCTACCGGCCCAACACTCTAACCACTAGGCTACTGGCCCAACACTCTAACTACTAGGCTACTGGCCAAACACTCTAACCACTAGGCCACTGGCCCAGCACTCTAACTACTAGGCTACCGGCCCAACACTCTAACCACTAGGCTACCGATGATATAACACTCTAACCACTAGGCTACCGGCCCAACACTCTAACCACTAGGCTACTGGCCCAACACTCTAACCACTAGGCTACTGGCCCAACACTCTAACCACTAGGCTACCGGCCCAACACTCTAACCACTAGGCTACTGGCCCAACACTATAACCACTAGGCTACTGGCCCAACACTATAACCAGTAGGCTACTGGCCCAACACACTAACCAATAGGCTACTGGCGCAACACTATAACCACTAGGCTACTGGCCCAACACTCTAACCACTAGGCTACTGGCCCAACACTCTAACCACTAGGCTACCGGCCCAACACTCTAACCACTAGGCTACTGGCCCAACACTCTAACCACTAGGATACAGGCCCAACACTCTAACCACTAGGCTACTGGCCCAACACTCTAACCACTAGGCTACTGGCCCAACACTCTAACCACTAGGCTACTGGCCCAACACTATAACCACTAGGCTACTGGCCCAACACTATAACCAGTAGGCTACTGGCCCAACACACTAACCAATAGGCTACTGGCGCAACACTATAACCACTAGGCTACCTGCCCAACACTCTAACCACTAGGCTAATGGCCCAACACTCTAACCACAAGGCTACTGGCCCAACACTCTAACAACTAGGCTACTGGCCCAACACTCTAACCACAAGGCTACTGGCCCAACACTCTAACAACTAGGCTACTGGCCCAACCCTCTAACCACTAGGCTACTGGCCCAACACTCTAACCACTAGGATACTGGCCCAACACTCTAACCACTAGGCTACCTGCCAAACACTCTAACCAGTAGTCTTCTGGCCCAACACTCTAACCACTAGGCTACTGGCCCAACATTCTAACCACTAGGTTACTGGCCCAACACTCTAACCACTAGTCTACTGGCCCAACACTCTAACCACTAGGATCCTGGCCCAACCAGGATAAACCAATAGGCTACTGGCGCAACACTATAACCACTAGGCTACCTGCCCAACACTCTAACCACTAGGCTAATGGCCCAACACTCTAACCACAAGGCTACTGGCCCAACACTCTAACAACTAGGCTACTGGCCCAACACTCTAACCACTAGGATACTGGCCCAACCCTCTAACCACTAGGCTACTGGCCCAACACTCTAACCACTAGGATACTGGCCCAACACTCTAACCACTAGGCTACCTGCCAAACACTCTAACCAGTAGTCTTCTGGCCCAACACTCTAACCACTAGGCTACTGGCCCAACACTCTAGCCACTAGGTTACTGGCCCAACACTCTAACCACTAGACTACTGGCCCAACACTCTAACCACTAGGCTACTGGCCCAACACTCTAACCAGTAGTCTACTGGCCCAACACTCTAACCACTAGTCTTACTGGCCCAACACTCTAACCACTAGGCTACTGGCCCAACACTCTAACCACTAGGCTACCTGCCAAACACTCTAACCAGTAGTCTTCTGGCCCAACACTCTAACCACTAGGCTACTGGCCCAACACTCTAACCAGTAGTCTACTGGCCCAAACTCTAACCACTAGGCTTCCTGCCCAACACTCTAACCACTAGGCTACTGGCCCAACACTCTAACCAGTAGTCTACTGGCCCAACACTCTGACCAGTAGGCTACTGGCCCAACACTCTAACCAGTAGTCTACTGGCCCAACACTCTAACCACTAGTCTACTGGCCCAAACTCTAACCAGTAGGCTACTGGCCCAACACTCTAAGCACTAGGCTACTGGCCCAACACTCTAACCACTAGGCTACTGGCCCAACACTCTAACCACTAGGCTACTGGCCCAACACTCTAACCACTAGGCTACTGGCCCAACACTCTAACCACTAGGCTACTGGCCCAACACTCTAACCACTAGTCTACTGGCCCAACAGTCTAACCACTAGTCTACTGGCCCAAACTCTAACCACTAGGCTACTGGCCCAACACTCTAAGCACTAGGCTACTGGCCCAACACTCTAACCACTAGGCTACTGGCCCAACACTCTAACCAGTAGGCTACTGGCCCAACACTCTGACCAGTAGGCTACCTGCCGCCCCATTGAAGGTTTTGTCCCAGCCATTTCAAATACTAAATAGAAATGATTTGCAAAATGTGGGCTGTTGGGCTTTTTGTATTAAAAATATTTAAAGTTGTGAACTCTTTGGCTTATCTAAATCCTGGTGAGGACCTGGGCTGACATCTCTCTCTCTCTCTCTCTCTCCCCTCTTCCCTCTCTCCCCCTCTCTCCCAATCTCTCTCCCTCCCCCTTTCTTTCCCTCTCTCCCCACCTCCCTCCCTCCCTTCTCTACTGGACGATGGCATGATAAGTCTGGATGAGTCCCAGCTCTGTTATAAACAAAACTGACTGACTTGACCTTGTTCAGCTGGACCTCATCCAATTTGGCTTAACACCGTACGACCGGAGGACCCTGCCAGAAACCTCCTACAAACAGCTTGACCTGATTTGTCACTTTTCCCCTCTTCACCCTCCTCTACAACCGTCCACCCCCTCCACCCCTCCACAACCCTACAACCCTCCACCCCCTCCACCCCTCCACAACCCTACAACCCTCCACCCCCTCCACCCTCCACAACCATCCACCCCCTCCACCCCTCCACCCCCTACAACCCTACAACCCTCCACCCCCTCCACCCCTCCACAACCCTACAACCCTCCACCCCTCCACAACCCTACAACCCTCCACCCTCCAACCCTCCACCCCACCACCTCCAACCATCCACCCCTCCACAACCCTCCACCCCTCTAACCCTCCACCCCCTCCACAACCCTCCCCCCTACAACCCTCCACACCCCTCTACAACCCTCCACCCCCTACAACCCTCCACCCCCCTCTACAACCCTCCACCCCCTACAACCCTCCACCCCCTCCACAACCCTCCACCCCTCTACAACCCTCCACCCCCTCCACAACCCTCCACCCCCTACAACCCTCCACCCCCTACAACCCTCCACCCCCTCTACAACCCTCCACCACTCCACAACCCTCCACCCCCTCCACCCCCTACAACCCTCCACCCCCTCCACAACCCTCCACCCCCCTACAACCCTCCACCCCCTCTACAACCTTCCACCCCCTCCACCCCTCCACAACCCTCCACCCCTCTACAACCCTCCACCCCCTCCACAACCCTCCACCCCCTACAACCCTCCACCCCCTCTACAACCCTCCACCCCCTCTACAACCTTCCACCCCCTCCACCCCTCCACAACCCTCCACCCCTCTACAACCTTCCATCCCCCTCCACCCCTCCACAACCCTCCACCCCTCTACAACCCTCCACCACACTCCACCCCCTCTACAACCCTCCACCCCTCTACAACCCTCCACCACTCCACAACCCTCCACCCCCTCTACAACCTTCCACCCCCTCCACCCCTCCACCCCCTCCAACCCTCCACCCCCTCCACAACCCTCCACCCCTCTGCAACCCTCCACCCATCCACCCCCTCCACCACTCTGCCCCATCCACACCACTCCAGCCCCCTCCACACCACTCTTCCCCCTCCACACCACTCTGCCCCCTCCACACCACCTGCCCCCTCCACACCACTCTGCCCCCCCACACCCCTCCAGCCCCTCCACACCACTCTGCCCCTCCACACCACTCTGCCCCCTCCACACCACTCTGCCCCCTCCACACCCTCCAGCCCCTCCACACCACTCTGCCCCCTCCACACCCTCTGCCCCCTCCACACCACTCTGCCCCCTCCACACCCCTCCAGCCCCTCCACACCACTCTGCCCCTCCACACCACTCTGCCCCCTCCACACCACTCTGCCCCCTCCACACCCCTCCAGCCCCCTCCACACCACTCTGCCCCTTCCACACCACTCTGCCCCCTCCACACCCTCCAGCCCCTCCACACCACTCTGCCCCCTCCACACCACTCTGCCCCCTCAAGCCCCCTCCAGCCCCCTCCACACCACTCTTCCCCCTCCACACCACTCTTGCCCCTCCAGCCCCCTCCACCCCCTCCACACCACTCTTCCCCCTCCACACCCTCTTGCCCCTCCACACCACTCTGCCCCCTCCACACCCTCCAGCCCCCTCCACACCACTCTGCCCCCTCCACACCCCTCTGCCCCCTCCACACCCTCCACACCATTCTGCCCCCTTCACACCCCTCCAGCCCCCTCCACACCACTCTGCCGCCTCCACACCCCTCCAGCCCCCTCCACACCACTCTGCCCCCTCCACACCCCTCCGCTCCCATCCACACCACTCTTCCCCCTCCACACCACTCTGCCCCCTCCACACCCCTCCGCCCCCATCCACACCCCTCCAACCCCCATCCACACTCTCCAGCCCCCTCCACACCACTCTTCCCCATCCACACCCCTCTGCCCCCTCCACACCCCTCCAGCCCCCATCCACACCCTCCAGCCCCCTCCACACCCCTCTGCCCCCTCCACACCCTCCACACCACTCTGCCCCCTCCACACCCCTCCAGCCCCTCCACACCACTCTGCCCCCTCCACACCACATCTCCAGCCCCTCCACACCACTCTGCCCCCTTCACACCCATCCAGCCCCCTCCACACCCCACTGCCCCCTCCACACCCTTCCAGCCCCCATCCACACCCTCCAGCCCCCTCCACACCACTCTTCCCCATCCACACCCCTCTGCCCCCTCCACACCCTCCAGCCCCCTCCACACCCCTCTGCCCCCTCCACACCCCCTCCAGCCCCCTCCACACCACTCTGCCCCCTCCACACCACTCCAGCCCCCTCCACACCACTCTGCCCCCTTCCCACCCCTATTCCCCCCGTCCACACCCATCCAGCCCCCTCCACACCACTCTGCCCCCTCCACACCCCTCCAGCCCCCTCCACACCACTCTGCCCCCTCCACACCACTGACCCCTCCACACCACTCTGCCCCCTCCACACCCATCCAGCCCCCTCCACACCCCTCTTCCCCCTCCACACCCCTCTTCCCCATCCACACCACTCTTCCCCCTCCACACCCATCCAGCCCCCTCCACACCCCTCTTCCCCCTCCACACCACTCTTCCCCCTCCACACCATCCAGCCCCCTCCACACCCCTCTTCCCCCCACCCCTCTTCCCCATCCACCCACTCTTCCCCCTCCCACACCCATCCACCCCCTCCACACCACTCTGCCCCCTTCACACCCCTCCGCCCCCATCCACACCCCTCCACACCCATCCAGCCCCCTCCACACCCCTCTTCCCCCTCCACACCCCTCTTCCCCCTCCCCACCCCTCCTCCCCCTCCACACCCATCCACACCCCTCCACACCCATCCAGCCCCCTCCACACCACTCTTCCCCCTCCACACCCATCCACCCCCTCCACACCCATCCGCCCCCTCCACACCACTCCACACCACTCTGCCCCCTCCACACCACTCTGCCCCCTCCAAACCACTCTGCCCCCTCCACACCACTCTGCCCCCTTCACACCCCTCCGCCCCCATCCACACCCCTCCACACCCATCCAGCCCCCTCCACACCCCTCTTCCCCCTCCACACCCATCCACCCCCCACACCGCTCCACACCCATCCAGCCCCCTCCACACCACTCTTCCCCCTCCACCACCCCCTCCACACCCCTCTTCCCCCTCCACACCCATCCACCCCTCCAGACCCCTCTTCCCCCTCCACACCCATCCACCCCCTCCAACCCATCCGCCCCCTCCACACCATAAATATCCACCACTCCGCCCCCTCCACACCACTCCGCCCCCTCCACGCCCCCTCCACACCACTCCACACCACTCCACGCCCCCTCCACACCACTCTGCCCCCTCCACACCACTCTGCCCCCTCCACACCACTCTGCCCCCTCCACACCACTCTGCCCCCTCCACACCCCTCCACACCACTCTGCCCCCTCCACACCCCTGCCCCCTCCACACCACTCTTCCCCCTCCACCCCCCCACCACTAAATATATTTTTCCTGGATTATCTTCCATAAAATCCCTCTGCATTAATAAATATATCCACCACTGACCCAGTCTGCTGCATGACAACATGCAGGGTTCTGTTATAGGTCCTGTTTCTATATCTCTACAGAGATGCAGTACTATAGATGTACTATAGATGCAGATATATAGATGCAATACTATAGATGCAGTACTATAGATGCAGTACTATAGATGCAGTACTATAGATGCAGTACTATAGATGCAGTACTATAGATGCAGTACTATAGATGCAGTACTATAGATGCACTATAGATGCTGTACTATAGATGTACTATAGATCCAGTACTATAGATATACTATAGATGTAGTACTATAGATGCAGTACTATAGATGTACTATAGATGCAGATCTATAGATGTAGTACTATAGATGTACTATAGATGCAGATCTATAGATGTAGTACTATAGATGCAGTACTATAGATGCTGTACTATAGATGCTGTACTATAGCTGCAGTGCTATAGATGCAGTGCTATAGATGCATTATAGATGTACTATAGATGCAGTACTACAGATAAACTATAGATGCAGTACTATAGATGCAGTACCATAGATGTACTATAGATGCAGTACTATAGATGCAGTACTATAGATGTACTATAGATGCAGTACTACAGATTTACTATAGATGGAGTACTATAGATGCAGTACTATAGATGTAACTATAGATTCAGTACTATAGATGCAGTACTATAGATTTACTATAGATGGAGTACTATAGATTCAGTAATATAGATGCAGTACTATAGATGCAGTACTATAGATGTACTATAGATGCAGTACTATAGATTTACTATAGATGGAGTACTATAGATTTACTATAGATGGAGTACTATAGATGCAGTACTATAGTTGTAACTATAGATGCAGTACTATAGATGCAGTACTATAGATGCAGTACTATAGATTTACTATAGATGGAATACTATAGATTCAGTACTATAGATGCAGTACTATAGATGCAGTACTATAGATGTACTATAGATGCAGTATTATAGATTTACTATAGATGGAGTACTATAGATGCAGTACTATAGATGTAACTATAGATTCAGTACTATAGAGAGAAAAAGAAAGTACACAAGAGAAATATACATTTGGGTGAATTTGTCAGCTATGCTATTCTAACCTTAGCCTTGCCCCAAACTTCTGCTCTTATGGGTCACAATATAATGATGTAATTACGTGGGGATGATCACCGAGGATTCTCTGCGTAGGCCTTCAGCTGTTCGATGGCGCACTACTCCGGCGCACCTCTCTGAACGTCCTCCCGATGTCAGTGTCCTTTTTGGTTTAGGAGTCTGTTCCCTCACCCATTGCTCTCGAATGGGGTCTTCTGAGGACAGACAGCTCTGTAGCTCAGAGCTCACAGCATAGGAATGAAACCCTTTAGATACCACGATTCGATGAGAGATGGAGGCTAGGTGGTTCGACTTGAATTCACCCGCTTAGACACAGCTACTCATCCGTAGCTTGGGTAGAAAAGGATTTCTTTGTCTTCAAACTTGCGTTGCGTTCTAGGTTCGTTGACTTTTTAGACCTTGCTGCAGCTTGGGTCAGAAGTGGGCGTAACCGCCTTTAGGACAGTTCTCTGGGCATACCAAGTTAATGAGGCAAGGTCTAGATTTTATTCAAATCCAATTTTAGACAACTAACTTAACATTTCATCTTCCCCAAAACATTCTCTTTGATTTGTATATTTTCCATACAACGTACAATGTATAAACATCAAACATATACTAGGAAAACTCTTCACATTACAATGTTTTCGTAATAACGTCATCTATTAACCTTTAATAACAAAACAAAAATGACATACATTTTCATATTCCATCTATCGTCATGACCACCATTGTGGCTGACGGAAACCATTGTTCCAAAGTCCCTTTATTTCATGTTTAATGCTCTGAGGCTGGTTCTCCATAGTAACAGGACAAAGGAATTTGTCTGTGGCCTGAGATTTACCAGGGGCGTGAGAGGTCATAAAACCCCCCACGTCTTCAGACCCCTAGATCTCTCCTCCTCTGTTGGGGTTGAGAGATAATCTGTAGGGTTGTGGTCTCCTGTAACCTGACCTGGTCAGGACAGTCATGACATTAGGATCCTGCCTTTCTAATGTAATTTAAATAGATTTTAATTTTAATTTCATGTAATGGACATACACAAAATAGTCCAAATTGGTGAAGTGAAATTAAAATAATAACTTGTTTAATAAAAATTGAAAATTGGTGCGTGCTAAGTACGTTTACGGATTAATGTATTCACCCCCTTCGCTATGAAGCCTCTAAATTTTTTATTTCACCTTTATTTAACCAGGTAGGCTGGTTGAGAACAAGTTCTCATTTACAACTGCTACCTGGCCAAGATAAAGCATAGCAGTGTGAACAGACAACACAGAGTTACACATGGAGTAAACAATTAACAAGTCAATAACACAGTAGAAAAAATAAAAAAAGAGAGTCTATATACATTGTGTGCAAAAGGCATGAGGAGGTAGGTGAATAATTACAATTTAGCAGATTAACACTGGAGTGATATATGATCAGATAGTCATGTGCAGGTAGAGATACTGGTGTGCAAAAGAGCAGAAAAGTAAATAAATAAAAACAGTATGGGGATGAGGTGGGTAAATTGGGTGGGCTATTTACCGATGGACTATGTACAGCTGCAGCGATCGGTTAGCTGCTCAGATAGCAGATGTTTAAAGTTGGTGAGGCAGATAAAAGTCTAGAACTTCAGCAATTTTTGCAATTCGTTCCAGTCACAGGCAGCAGAGAACTGGAAGGAAAGGCGGCCAAATGAGGTGTTGGCTTTCGGGATGATCAGTGAGATACACCTGCTGGAGCGCGTGCTACGAGTGGGTGTTGCCATCGTGACCAGTGAACTGAGATAAGGCGGAGCTTTACCTAGCATGGACTTGTAGATGACCTGGAGCCAGTGGGTCTGGCGACGAATATGTAGCGAGGGCCAGCCGACTACAGCATACAGGTCGCAGTGGTGGTCTGCCGATAAGAATATGGTGATTGACAGAGTCGAAAGCCTTGGCCAGGTCGATGAAGATGGCTGCACAGTACTGTCTTTTATCGATGGCGGTTATGATATCGTTCAGTACCTTGAGCGTGGTTGAGGTGCACCCGTGACCGGCTCGGAAACCAGATTGCACAGCGGAGAAGGTACGATGGGATTCGAGATGGTCAGTGATCTGTTTGCTGACTTGGCTTTTGAAGACCTTAGATAGGCAGGGCAGGATGGATATAGGTCTATAACAGTTTGGGTCCAGGGTTTCTCCCCTTTGAAGAGGGGGATGACTGCGGCAGCTTTCCAATACTTGGGGATCTCAGAAGATATGAAAGAGAGGTTGAACAGGCTGGTAATAGGGGTTGCGACAATGGAGGCGGATAGTTTCAGAAATAGAGGGTCCAGATTGTCAAGCCCAGCTGGTATGTATGGGTCCAGGTTTTGCAGCTCTTTCAGAACATCTGCTATCTGGATTTGGGTAAAGGAGAAGCTAGGGAGGCTTGGGCAAGTAGCTGCGGGGGGGGGGTGGAGCTGTTGGCCGAGGTTGGAGTAGCCAGGAGGAGGGCATGGCCAGCCTTTGAGAAATGCTTGTTGAAGATTTCGATTATCATGGATTTATCAGTGGTGACCGTGTTACCTAGCCTCAGTGCAGTTGGCAGCTGGGAGGAGGTGCTCTTGTTCTCCATGGACTTTACAGTGTCCCAGAACTTTTGGGAGTTAGAGCTACAGGATGCAAAATTCTGCTTGAAAAATCTGGCCTTTGCTTTCCTGACTGACTGCGTGTATTGGTTCCTGACTTCCCTTAAAACCCTTATTAAAAATGGAAAGTATATGGCACCACAACAAACCTGCCAAGAGAGGGCCACCCACCAAAACTTACAGACCAGGCAAGGAGGGTATTAATCAGAGAGGCAACAAAGAGACCAAAGATTAAGAAGGAAAGAAAATCCACAAATTATCTTTTATCAGGGCACACCTGTTAATTGAAATTAATTCCAGCTGACTACCTCAAGAAGCTGGTTAAGAGAATGCCAAGGGTGTGCAAAGCTGTCATCAAGGCAAAGGGTGGCTAGGTGAAGAATCTTAAATATAAAATATATTTGTTTAACACTTTTTTGGTTACTACATGATTCCATATGTGTAATTTCATGCTATCTTCACTATTATTCTACAATGTAGAAAATAGTAAAATTAAAATAAAAACCTTGAATGAGTAGCTGTGTCCAAACTTTTGACTGGTACTGAACTTAGATAACATTTTTTTTTAAAGGGGACTTTCTTCATGAGATGCCATAGTGCTCACTATGGGAGACCCTTTACTATCTCCTGCCATGTCCCACAGGTGTCAGTATAGTTCCTGGTTCAAATCCAGGCTGTATCACATCTGGTCGTGATTGGGAATCCCATAGGGCCGTGCCCACTCCTCACTGTTTCTGACTCTCAGAAAATTCTTGTTAGAATTTTAGAAATCCCAGCAGAGAAAGTTGTTTTTCCATCTATTTTATTTTTCTCCTTTCTCGTGGTGAAACTCAGCAAAATAATTAAAAGGGAATTCAGTAGCGTTGGTATGTAGGTATATTGTAGCTTATTCTGTAGCTAACATTGAACCTAATATTGTAGGTAATATTCACTCTAAAAGCAAATCAAAGTAAAAATATAATGGGTGCTGTGCATGGTGATCCCTGAGATAAACTGTTCCCAGACCTGTTCTCATTACTCACAATAAACCACTGGGCACAGACATCAATTCAAAATCTAATCCAATCAAATTATATTTGTCACATGCGCCGAACATTTACAGTGAAATGCTTACTTACAAGCCCTTAAACTACAACGCAGTTTTAAGGAAAATACCTATAACAAGTAATAAATAACAAATAATTAAAGAGTAGCAGTAAAATAACAATAGCGAGGCTATATACAAGGGGTACCAGTACAAAGTCAATGTGTGGGGGCACCGGTTAGTCAAGGTAATTGAGGTAATATGTACATGTAGGTAGAGTAATTAAAGTGACTATGCATAGATAATAACAGAGAGTAACAGCAGTGTAAAAAGAAGGGGGCAATGCTAATAGTCTGGGTAGACATTTGATTAGATGTTCAGGAGTCTTATGGCTTGGGGGTAGAAGCTGTGTAGAAGCCTCTTGGACCTGGACTTGGCGCTCCGGTACCGCTTGCCGTGTGGGTAGCAGAGAGAACAGTCTGTCTAGGTTGGCTGGAGTCTTTGACAATTTTTAGGGCCTTCCTCTGACACCGCCTGGTATAGAGGGCTCCTGAGTGGCGCAGCGGTCTCTGGCACTGCATCTCAGTGCAAGAGGTGTCAGTATAGTTCTTGGTTCAAATCCAGGCTATATCACATCTGGCCGTGATTGGGAATCCCATAGGCCAGTGCACAATTGGCACAGTGTTGTCTGGGTTAGGCCATCATTGTAAATAAGAATTTGTTCTTAATTAACTGACTTTCCTGGTTAAATTTTTAAAAATTAAAACACAATAGAGGTCCTGGATGGCAGGAAGCTTGGCCCCGGTGGTGTACTGAGATGTACGCATTACCCTCTGCAGTGCCTTGCGGTCAGAGGCTGAGCAGTTACCGTACAAGCCAGTGATGCAACCTGTCAGGATGGTGTAGATGTAGGATCTGAGGACCCATGCCAAATCTTTTCAGTCTCCTGAGAGGGAATAGGTTTTGTCGTACCCTCTTCACGACTGTCTTGGTGTGCTTGGACCATGTTAGTTTGTTGGTGATGTGGACGCCAAGGAACTTGAAGCTCTCAACCTGCTCCACTACAGCCCTGTAGATGAGAATGGGGACGTGCACGGTCCTCCTTTTCCTGTAACCTACAATCATCTCCAAATCAATGTTTATTCCATGTTGGAACAACGTAATTTAATTTAAATGTTGTGGAAGTAATGTTGATTCAACCAATGTGTCCTCAGTCGGAAGATGAGGAGGGAAACTATGTAAGCCTACCTGTTTTCTAGCCATTTGAAATTGAATACCCTTGTATAGGTATTCATGCGGTAAAGGTTCTCCAAAAGTGTACAGTAGGTTAACACATCTCCATTGATTTGTCTTTCTTCTGTCTGAGTGTCAGATTCTATTGTGATTTATTTTCAAATGCTGAAATGAAGTCATTCTTTTTTGTTGTATTGGAATATAAACAGTTTGAGTATGAAGCGTTCCTGTCTATTAACTGTTTAGTTGGTTTTCGGAAGACAGATGTAGTGTTATCAACAGAGCTAAAAGTTTTTGAGCATGCCCAACTATTTAGTGATGATCTGTACCAACTGTTGTTCTAATTAGTGATAAATAAGCACCAAATGATTCATAAAGACTGATGTGAGAGAGTGAAATAACAACAAAACTATGCCATATGTACCTGTAGAGAATTTCACATATTTATTCAGTGTGCCACAGTTGGCAGATGTCGAGTAGGCAATACATTGTATTATATCACACGTTGTTCTCACTTGTGGGAACAATGTGATGAGGTCTATTGCAAATCTGATATCTCATTGTAAGTGTTACAACTAAATATAAAATGTTCTCGCTAAGGGATTGTCAGTGACTAGATCTTGCTCAGACATGAACCATGTGATTCAGAGAGAAGACTAAATGTGGTGTTCAGGTGTTAAGAAAATGGAATGCTTCACCTGGTTCAACTTTTCTTTTGATTTCCAAATATACTACAGCAAAAACTATGATTGGGTAGATGAGCATTTTTAGTCACAGCATAGCGCTGAGATTTATTTACTTCCTCTTTGGAATTGTGTTTATACATCCCTTATCTCCTGAGTTGTAGTGGAAAACTTCCTTGACTGATCGAGGTCTCAGGGTGGAAATCTAAAAGCAGTCAACATTCCTGGCTGAGCTTTAACAACACAATGTGAAGACGCTTCCCAGAGGGAAAGAAACACAAGCTATTAACAGATTTCAGACCTAAACGTTTTTATACATGTACTTTATTCCTAAGAGTCAGTTGAATCATCAAATGGGACAACATCATGTCCTCCTCACCACTTTGAGCTCCGGTGCCGTCTCACTGAAGATGCAAACCCGCCGAGGCCAGAGGAAGAAAAGTTCTATCCGTAAATGTGTCTTCACATCTTCAGGGAGAAGTGTAAAGGGTTCGGTTGTTTGCTTATGCCGATTCGTTTAGTTCCCTCATCCTCTTTCTCTCTGTCTCTTTGTTCCCTCATACTCCTCTTCTCTGTCTGATGGCCTCCAAAGGGGGAGGGATCAATGGATGACACTGAAGGACTGAGCAGAAAGGACACCATTTCCCACAGGTTTGTTTTAGTATTTCGATTGATTTAATAGTTATGAGGCACAACACTGGTGTGAGCTCTCTCCAAAACAAGTTTGGCCATTATAGAGAAGATAACTTTGTGGTTCCTGAAATAGCCACTCTAGTGTTCATTCTTATAGTCCAATGTGCAAGGCTAGGACACAACACCTCTAAAGAACAGGGACCAAGTGCCATTGTCAGGGAGAAAATGCCTCGATGTCAATCTGACAATCACAAATTCCTGCCTTTAATGAGTTATTCTCCAGTCTTGTGTAGTAGGCCAGCGTTAGAGGCCGTCCATTGTGATTCATACACAACATTGTCCTATTCATGTTATAGTATTTCGAGTATTCTTAACACATCTGGGTTGTTCCATAAAATGTGTGCCTTTAATATAGACCCTTTAATATAGACCACATGGAAAATTCAATGAATCAGAATTGTTTTAATATGAATAGCTTAAATGTTTGCTTGTCCCTCTGACTTCTAGGAACATGTTTACCCACTTAACCGCAAAATGTCTCTACATTTTTCACCAGCAACCTGGTTATGTTGTTACTTTGACAAAGTCACTTCTGAAGATTAGAATTTGTTATTAGTGATTAATTTTAAGGTAAAAAAACAACAACCTGTCCCTCAGTTTAAAGTCAACCCTGTTACACGAGCTGAACTCTCATTTTAATATGGGGAAACTCCTTTTTAAATATGTTTTTCAAAAGAAACATTGAAGACATTGAAGATATCGTCAAATCATATAGCTTAAACGCAGGTAAGCCGCTTCTAGTATGTTTGGTCATTTGCTAATGTTATGTGGTGGGAAACTGAGCATAACACGTAAACCCTGTTACCCATAGACAGATTACAAATGTTAACAATTTAGTGAAGCTTGCATTCAAGCGCCCCTCCCTTTTGCACACAAGCTTCCATTACCCCTGTCACATGAGGATTTATGGCTGATTTAAGATTAAGTCATCAACCCTGTGTCACGTTTGTCATAACGAGGATACCAAGGCGCAGCGTGATAATACATTATTTTATTACACGAAGAACACTAAACAAACAAAACAAAAGTGAAGCTGGCAGGCAACTACACAGACAATAACCCACAAAACCAAAATGGCAACCCAAATAGGATCCCCAATCAGAGACAACGATAATGTCACGACTCCGACCGAAGGACACTCCCCTTCCCGTTCGGGTGGCGCTCGGCGGTCGTCATCGCCGGCCTACTAGCTGCTACTGATTATTTCCTCCCCCTCCTTATGTGTTGATTGTGTGCACCTGTTTTGAGTTAGGTAGTAGGCTTTATTATTCAGCCGGCCCGCAGGGTTCCTTGTGCGGGATTAATGATTGTGATCGTCTGTTTGGTGTACTTATGTGCACGTCTATTTGGGTTTTGTGTTTTCCCATTTTGTGGGTTTTCCCTGGACGGTTTAAGTCCCCCTGTTTGGGGCATTTGTTTGTTCAGTACGCCCTGTGTTTTTGTGAGGGTTGGCTTATGTTCAGCGTTTGTGTCAGTGCATTAAAATAGCGCTCCCCTGAACTCTCTGCTTCCTGCGCCTGACTCCTCACCCACTACACTCAGACCGTTACAGAATCCCGCACCCTGGAATGGAGTCAGCAGGAGCAACAGCCACTCCCCTCCCATCGATGGAAGAGAGGGTTCTACATCACACCACCGTTCTCCATCGGATTGGAACGGCGATGGACCTGGTGATGGAGAGAATGGACCGATGGGAGAGAAGCGGTTTCCTCTCTCCACCTTCGGCCCCTCCTCCTCAGGACTCCCCATCTCCCGACTCCAGCACCCTCCGTCTTACGCTCCCAAGGGTCTATGATGGAACGGCAGCAGGGTGCCAGGGGTTCTTACTCCAGCTAGAACTGTACCTGGCCACCGTCAGACCTACTCCCTCGGGAGCGGAGAGGGTGAATGTCCTCATTTCCTGCCTCACGGGTCGTGCTCTGGAGTGGGCAAATGCAGTTTGGAATGGCCCAGACTCAGCGAAGGAGCACTACCCCGAGTTTTCTCGCCGTTTCCACGCCGTGTTTGACCATCCTCCAGATGGCCGAGTGGCGGGAGAACGACTATTCCATCTCCGGCAGGAGAAAAGGAGCGCCCAGGATTACGCGTTGGAGTTCCGTACCTTGGCAGCAGGATCCGGGTGGAACGACAGGGCCCTTATCGACCACTACAGGTGTAGTCTCCGGGAGGACGTCCGCAGGGAGCTAGCGTGTCGGGACACCGCTCTTTCCTTGGATGAGCTAATTGACATGTCCATCCGACTGGACAATCTGCTGGCGGCCCGCGGGCGTTCGGAGAGGGTCCTGTGTGTTCCACCACCCAGCACCTCCACTACTGTTCCGATGGAGTTGGGAGGGTCTTTGCCGAGGGGTACCGGAGGAGGAGGCTCCCTCTGCACCAACTGTGGTCGGAGAGGACACACGGCCGATCGGTGCTGGGGGGGTCCGTCTGGGAGTCGAGATGGCAGGCGGAACATTTCTCGATCACCCCAGGTGAGTCAGCACCAAACTCACCCAGAACCCCCTGTTGGTCACATGTCTGTCTTGATTTTTTTCTTAACTTTTTCCCCTCTTCCCAGCATAGGGCGCTAGTCGATTCAGGCGCAGCTGGGAACTTTATGGATCGCGGACTTGCTATTAAATTAGGTGTTCCGCTTGTGCCGATAGATTCTCCCTTTCCCGTGCACTCCCTAGATAGCCGGCCATTAGGGTCAGGGGTGGTCAGGGAGACCACAATCCCACTGGACATGGTAACGCAGGGGAATCATAGGGAGCGTATCAGTCTCTATATTATTGATTCGCCTGCGTTTCCAGTGGTGTTGGGGATTCCCTGGCTGGCCCGGCACAATCCTAAAATTTTGTGGAGACAGGGGTTCTCCAGGGGTGGTCAGAGGAGTGTTCTGGAAGGTGTCTGGGAGTTTCCGTCGGTGCCACCTCGGTGGAAAGTCCAGACCAGGGTCCCACAGTGTGCATTCCCCCCGAGTATGCCGATTTGGCAATCGCTTTTAGTAAAAAGAAGGCGACTAAATTACCACCACATCGACCGGGAAGGGATTGTACGATAGATCTCCAGGTAAATGCTGCGCTTCCCAAGAGTCACGTGTACCCATTGTCCCAAGAGGAGACGTTGGCTATGGAGACATATATCACGGAGTCTCTGGGACAGGGGTACATTCGGTCCTCCATTTCACCCGTCTCCTCGAGTTTCTTTTTTGTGAAGAAAAAGGAGGGAGGTTTGCGTCCTTGTATTGATTATAGAGGTCTAAATGCCATCACAGTGGGGTTCAGCTACCCACTACCTCTCATTGCTACGGCAGTGGAATCCTTTCAGGGAGCGCAGTTCTTCACAAAATTGGATCTCAGGAGCGCGTATAGCCTGGTGCGTATTCGGAAGGGAGACGAGTGGAAAACCGCATTTAGTACCACATCGGGCCACTATGAGTACCGCGTCATGCCGTATGGGTTAAAAAATGCTCCAGCCATTTTTCAATCCTTTGTAGACGATATTCTCAGGGACCTGCACGGGCAGGGAGTGGTTGTTTATATCGATGACATTCTGATCTACTCAGCCACTCACGCCGCGCATGTGTCTCTGGTACGCAAGGTGCTTGGTAGACTGCTGGAGCATGACCTATACGTCAAGGCTGAGAAGTGTGTGTTCTCCAAACGAGCCGTCTCCTTTCTGGGTTATCGCATTTCCACCTCGGGGGTGGAGATGGAGGGTGACCGCAGTAAGACCGTGCGTAATTGGCCGACTCCAACCACGGTAAAAGAGGTGCAGCGGTTTTTGGGTTTTTCCAACTACTACCGGAGGTTTATCCGGGGTTTTGGCCAGGTAGCGGCTCCAATTACCTCACTGCTAAAGGGGGGCCCGGTGCGGTTGCAGTGGTCAGCGGAGGCGGACAGAGCTTTCAACAGGTTGAAGGCGCTGTTCACGGATGCACCCGTGTTGGCGCATCCGGACCCCTCTCTAGCATTCATAGTGGAGGTGGACGCATCCGAGGCTGGGGTGGGTGCCGTGCTATCACAGTGCTCGGGTACGCTACCAAAACTCCGCCCCTGTGCTTTCTTCTCCAGTAAGCTCAGCCCAGCGGAGCGTAACTATGATGTGGGGGACCGGGAGTTGTTAGCGGTGGTCAGGGCTCTGAAGGTGTGGAGACACTGGCTTGAGGGGGCTAAGCACCCCTTTCTCATCTGGACCGACCACCAGAATCTGGAGTATATTCGGGCAGCTAGGAGACTGAACCCGCGGCAGGCAAGGTGGGCCATGTTTTTTACTCGATTCCGGTTCACTTTATCATATAGACCGGGCTCCCAGAACGTGAAGGCGGACGCACTGTCCCGCTTTTACGACACGGAGGATAGGTCCACCGAACCTACTCCCATCCTTCCGGCCTCAAAGCTGATGGCACCGGTGGTATGGGAGGTGGACTCGGACATCGAGCGGGCGTTACGGGCTGAACCAGCGCCTCCTCAGTGTCCGGCGGGGTGGAGGTACGTGCCGCTTGGTGTTCGGGACCAACTGATTCGGTGGGCTCACGTCCTACCCTCCTCGGGTCACCCTGGGGTGAGGAGGACAGTAGGGAGCCTTCGGGGAAGGTATTGGTGGCCTACCTTGGCTAAGGACGTTAAGGTTTATGTCTCCTCCTGTTCGTTATGCGCCCAGAGTAAGGCTCCTAGGCACCTTCCTAGAGGGAAGTTACAACCCCTCCCCGTTCCACAACGGCCATGGTCACATCTATCCGTAGATTTCCTGACCGACCTTCCCCTGTCTCAGGGCAACACCACGGTTCTGGTGATTGTGGATCGGTTCTCTAAGTCCTGCCGTCTCCTCCCGTTGCCCGGTATCCCAACGGCCCTACAGACTGCGGAGGCATTATTCACCCACGTCTTCCGGCACTACGGGGTGCCGGAGGACATCGTTTCTGATCGGGGTCCCCAGTTCACGTCCCGAGTATGGAGGGCGTTCATGGAGCGTCTGGGGGTCTCGGTCAGCCTGACCTCCAGTTATCACCCTGAAAGTAATGGGCAGGTGGAGAGAGTAAACCAGGAGGTGGGTAGGTTTCTGCGGTCGTACTGCCAGGACCGGCCAGGGGAGTGGGCGAGATACATCCCCTGGGCGGAAATGGCCCAGAACTCATTGCGCCACTCCTCTACTAATGTGTCCCCCTTTCAGTGTGTGTTGGGGTACCAGCCGGTCCTGGCACCGTGGCATCCGAGCCAGACCGAGGCTCCTGCGGTGGAGGAATGGGTGCAGCACTCCAAAGAAACCTGGAGGGCCATCCAGGAATCCCTTCAACAGGCTAGTGGACGGCAGAAAAGGAGTGCTGACCGCCACCGCAGTGAGGCCCCCGTGTTTGTACCAGGGGACAGGGTCTGGCTCTCGACCCGAAACCTGCCCCTCCGCGTGCCCTGCCGGAAGCTTGGGCCGCAGTGTGTAGGGCCGTTCAAAGTCCTGAGGATAATAAACGAGGTGTGTTATTGATTACAACTCCCTTCCTATTATTGTATTAACCCCTCGTTTCATGTGTCTCTCCTCAGGCCGGTGGTAGCTGGTCCCCTACAGGACGGTGAGGTGCTGGAGGTCCCTCCTCCCCCTCTGGACATCGAGGGGTCCCCGGCGTATACGATACGGGCCATTCTGGACTCGAGACGCCGGGTGAGGGGCCTGCAGTACCTCGTGGACTGGGAGGGGTACGGTCCGGAGGAGAGGTGCTGGGTACCCACCAGGGACATTTTGGATCCGTCGATGTTGAGGGATTTCCATCGCCTCCATCCGGATCGCCCTGCGCCTCGTCCTCCGGTTCGACCTCGAGGCCGGTGTCGGCGCTGCGGGAGCCACGCGTCAAGGGGGTACTGTCACGACTCCGACCGAAGGACACTCCCCTTCCCGTTCGGGTGGCGCTCGGCGGTCGTCATCGCCGGCCTACTAGCTGCTACTGATTATTTCCTCCCCCTCCTTATGTGTTGATTGTGTGCACCTGTTTTGAGTTAGGTAGTAGGCTTTATTAGTCAGCCGGCCCGCAGGGTTCCTTGTGCGGGATTAATTATTGTGATCGTCTGTTTGGTGTACTTATGTGCACGTCTATTTGGGTTTTGTGTTTTCCCATTTTGTGGGTTTTCCCTGGACGGTTTAAGTCCCCCTGTTTGGGGCATTTGTTTGTTCAGTACGCCCTGTGTTTTTGTGAGGGTTGGCTTATGTTCAGCGTTTGTGTCAGTGCATTAAAATAGCACTCCCCTGAACTCTCTGCTTCCTGCGCCTGACTCCTCACCCACTACACTCAGACCGTTACAGATAAACAGCTGTCTCTGATTGGGAACCAATACAGGCCACCATAGACCTACATATACAAAAAACCCATAGATATACAAAAAACCCAAGACAAGACAAACTGACATACCACCCTCGTCACACCCTGACCTAACCAAAATAATTACGAAAACAAAGATAACTAAGATCCGGGCGTGTCAGTACCTCCCCCAAAGGTGCGGACTCCCGGCCGCAAACCTAAACAGGAGGGTCTGGGTGGGCATCTAACCTCCGTGACTGCCCTGGTTCTGGATGCCGCCCCCCTTTACACTGACTCCGCTCTTGTAGCACTGACCCGCTGATCATCGTCGGATGCTCTGGACTGCGGATACTCTCCGTAGGCCCTGGGCTGGGGACCATCGCTGCGTGGATAATCGCCAGACGCTCTGGACTGGGTACCGTCGCCAGACACTCTGGACTGGGTACCGTCGCCGGACGCTCTGGACTGGGTACCGTCGCCGGATGCTCTGGACTGGGTACCGTCGCCGGACGCTCTGGACTGCCGAGGCGCACTGTAGGCCAGGTGCGTGGTGCCGGGCTGGGGACACGCACCTCACGGTGAGTGCGGGGAGGAGGAACAGGGTGAACTGGACCCTGGAGGCGCACTGGAGGCCTGGTGCGTGGTGCCGGAACTGGTGGTACCGGGCTGGGTACACGCACCTCAGGGTGGGGAAGAGGCACAGAATACACTGGACCGTGGAGACTCATTGGAGATCCAGAACGTAGAACAATACGTCCTGGCTGGATGCCCACTGGAGACACCGTGCGCATCTCTGCATAACACGCTCCCCACGGTGAGCACGAGGAGTTGGCTTATGTCTCCTACTTGACTCAGCCAATCTCCTCATGTGCCCAACCCAAACATTTCTTGGGGCTGCCTCTTGGGCTTCCGTGCCGTGTACCCTCATATCGTCGCCGCTCCTCTATTCACGGTATATCTCCTCCTTAGAACGGCGATACTCCCCAGGCTGCGTCCAGGGTCCTGCTCCATCAAGTACTTCCTTCCATGTCCAGGATCCTTTTCTGTCCAAAATCTCTTCCCAAATCTCTGCTCCCCTTTTTCACGCTGCTTGGTCCTGTTATGGTGGGTTATTCTGTCACGTTCATCATAACGAGGAGACCAAGGTATAAGAATACATTCTTCTTCAGAATACACGACCGTGACGCTGTAAGACACGAGTGCTGACAGGCAACTACACATAGACAATAACCCACAACACCAAAATGGAAATGGCAACCTAAATAGGATCCCAAATCAGAGACAACGATAAACAGCTGTCTCTGATTGGGAACCAATTCAGGCCACCATAGACCTACATTTACCAAGACAATACCAAAACTCCATAGATATACAAAAAACCCTAGACAAGGAAAACACATACCACCCTCGTCACACCATGACCTAACCAACATAATAAAGAAAACAAAGATATCTAAGGTCAGGGCGTGACACCCTGTTACTTTATTTGGCACATATTAGGCACTTACTATAATCACGTTTTTTATTTAACATTTTGAGATGGACAAGGTGTTTTTCATTAACTTGAACATGTGCTCTTTAGAACATAATGTTAAAATTAGGGGAAATAAAACTGTTTTTTATTTCACCAACTTACACTACTTGAAAAAGGCACCTAATTGGGATGGTTTCTTTCGTTATGTGAACATTACATGGAAGACCACAGCTCACTGTCCATTTCTGCTTACATCAATAATTATACAGCTCATAACAAGGGCCTCCAACCATAACAATTGGACTGAGCAAACCCAGGTATAGAATGGAAACGCAGGCTTGTGAATACCATGATTGCACATGTGCAGAAACTATTTTTCCCCATGCTCACCAACATCATTTCATATGTTGGGCAGGGAGGGGGTTACAGAGAACTCCACGCTGAATCAATTTAGCTAAACTGACATTCTGGGTGGTTTGCTCACCAAAGCAATAGGATATTCTTCAGGGTCAATTTATAAGGCTCTGTGATGGAATAAAAAAGATCTGTGTCCAGTCTTCAGCTTTTTTTATCGTCACTTAACTGGATGGATGAATATCTTGTAGCAATATCATTGGCTATTGATCGGCCCGCCTGTGATGCTTTTATTTCTCTGGTAGCATGGGTGCACTTGAAGAGAGTTTGGTCATCGTCAGTGTGGTACAGAGAAAAGACGGAGTATTCTGGTGTTGTGATCTGTCTTTCACACGACCTCTAGATTCACTTCTAGTATAAAGTGACTTTATTGTATATCAATACTTCCCCAATCTAGCCTTCAGTATATAATTGTTCATCACAACTTGTCATGTCATTATCGTCTCTACAACCATCCAAAATACAAAAGCTGATTTGTTCTGTCATATAAACTGCATGACGACATCACATGGAAACATTCCAAATAGAATAAACAACTCCATAGAGAAAACTACAGTTAGTATCAAACGTATTGGGACAGTGACACATTTGATGTTGATTTGGCTCTTTACTCCGGCACTTTGGCTTTGAAATGATACAATGACTAATTTGTTGGCATTTTCGTCCATATCGTGTGAACCGTTTACAGCACCTTTTTGTACATAGTCCCCCCATTTTACCGGACCAAAACTATTGGGACAAATTCCTTATATTGTGTATTGAAGTAGTCAAAAGTTAATTATTTGTTCCCATATTCCTAGCACACAATGATTCAATAAAGCTTGTGACTCTACAAACTTGTTGGATGCATGTGCTGTTTGTTTGGTGGTGTTTCAGATTATTTTGTGCTCAATAGATATGAATGGTAAATAATGTACTGTATTGTGTCCTTTTAGAGTCACTTTTATTGTAAATAAGAATGGCATGTGTTTCTAAACACTTGAACATTAATGTGGATGCTACATGATTACAAATAATCCTGAATAAATTGTGAATAATGATGAGTGAGAAAGTTACAGATACACATAGGTTAGCATTTTTTGGGGGGGGGGTGATATTTGTGCCTCTGTAACTTTCTCGCTCATCATTATTCACAATTCATTCAAGATTATCCGTGATCATGGTAACATCCACATTAATGTAGAACAAACAGCAAACGAACAAACAGCAAATGCATCCAAAAAATGTGTAGAGTCACAAGCTTGATGTAGTCATTGCGTGTTATGAATATAAGAATAGAAGAAAATACGATTTTTTTTCTTAACTGACTTGCCTAGTTAAATAAAGGTAAAAATTCAAGTGAATTTGTGAATACTTTTGTTTCCCTAAAATGGGGGGATTGTGCACAAAAAGTGCTGTCATTTCTAAATGGTTCCCTCAAATTAAAGCTGACTGTCTGCACGTCGTCATTTAAATCCAAAGTGCTGTCATTTCTAAATGGTTCCCTCAAATTAAAGCTGACTGTCTGCACTTCGTCATTTAAATCCAAAGTGCTGTAGTACAGAGCCAAAACAACAACAAATGTGTCACTCTCTCAATACTTTTGGAGCTCACTGTATATATCAGATGAACACCATGTTTAGAAGAGGTTGCACGGTGAAACGACCATGAAATTAGATTGCAGTGGGCCGGGGCCAGTGAAAGAGACTACCTTCTGACATCCAGGTTGGAGTCTGCTCTCCAAGGCTCTCTAGTCTTCAGGTAACTCACGAAAGGCCACATGCTATGTACCTGGGTTTGTGGGCAATGCCATTACTGTGGCCCCGAGCTGCAAAGTCTCATTCGCTTAAAAGGAGTGATGTGCTTTTTCATACCTTGAATTCTTAGAGCCATTGAAGAGCCTATGCCTAGTGTCGAAGGTCTGTCACCCAGATCTGTCACCAAAGACCACATAACATCTATTATTGTCTCCGGAGATCTAGAGATTTGAGCAGAGTTTCCAGCCTGATCTAATCTGGAAGATAAAGCATAACTAATGAATGTTTAAAGGGTTAAAAAGGCTTCTGAAGTTTTTAAGTTAAAAAATTTTCATTAATTAAACTGAACAAAAATATAAATGCAGCATGCATTTATCATATCATATTACTGAGTTACAGTTCATATAAGAAAATGAGTCATATGAAATGTAATTTAATTTAATAAACTTTATTTAACCAGGGAAAAATACATTGAGACCTAGGTCTCATTTGCAAATATGTCCTGGGAACAATACAGAAAAAAAAATTATAAACAATTTAAAACACAAAATTAAATGAATAGCAAATATTATGTACACAATAAACAATCAAACACATGTATCAATATAAAAATCCCCTTTTCCTAAACTGACTCAGAGAAAACAACATATCCAAATGAAATGTTCCTTCCAGATTATTCCACATGATAAGGTCCTGGTAGGAAAAGGCAGATCTGTGGAGTATCCAGCATTTTTATTGTTACCTTTATTAAACTAGGCAAGTCAGTTAAGAACAAATTCTTATTTTCAATGACGGCCTAGGAACGGTGGGTTAAATGCCTTGTTCAGGGGCAGAACGACAGATTTTTACCTTGTCAGCTCAGGGATTTGATCTTGCGTCCAATGCTCTAACCACTAGGCTACCTGCCAAACAAACTGTTATACAACCCTGTGATCAAGTGTTGTAATTCCAGTTTCTATATTTTAACAATGATGTTAAATAAATTGGTAAAGTATCTTGCAAAATAATTCACCCCCCTTGGTGTTTTTCCTATTTTGTTGCATTACAACCAGTCATTTAAATAGATTTTTATTTGGATTTCAATGAATGGACATACACAAAATAGTCAAAATTTCAAAAAGTTCAAAAAAATACAAAACGGAAAATTGGTGTGTGCATATGTATTCACCCCCTTTGCTATGAAGCCTCTAAATAAAATCTGGTGCAATCTAAGTGTCACATGATCTGTCACATGATCTCAGTATATATACACCTGTTCTGAAAGGCCCCAGAGTCTGCAACAACACTAAGCTAGGGGCACCACCAAGCAAGCGGCACCATGAAGACCAAGGAGCGCTCCAAACAGGTCAGGGACCAAGTTATGGAGAAGTACAGATTATGGTAGGGTTATAAAAAAACAGAAATGTTGAACATCCTACTGAGCACCATTCAAACCATTATTAAAAAATGGAAAGAATATGGCACCACAAAAAACCTGCCAAGAGAGGGCCGCCCATCAAAACTCCCAGACCAGGCAAGGAGGGTATTCATCAGAGAGGCAACAAAGAGACCAAAGATAACCCTGAAGGAGCTGCAAAGCTCCACAGCGGAGATTGGAGTATCTGTCCATAGGACCACTTTAAGTCGTGCACTCCAAGGAGCTGGGCTTTACGGAAGAGTGGCCAGAAAAAAGCCATTGCTTAAAGAAAAAAGTAAGCAAACACATTTGGTGTTCACCAAAAGGCATGTTGGAGACTCCCCAAACATTTGGAAGAAGGTATTCTGGTCAGATGAGACTAAAAATGAGACTAAAAATTTTTGCAATCAAGAAAAACACTACGTCTGGTGCAAACCCAACACCTCTCATCACCCTGAGAACAGCATCCCCACAGTGAAGCATGGTGGTGGCAGCATCATGCTGTGGAGATGTTATTTATCGGCAGGGACTGGGAAACTGGTCAGAATTGAAGGAATGATGGATGGTGCTAAATAAAGGGAAATTCTTGAGGGAAACCTGTTTCAGTCTTCCAGACATTTGAGACTGGGACAGAGGTTCCCCTTCCAGCAGGACAATAACCCTAGGCATACTGCTAAAGCAACACTCGAGTGGTTTAGGGGGAAAGATTTAAATATCTTGAAATGGCCTAGTCAAAGCCCAGACCTGATTCCAATTTAAAATCTTTGTTATGACTTAAAGATTGCAGTTTTGGAAGTATACTTGGGGTTATTGTTGATTTGGAAGACCCATTTGTGACCAAGCTTTAACTTCCTGACTGATGTCTTGAGATATTGCTTCAACATATCCACATCATTTTCTTTCCTCGTGATGCCATCTATTTTGCGAAGTGCATCACTCCCTCCTGAAGCAAAGCACCCCCAGAACATGATCCTGCCATCCCTGTGCTTCAGGGTTGGGATGGTGTTCTTCGGCTTGCAAGCATCCCCCTTTTTCCTCCAAACATAACGATGGTCATTATGGCCAAATAGTTATATTTTTGTTTAATCAGACCAGAGGACATTTCTCCAAAAAGTGCAATCTTTGTCCCCATGTGCAGTTGCAAACTGTAGTCTGGCTTTTTTATGGAGATTTTTGAGCAGTGGCTTCTTCCTTGCTGAGCGGCCTTTCAGGTTATGTCGATATAGGACTCTTTTTACTGTAGATATAGATACTTTTGTACCTGTTTCTCTAGCATCTTAAAAGGGTCCTTTGCTGTTGTTCTGGGATTGATTTGCACTTTTCGCACCAAAGTACGTTCATCTCTAGGAGACAGAACACATCTCCTTCCTGAGTGGTATGGCGGCTGCATGGTCCCATGGTGTTTATACTTGCGTACTATTGTTTGTACAGATGAACGTGGTACCTTCAGGCGTTTGGAAATTGCACCCAAGGATGAACCAGACATGTGGAGGTCTACATTAATTCTTTTGATTTTCCCATGTCAAGTTTTAAGGTAGGCCTTCAATTGGGTACACCTCCAATTGACTCAAATTATGTCAATTAGCCTATCAGAAGCTTCTAAAGCCATGACATAATTTTCTGGAATTTTCCAAGCTGTTTAAAGGCACAGTCAACTTGTGTATGTAAACTTCTGACCCACTGGAATTGGGATACAGTGAATTATAAGTGAAATAATCTGTTTTTAAACCATTGTTGGAAAAATTACTTGTGTCATGCACAAAGTAGATGTCCTAACCGGCTTGCCAAAAGTATAGTTTGTTAACAGGAAATTGTGGAGTGGTAGAAAAATGAGTTTTAATGACACCAACCTAAGTTTATGTAAACTTCCGACTTCAACTATAAATAGTCCTGTGTCCATTTGATTAATTGTTCAGCAGTCTTATGGCTTGGGGGTAGAAGCTGTTTAGGAGCCTTTTGGTCCTAGACTTTGCGCTCCGGTACCGCTTGCTGTGTGGTAGCAGAGAAAACAGTCTATGACTTGTGTGACTGGAGTCTCTGACAATTTTAATGGCTTTCCTCTGACACCGCCTAGTATATAGGTCCTGGATTGCAGGAAGCTTGGCCCCAGTGATGTACTGAGCCATACGCAATACCCTGTGAAGCGTCTTCCAGTCAGATGCCGAACAGTTGCCATACCAGGCGGTGATGCAACCGGTCAGGATGCTCTCAAGGGTGCAGCTGTAGAACTTTGAGTATCTTTTGAGTATCTGGGGACCCATGCCAAATCTTTTCAGTCTCCTGAGAGGGGAAAGGTTTTGTTGTGCCCTCTTCACGACTGTCCTGGTGTGTTTGGACCAAGATAGTACATTGGTGATGTTGCCACCAAGGAACTTGAAACGCTCGACCTGCGGGCCTGTTCAGCCCGCCTTTTCATGTAGTCCACGATCAACTCCTTTGTCTTGCTCACATTGAGGGAGCCATCAATCATAAGTAGGTGTTCCAATACATCAGAAGAAGACAGTTGCTCCAGAGAGAACAAGGATTCACTAGGGCTTGTCTGGTCCTCTATTAAGTTGACTTGTGGCTGGGAGAGGGACGAGCAGTTTACTGGCTGACCCGGGTCTATTAAACCAAGATTTATTTCAAACAAAAAACCTGTTGGACGTAAAATGTTGATTAAAAGCATGACCTATCTAATTTTTGTCAACAATGATGTCAGAGCTCAGTATAAATTGCTTGGGTAAGGAATGAGATGAATTTCCACGCTTTAGCACGTTAACTGTTTACTTGATGTAGATGGATCACCAGCACAGTCAGCCATAGAATTTAGGAAGTAGCTTTATTTAGCTTCTTTTTTTAAAACTAAGGACGTGCATTTATTTCTCAGTTGTCGGAAAAGCTGCCAGTCCATAACAACATCTGTTAGTTAAGCTTTGGTCCAGGCATGATTTATTGTTCTAAAGATATCTGAAAGTTCTGTAGAAAACCAGGGATTTAATCTGTTTTTTAGTCTAAAGTGTTTAAAAGGAGCATGTCTATCTGCCAGTGATATAAAAATAGATGAGAAATGCTCAAGAGCTAATTCAGGGTCTAGTATAAACTGTTCAGAGAAGTATAAGTCAAGCATAAACGCTTGGGGAGGAAACTTTTTAAAATGTCTCTTCCTAATAAGGGGAACAGAATTATGTTGTCTAGTATCTCTAATACAGGCTATGGGACAATGATCACTAAGGTCACTTTCAAACATACCAAAATACATGTACTTTATATTTTAGTTCAGTGTATAATCCACATAATAATTAACATTTCCTGTTGTTGCATGATTATTATCCTGCCGTAGCAAACTGGTTCAAATTCTACATCTGTATGATGATATTCATAGCATACCCAAAATAGCCCTTTGAAAATGTCACACTCAGGTGTCATCTCAAACATGCAGCACAAGTACAATGATACACCACACTGAAGTGAAAAGTTAGAGATACAATAGCTCTTTAGCAAGACCTGAAGCAAAAGCATCCTACTGAATCTACCGTATCCACGTCTCGTCGTGGGTATGGGACCTGATATAATGGGACACTTGTTTAGGTATTTCCGTTTTACAATTAGTTCCATGAAGTCACTTCTAAGAAGTTCAGAGCTCGCGTACTTAGTGTCAGTGAATCCCACATGTACTGTAACAGTATCGGTCTTTGAATTTGGGCTTATGGCTTCAGGAAGTAGCGTAGTGATATCCTTTACTGTTGCACCCGGATATCATAGGGTTCTAATATCTGGCAAGGAGATATTCCTTACCATTGAGCTTCCAATGATGAGCGCCGGTCACTACCGAATCTCCAATCAGCGAAAGGAGCCGCAGAAATCAGTTGGGGAGAAGGCCACGTAGATCCTGATTTCCAGGGGAGGAGTCGCCAGCCACCCAGCACCCTGAACACGAGAGCCCATAGTGCAGGTGGTCGTCAGTGTAGAAGATACAGCATTTGTGTACCCGGTGTCCGTACGCCCTGAGGAAGACAGCGGGGACAGTGGCTCAAAACGATTAGAGTTTAATGTCACGAAGCTGAGAAAAAAAACGGACCGCTGGTGTGCGGATCTCTTCCTCCTCCTGGGTCCAATCACACTCCATTCACACCCACCAGGGGTAGAGCTGATAGCAGTCGACTTTTGGCCGTAAGGTAGGGAAATGCTCAAGATCCATGAAAGTTCCATTACAGTCGTCTCTTTGTAAAGAGACATCAACAAATGAGGTTAAACTTGAGGGGTCCTTAATCAAAATTAAACTTCCAGAAGTTTTATTTCCTCAAGTAAAGTAATGATCCACTTCTTGGCAGCATTTAGTCCGTGGCAGCATTTAGTCCGTGGCAGCATTTAGTCCGTGGCAGCATTTAGTCCGTGGCAGCATTTAGTCTGTGGCAGCATTTAGTCTGTGGCAGCATTTAGTCCGTGGCAGCATTTAGTCCGTGGCAGCATTTAGTCCGTGGCAGCATTTAGTCCATGGCAGCATTTAGTCCGTGGCAGCATTTAGTCCGTGGCAGCATTTAGTTCACGGCATTTGTCACAGGTGAAGTTATATAGTTTATATATATTATCCCTGGTGAGGACAATAAGCACGCAGATCAGCTTCCCTGAGACGGTTTTGGACAGTTTGTGCAGAAATTCTTTGGTTGTATAAACTCACAGTTTCATCAGCTGTCCAGGTGGCTGGTCTAAGATGATCCTGCAGGTGAATAAGCCGGATGTGGAGGTCCTGGGCTGGAGTAGTTATGTCACGTTCTGACCTTTATTTCCTTTCTTTTGTCGTTATTTAGTATGGTCAGGGCGTGAGTTGGGGTGGGCAGTCTATGTTTGTTTTTCTATGATTTTGGGATTTCTATGTTTCGGCCTAGTATGGTTCTCAATCAGAGGCAGGTGTCGTTAGTTGTCTCTGATTGAGAATCATACTTAGGTAGCCTGGGTTTCACTGTTTGTTTGTGGGTGTTTGTTTCCGTGTCTGTGTTTTTCACCACACGGTACTGTTTCGGTTTTCGTTCGTTTCACGTTCATTGTTTTTGTATTCATAGTGTTCAGTTTATGTTTTTTTTTAAATAAACAACCACGGACACTTACCACGCTGCGCATTGGTCCTCCGATCCTTCTCACTTCTCCTCCTCAGACGAAGAGGAGGAGGAAAACCCTTACAAGTTACACATGGTCTGCTGTTGTGAGGCCAGTTGGACGTACTGCCAAATTCTATGAAACAACGTTGAAGGCGGATTGTGGTAGAGAAATTGACATTGCATTCTCTGGTAACAGCTCTGGTGGACATTCCTGCAAATAGCATGCCAATTTCACGCTCCCTCAAAACTTCAGACATCTGTGGCCTTGTGTTATGTTACAAAACTCACATTTTAGAGTGGCCTTTTATTGTCCCACAGCACAATGTGCACCTGTGTAATGATCATGCTGTTCATCAGATTCTTGAAATGCCACACCTGGCAGGTGGATGGATTATCTTGGCAAAGGAGAAATGCTCACTAACAGGGATGTAAACAAGAGCTGTTTGTGCATATGGAACATTGCTGGGCTCTTTTATTGCAACTCATGAAATATGGGACCAACACTTTTCATGTTTTTGGTTATATTTGAGTTCAGTGTGTAATCCACATAACAATTCACATTATCAGTTGCAGGATTATTATCCTGCGGTATCAAACTGGCTCAAATTAAGATTCTACATCTCTATGACGATATTCATAGCATAACCTTCAAAAGTCTCACACTTCCACTGTACCACATGCAGGTGTCATATCAAACATGCAGCACAGGTACATTGGTGAACCACACTGAAGTGAAAATCAATTATTCATTATCTGTCAGATATTCACCCGGTACTGTAACGTCCTTTTTCAGCACTCTGAAAATATATATGTATATATATATAAATGTCAATACCATATTTAGAAAAATATACGCAGGCTTCATTATGTGTAGTTATGGAAGTGCTATGGCATTATTGACTCACCTCTGCCAAATTGAATAGACTATTTTCCAATAACACAGGTCCTTCCCTCTGTTGTAGATCACCATTCAACGTCCTTACAAAATTGGATGTAATAGCAATAGCCAGCCCACTGAGAGTCATGAGAACTCACTTACAGTACAAGGATCCTAACCTTCATAACACAGTACAATGTACAGTACAATGATGTGAGGGATACTCACTTCTCTTTTTCCTCTCTGGTTACCACCAGCCCACACGGTAACAACACCAGGACCGTAAAGGGAACCTACTACCTTGGGTAATGGGGCATAATCTCACAATTGCTTACGAAGCAGAACTGGTTTGTAATAACACCAAACTCCAGTTTTGTGTCTTTTATTGGGTGTATAAAATATTGAAATGTAAATCTTTCTTGGGCCACATAAGAATTCTACCCACTCCTTCTCTGGGACTGCTGATGGAGTTTTCAAACTGTTACTAATATAAACTAAGACACAAAATTACTGTAGTCTTTCTAGGGATTATACACTATTTAAAGGCATTGGTGAGACAATAACTTAACAGAGATTTGAAAATACAGTAAAACATCTTTAAAGGGTATGTGTTTTTGTTTGATGTTAATTAGGGTATCGACAAGCAAACATGTATTTGCCACTCACTGCCAACTTTCATGGAGTGAATTGCTTATACACCAACAGGCCATGCCAAAAAGCTAATTGGAGTAACAGTATTGATTTCTGTTTATGATGTCGGGAGCCATTCATTTGGGTACCTACTTATTATCAACGCTGCTAAGTGAAACTTGGCAAAATAACAGAAGAATAACAAAGACAGGCTTTGAAAAAATAAGAAACAAAATCGTCCAATTTTATGCAGGTTGGCAGGAGGAATCACATTTCACACTGTCTGCTTTCTGGCTTTTGGTCTCACTGCAGATCTAGAAAATTAATTTTTCTAGGTGTTTGCATGTTACTCGATGGCAATGACATGGAGCTATTTCATCTATGCACTTTTTCATTAGTGCTCTCTGAAGCAGAAATTGTCATCAGGAATGCATGCATTGGATGTTGTTTTTAACAAGAAGCTGTATTGTCTCAGCTTTATAGTCCTAAGAAGGAAACATCTCTTCCTATGACACAAGGAGAGTTCATGATAAGACCACCGTGATTGTGCTTCTGAAATCATTAGAGGGAGGAAGATGTCTCTCCAGGGAGATTCTCTGATCGGCTTATGGATCGATGAGCAGAATGCCTCACGTGGAGGGAGATGGAAGAGACCAGGAGGTTTTAGGTCCCATGGGCTTATAAATCAATGACACACAGTCAGTCAGCCCCTCCTTGCTAACTTCATGTAGGACTCAGTGGCGTTAATTGGGTATGGCAGGGTTTGGCAGTCACCATGCCCAAGCTCAACAACAACCATTGAAAATAGGCTACTAAAATCATTCCAATCCCAATTAAATGTCAATGCAGTTTAGCGGTGATTGAGGCTTACTTTAGGACCATGCGGACACCTGGGAGTGGGAGGGAAGGCTGTTTGTATGGCTGACTCCCTTTATGGAGAGCGCACCAACACAGCTGAAGGTAACAGCTCAACAGTGCAGAGGTAGAGATGGCTTTAGTAGATGGTATAGCTAATTATTGTATGACGTGTTTGTAGTGTTAAGTCCCCTATTGACTGAGGTGATAATGTCTGGAGTCAATGTTGCTTGTTTATACCGTTCTCGAAAATGCTTTTTTGTTTTTTAAATTGTGTAGAACTGCAATAAATATGCTTACATTTTATACATTTTCTTGGAAGTGGGGGATCCCTTCAACACTTCCAACCCTTCTAAGATGCCAACCTTTCAACCCTTCCAACCCTTCAACCTTCCTATCTTTCAAACCTTCAAAACTTCCAACCCTTCAAATTGTTACAACCTTCAACCCTTCCAACCATTCCAACCCTTAAATTCTTCCAACACTTCCAACACTTTCAACTCTTCCATCCTTCAAACCTTCCAACCCTTCCATCACTTCAACCCATCCAACCCTTCCAACCTTCAACACTTAAACACTTCAATCCTTCCAACCCTTCCAATCCTTCCAATTCTTCCAACCCTTCAACCCTTCCAACCATTTCAACCTTTCAACCCTTCCACCACTTCCAACCCTTCACACCTTCCAACCTATAAATCCTTCCATCCTTCAACCATTACAACCCATTTATCCTACAACCCTTCCAACCATTACAACCCTTCCAATTCGTCCATCATTCGCTTTTTCCAACCCTTCAAATTTTCCAACCGGTCAAACCTTCAAGCCTTCCAACTCTTCACACCTTCAACCATTCCAACCATTCCAACCCTTCCAACACTACCAAACCTTCAAACCATTCAAACCTTCAAGCCTTCCAAATCTTCACACCTTCAACTCTTCCAACCCTTCCAACCCCTCATGCCTTCAATCCTTCCAACCCTTAAAACATTTAACCCTCAACTCTTCCAACTATTCAAATCTTCAACTCTTCCAACCCATCCTATCCTTCAAGCCTTTCAAACCTTCCAATCCTTCCAATTCGTCCATCATTCACATTTTCCAACCCTTCAAATCTTCCAACCATTCCAACCGTTCAACCCTTCCAGCCCTCCAACCATTCCAAACCTTCCAACACTACCAAACCTTCAAACCTTCAAGCCTTCCAACTCTTCACACCTTCAACTCTTCCAACCCTTCCAACCCCTCATGCCTTCAAACCTTCTAACCCTTATAACATTTAACCCTCAACTCTTCCAACTCTTCAAATCTGCAAACCCTTCCAACTATTCACACCTTCCAACCCTTCAAGCCCTCAACCCTTTCAACTCTTCCAATCATTCCAACCCTTCCAACCCTTCACACCTTCAACTCTTCCTTCTCTTCACTCCTTAAATCCTTCCTCCCTTTCACACCGTCACACCTTCCAACCCTTCCAAACATTCCATTCCTTCAAACCTTCAACCTTTCCAATCCTTCCTACCCTATCAACCCTTCCAACCATTTAACTCTTCCATCCCTTTAACCCTTACAACTGTTCCAACCCTTACCCCCTTCAATCCTTCCAACATTTCCATCCTTCAACCTTTCCAACCTTTCACACCTTCCAACTCTTCAACTCTTCCAACTCTTCCAACTCTTCCAACCTTTCACTCCTTCAAGCCTTCCAACTCTTAAGACCTTCCAATCCTTCCAATCCTTCAACCCTTCCAACCTTTCAAGCCTTCACACCTTTCAACTCTTCCAACCCTTAAGTCCATCAACCCTTCAACCCTTCCAACCCTTCCAACCCCTCCAAGCCTTCAAACCTTCCAACCCTTCCAACCCTTCAAACATTCAACCCTTCCACCTCTTCAACCCTTCAAGCCTTCAACCCTTCCAACCGTTAAACCTTCAACTCGTCCAACCCTTCCAAGCTTCCAAACCTTCCAACCCTTCAACCCTTCCAACTCTTCAACAAATCCAACCCTTCCAACCCTTCCAATCCTTCCGATTATTCCATCCTTAACACCTTCCAACTCTTCACACTTTCCAACCTATACATCCTTCCAGCATTCACCCATTCCAACCCTTCCAAACCTTCAACCCTTACAACCCCCCCCAACCCTCCAAGCCTTCCAACCCTTCCAACCATTCTACCCTTTCAAATCTTTATTCCTTCCAACCCTTCCAACCTTTCACACCTTTCAACACTTCAACCCTTCCAACCTTTCAACCTTTCAACCCTTCAACCCTTCCAACCCTTCCAACCCTTAATAAAACTGTTCAACTCGTCCTACCGTTCATTCATTTAACCCTTCCAACCCCTCCAATCCTCCCATCTATTCTATCCTTTACACCTTCCAACCTTTCAACTATTCCAACACTTCCAACACTTCCAACAATTCCAACCCTTCAAACCTTCAAACCTTCCAACCCTTCAAACCTTCAAACCTTCCAACCCTTCAAACCGTTCAACTCTTCACTCCTTCAACTCTTCCAACCCTTTAAGCCTTCCAACCTTCCAACCCCTTTCACCCTTCCAACCCCTGATCCCTTCAACCCATCCAACCCTTCAAACTCTTCAAACATTCAAGCCCTTCATATCTTCAACTCTTCCAACCCTTCAACCTTCCAATCTTTCAACTTTTCCAAACCTTCAAACCATTCCAGCCTTTCAACTCTTCCAACACATCACCCCTTTACAACCCTTCCAAACCTTCCAACCCTTCAACCCCTCATTCCTTCAACCCTTCCAACCCTTCAAGCCTTTAACCCTTCCAACTCTTCAAACCTTCAAGCTTTCAACTCTTTAAACCCTTTAACTTCTTATGGGCAGGTGGGACGGTAGTGTCCCACCTGGCCAACATCCGGTGAAATTGCAGAGCGCGAAATTCAAACTCCACTATTATAAATATTTAACTTTCATAAAAAATCTAAAGTGTAATACATCAAAATAAAGCTTAACTTCTTGTTAATCCAGCCACAGTGTCAGATTTCAAAAAGGCTTTACGGCGAAAGCAAACCATTCGATTATCTGAAGACAGCGCCCCGCATTCAAAATCATGAAAAACATGTTTCAACCAGGCAGGTGCGACGAAAGTCAGAAATAGCGATATAATAAATGCCTTACCTTTGATGATCTTCTTCTGTTGGCACTCCAAAAGGTCCCAGTTACGTCACAAATGGTCCTTTTGTTCAATAATGTCCTTCTTTATATCCATAAAAACTCAGTTTAGCTGGCACGCTTCGGTCAATAATCCACCCAGTTTCCCTCCATCAAAATGAATCCCAAACGTTACTAATAAACTTTTCCAAACAAGTCAAACAATGTTTATAATCAAACATTAGGTACCCTTATACATAAATAAACAATCAAATTTAAGACGGAGGATCATTATTGTCTTTACCAAAGAAAAATACCAAAGAACGCGCTCTCTTCCACGCGCTTGGAAACACTACAGCCAAAATGGGAGCCACCTAGAAAAACTACCATTTCTGGCTCATTTTTCCAAAAACCAGCTTGAAACTCTTTCTAAAGACTGGTAACATCTAGTGGAAGCCCTAGGAACTGCAATCTGGGAGGACTTGGCCTTATAATTAAAGTGATAGCCATTGAAAAGTTTGGGGGGGGGTTTGTCCTCAAGGTTTCGCCTGCCCTATCAGATCTGTTATACTCACAGACATACTTTTAACAGTTTTAGAAACTGTAGAGTGTGTTCTAGCCAAATCTATTATATGCATATCCTAGCTGCTGGGCCTGAGTAACAGGCATTTTACTTTGGGCACGCTTTTCTTCCGGATGTCAAAATACTGCCCCTTACCCAAGAGAGGTTAAGCCTTCAACCCTTCCAACTCTTCAAACCTTCAAACCTTCCAACTATTCATGTCTTTAATTTGTGCAACCCTTCCAACCCTCCAATCCGTCAAGCCTTCAAACCTTCCCACCCTTCAAATCTTTCAACCTTTCCAACTCTTCAACACCTTAACACCCTTCAGACCTTCCAACTCTTCAAGCCTTACAATCCCTACAACCTTTCAAAACTGTCAACCCTTCCAATCCTTCAACCCTTCCAACCCTTCTAACTCTTCATACTCTTCAATCCTTCAACCCTTCCAACTCGTCACGCCTTCAACCCTTCCAACCCTTCCATCCTTCAACCCTTCATCAACTCTCCCAACTCTTCAACCGATCCTACCCTTCCAATTCTTCCAACCATTCCAAACCTTCCAACCCTTCAACCCTTCCAACGTTCCAACCTTTCAATTCTTCCTATCCTTCCAACTCTTCCACCCTTCACACCTTCCAACCCTTCAACTTGTCCAACCTTTCAACCCTTCCAACCCTTCATTCTTTAACCCTCCTAAACCTTCCAAACTCTCCATCCTTCCAACCCTTCACACCATCCCAACCCTTCACACCTTTCAACCCTTCACACCTTTCAAGCCTACTAATCCTTCAACCCTTCCAACCCTTCAAACTTTCAAAACTTCCAACCCTTCATTCCGTCAACCATTCTAACTTTTCTACTGCCTGTATTTCATGGTGAAATCACCTGTTGAAAAATTTGATTCCAATCACACACACACCTTAAGTTGGCACTTTGGGGGGGGTTAGCTTGGTGCACAGCGATCACAAAGGGACTGATTGGTTTGATTTCTCCATTCAGTCCATCATTCATGAGAGATGTTCTGAGTCAGTGACTAAACGCTGAAGTCAGGGTTTCAACTGCAGGTTAACCAGCTACCCAGGATGCCGTGATTCATTAATGAAAGGTTTCACTCTCGCGGCAGCAACCTAACCCTAACACCCACAGTCATTTCCCTCTTCAATGAGAGGCACTATGGTGTTATTAATGGCTATTGTGATGCAAAACAATCAGATTCAGGCATGGAGAGGCTTCAGAACTGCTGAAATAAATTGGGAGAATAACCTGTGCATTTCTTATCCACAAATAGATTTGCGGCCTGTGCATCAAGATTCTGCAGAGGTAGTTGTTTTGTCCCAGTTATGGATATCGCATCCACAGTTTACCACGGTCACAGCATTTTTTATCTGCCAGCACAAGTTCTTCCGTCGTCGATTGATGTTTCCCTGCCGATCGGGGGGACATTTCATTTCAGTGATTAGTGCTGTTTCTTGTTTAGCTCAAGCCCGCTCAGAGGATGTTTCTACAAGGTCAGAGACGTGTGACAAAAGCATGCTGGGAAGAGCAAACACACAGGGTAATTGATTTAACCACGATTGGCGAGGCTCAGACATGGCTTACTGAGCTGCTGCAGATTTATTACCATATCTATGCTTTCTTCTCTTCTCAGCTGATTAAACGCACAAAAATCCACAGGGGGATGTAAAATCAATGACCGCACAGACACAGGATGATAGACCAGAATGGCTCTCAAACACACACACATGGAGATGTGTGGTATGCACATCCAGGTGTTCATCTCAGCTTTATTGTAGCCTCTCAAAATGTAAACCCTGATAAAAATGGTCCTGAGGAAGGATGATGGATTAAAGAGAGAAACCCATGGTGTACGCTCTACTCACATAGAACAGCACAAACAGGCAAAATGTACACACACGTACAGACAGACAGACAGACACACAGACAGACACACACACACACACGCACACACACACACAGCAGGTACAGGAACCACATATAGACTCACACTGGTTCCTGTCTAATGAGGCAAAAACACTTCAATGCCGTTTCCCTCAGGATGTCACCAGCTTCTTCTTCTACAGTACCAGTCAGAAGTTTGGACACACCTACTCATTCAAGGGTTTTTCTTTATTTTTACTAGATTCTACATTGTAGAATAATAGTGAAGACATCAAAACTATAAAATAACACATTTGGAATCATGTAGTAATCAAAAAAGTGTTAAACAAATCTAAATATATTTTCTATTTGAGATTCTTCAAAGTAGCTACCCTTTGCCAGACTTTTAGCATTCTCTCAACTAGCTTGACATGGAATGCTTTTCCTACAGTCTTGAAGTAGTTCCCTCATATGCTGAGCACATGTTGGCTGATTTTCCTTCACTCTGCGGTTTCAACTCATCCCAAACCATCTCAATTGGGTTGAGGTCAGGTGATTTGGGAAGCCAGGTAATCTGATGCAGCACTCCATCACTCTCCTCCTTGGTCAAATAGCCCTTACATAGCCTTGAGGTGTGTTGGGTCATTGTCCAGTTGAAAAACAAATGATAATCCCACTAAGCGCAAACCAGATGGGATGGCGTATCGCTGCAGAATGCTGTGCTAGCCATGCTGGTTAAATCTGCCTTATATTCTAAATAAATCACAGACAGTGCCACCAGAAAAACACTCCCACACCATCACCTCATAGCCTGGTTCCTCTCTAGGTTTCTTCCTAGGTTCTGGCCTTTCTAGGGAGTTTTTCCTAGCCACTGTGCTTCGACACCTGCATTGCTTGCTGTTTGGGGTTTTAGGCTGGGTTTCTGTACAGCACTTTGAGATATTAGCTGATGTAAGAAGGGCTTTATAAAATTAATTTGATTAAATTTGATCACACTTCACGGTGGGAACCACACATGCAGAGATCATCCTTTCACCTACTCTGCGTCTCACAAAGAACCAAAAACATTTTGGTTATTACATGATTACATATGCGTTATTTCATAGTTTTTATGTCTTCACTATTATTCTACAATGTAGACAATAGTAGAAGTAAAGAAAAACCCTTGAATAAGTAGGTGTGTCCAAACTTTTGACTGGTACTGTACCTCCTCTTCTTCTCCTCCTCCTCCTCCTCCTATTCCTTTTTCTTCTTCTTCTCGTTTTCATCCTCCTCCTCCTTCTTCTTCTCCTACTCCTTTTTCCTCTTCTCCTCCTTTCCTCCTCGTCCTTCTCCTCCTACTCCTTTTTCTTCTTCTTCTCCTTCTTCTTCTTCTCCTCCTTTTCCTCCTCCTCCTTCTCCTCCTACTCCTTTTTCTTCTTCTTCTCCTTCTTCTTCTCCTCCTTTTCCTCCTCCTTCTTCTCCTCCTACTCCTTTTTCTTCTTCTTCTCCTTCTTCTTCTTCTCCTCCTTTTCCTCCTCCTCCTTCTTTTCTTCTTCTTCTCCTTCTTCTTCTCCTCCTTTTCCTCCTCCTTCTTCTCCTCCTCTTTTTTCTTCTTCTCCTCCTTCTTCTTCTCCTCCTTTCCTCCTCTCCTTCTCCTCCTACTCCTTTTTCTTCTTCTTCTCCTTCTTCTTCTTCCTCCTTTTCCTCCTCCTTCTCCTCCTACTCCTTTTTCTTCTTCTTCTCTTCTTCTTCTCCTCCTTTTCCTCCTCCTCCTCCCTTCTCCTTCTTATTCATATCCTCTTCCTCCTCCTCCTCCTTCTCCTCCTTCTCCTTTTTCATTCTTTTCCTCCTCCTTCCTCCTCCTCCTTCTCCTTTTATTCATATCCTTTTCCTCCTCCTCCTTCTTCTCCTCCTTCTCCTTTTTATTCTTCTCCTTTTCCTCCTCCTCCTTCTTCTCCTCCTTCTCCTCCTCCTTCTTCTTTTCCTCCTCCTTTTTCTTCTTCTTCTTCACACAGATTCTCTCACAGGAGGGTGGCCACTGGTTGACAAAAGCCCTATGGGATGTGTTGGTGGTTATATGGTTGACCGACTGCGACACCCACTGACACACACACACACACTCTCTCTCTCTCCCCGTGATCTTTGCTTTAGTTAGCCATGTTTCTCTTCTTCCACCAGACGATATCTGGGACACACACTGTATTGGCTGCTGTCGCCCACCCCCTGGGCCAAACCAAGCGTCATAGATTTCCAGTCGTCTGGCATTAGCCTCTGACTCCCGCCCGCATCCACTGGCTCACTCACTCTCGTTCATGCTGATCTGAGCCATGAGCAGGACACGGAGCAAGGAGGAGGGAGGGAGAGAGGGAAGGAGAGGTGGGCAGGGGAGGGAGAGAGAGGGAAGGAGAGGTGGGCAGGGGAGGGAGAGAGAGGGAAGGAGAGGTGGGCAGGGGAGGTAGAGAGAGAGGGAAGGAGAGGTGGGCAGGGGAGGGAGAGAGAGGGAAGGAAAGGCGGACAGGGGAGGGAGAGAGAGGGGGAAGGAGAGGCGGACAGGGGAGGGAGAGAGAGAGGGAAGGAGAGGCGAACAGGGGAGGGAGAGAGAGAGGGAAGGAGAGGCGGACAGGGGAGGGAGAGAGAGGGGGAAGGAGAGGTGGGCAGGGGAGGGAGAGAGAGGGGGAAGGAGAGGTTGGCAGGGGAGGGAGTGAGAGAGAGGGGGAAGGAGAGGCGGACAGGGGAGGGAGAGAGAGAGGGAAGGAGAGGTGGGCAGGGGAGGGAGAGAGAGAGGGAAGGAGAGGTGGGCAGGGGAGGGAGAGAGAGGGGGAAGGAGAGGTGGGCAGGGGAGGGAAAGAAAGCAGGGGCACTAGCGAGAAAGGAGAGAGTGGGTGGAGCAGAAGAGGAGGATGGAGAAAAAATAAAGAATAAGAGAGGGTTGGCATCTGGTTAGAGAATAAGCGTGGCAGCAACACAGATCTGAGGGAGGGAGACCATAGAAGGCACTGTCAATACTTCTAATGAGAAAGACATTCATACTGCATTAAGTGAATGGCAAAGGAGATTATTCTGAGGGACATATTGTGCAAGATGATGCCAAGAATTTCCGTAATTAGAGGCCTTTCAAAGATCCAACTAAAGGAGGAGTGTGAAAGTGATGAAAACCATCACACTGATGAACAACAGTCTTCTCTGTGGTCAGATAAGTAAGTGCCAGAGCTCCTCTTATTGGTTGGTTTGGGTACTGTGGCACTACTCCACTGCCGCCTGAAAGCAGTTTTTGTTCCATAGAACTAAATGAAGATGATAAGGAAAGTAGAAAGTGGCGTGTAGGAGGAAATAGCCATATATCTGTGTGTGTGTGTGTGTGTGTGTGTGTGTGTGTGTGTGTGTGTGTGTGTGTGTGTGTGTGTGTGTGTGTGTGTGTGTGTGTGTGTGTGTGTGTGTGTGTGTGTGTGTGTGTGTGTGTGTGTGTGTGTGTGTGTGCGTGTGTGTGTGTGTGTGTGTACATGGGCATAATACTTTTTGATTATACTCTATTCTCAGATGAAAAATTATTGTTTTTACCTGTTATTTCTTACTTCCATTATTTCGCTAAACATCCATTTCTTTAGTGTAGTCAAAAACAGACAACATAATGAGAGTGTTATTTGTTTTCATATAATGTTGGCCATATATATGGCCGTCAGTATTATGGTGATCGTGACTCAACCACAACATATTCTCACACTCCTGCATGACTGCTCCCAGGAAGCCTCAGCCTACTCTGAGCGAATCGTGCACAGGCTTTAATCAAGAATAGCTCTCCAATTAAGCACAAAGCACAGAACAGACTGTGGCTCTGATAAGGTTTAACCACTAGCAAAATAGACCCAATGAAACTGATAATTGGGAACTGGTTCAGTTTGGCATGGCTGACTAGTGTTGTGTGTGAGACCACCTAAAGCGAGGCCAATTCAAGACCAAGACCGGAGGAGGGGGGGGCGAGTCAATACCGAGATCGGGAGTGGTGGGGGGTCAATACAAGACCCCCTCGAGACTGGGTCAATACGAGACCAGGAGGGGGGGGGTCGAGACCTTGTCAATACCGAGATTATTATTTTTTTGAGACCAAGTCAAGACCGAGACCAGGAAAATGTGAGTTAAATTTTAGACCATGATTGTAAATGTGTCCAATCGCTCATATTTCAGTGGAACATATGGATTCTTTAGACATTAAGCAATGCATGCTGAAGGCAAATAGAGACCCACTACATTTTTTATATAACCTTTATCTAACTAGGCAAGTCAGTTAAGAACAAATTCTTATTTACAATGACACGCTACCAGGAGACAAAAAGGCATCCTGCAGGGATGTAGGGTCAAATGATAACGATGATAACCCTAACAGGTCTATAGTAGACGAAAATACCAAATATGTCACTTCCCCCAGTCTCCCCGTACTAATTGTGAGCGTGCAGCTTTCAAACTATTTCCCCCCACTCCCTACCACGAATCAAGGACATTTTGACGAGTGAGACAATGTTGGAGAATATTTTTCAACGAAGGTAAAGGACAGTCATGTTACGAGTAAAGTAGGAATCACAGGTTTCAACAGGCCATAAGATATAACAGGTCAAGTAACTGACTGATTGCCTGTGACTGGCAGAAGCAGGATGTAGAGTACAGTATATGACCTGCTAGTGTTGGGCGATGGGGGTAGGAGATAGCAAGTTATTGGTGGAAATGGGTCCTTCCCTGCAAAGTGGACTGTAACATCTCTCTTTATATATGTGTGTTGTTCATCTAGAGTTGATTAGTAAGAGTTAATCATGTCACCTCAATAACAATAAGAGGGGGGAGAAATTAAGATTTTGAATAATTATTCTGAATTTTCTGAATTGTACTTCAAAGATGGTCGCCGGTACACCCACCAGGGAATGTTGATTTAAATGGTCGTGTGTTTTCTATTCAAATTGTATATTTGTACATATTATATGGAATGTGCATTTTCATTTTGCAGGAGACTGCTGAAACTCAATTATATAGTCAACGTGAAATCAGGAAAACATTGCTAACTACTCTCATTTTAAACAGATTTAACTTTGAAACAGAAGGGCTGCACTCAGAGAAATGATGCCTGTAATTTTCCACCTCCCACTGCTTCAGGTATAGAAATAGAATTGTATTTCTATGGTTTCAAGTTTGACATCAGTTCTATTCCATCCTACTGTGCTTTACCTTCCTCATTTCTCTATCTGGTATCGGCCTCCGGCACCTGACGAGACACTAGTACAGTCAAGCCCCAAATGCCAACACTGAGAATCCCCACTGGGTGTACTGTCTGTGTCACCTATCACATCTCATCCTGCCATTATCTCAAGTTTCTCAGAAAAAGAATAATGAAAACTTAACACAGAACTCTGCATGTGATGATGTCATCTTTGTCTTACTCTAGTGAAATAAATCTCTGTTTAAAATAAATGTTATCCACTGTTTAAAGTAGCAGTCCAGTCGTTCTTTTCACCTCATGATATGGGACAAGTGTTGGGGGGGGTGGTGACATCAGAGGGCACCTTCAGACCAACTCCTTGAAGTTATTTTTTTGCTAAAAATGATTTTTTTACCACTAAAGTTGGTAACCCCGTTAGAGCTGAAACTCATTAGAGGTGAACCCCATTAGAGCTGAACCCCGTTAGAGGTAAACCCCATTAGAGCTGAAACCCATTAGAGCTGAACCCCATTAGAGCTGAACCCCATCAGGGTGGCAGGTAGCCTGTGGTTAGAGTGTTGGGCCAGTAACCGAAAGGTTGCTGGATCGAATTCCCGAGCTGACAAGGTAAAAATATGTCGTTCTGCCCCTGAACAAGGCAAGTTAACCCACTGTTCCCCGGTAGGCCATCATTGTAAAATAAGAATTTGTTCTTAACTGGCTTGCCTAGTTAAATAAAAAAAATAAAAAACCATTAGAGCTGTGTCCTTTGAGTTTGTATTTTGATTCAATTAGACACTTATTAAATATGTTTTAAAATGTAGAATAAATAAGGACATACTGTACAAAGTTGAATTAGGCACAGGATACACTTTGTTCAATTGCACATGGACAGAGGGAATTGAGAGAGGGTTGGAGTGAAGTAATTAAGAGAATAACAGATTCAATCACCAAAATGAAGATAGAAGAAATTAGTACGTTGAAGCGGATGTAAGTACATGGGAGGAGTTTTAAACTTGTGAGTACTGCATGTTAAAACAGGCATGTTCGTTAGCGAGATGCTGTGATGTGATGTGCTGTTACAGTGGTGTTATGCATTAGTTCAGAAAATGTATCCTTTGAAGAATACTGACAAAACTATTCTCCATGTTTAGTCAGCATCACCATGGGAACAGAGATGAGAAATATATTCGCAGCGATTACACTTTCATACGCAATAACACCGTTGAATCATAGTTTGCTCAATTTACTCCCGAATCGTGTGTGTGTGTGTGTGTTTGTGCGTGTGTGTGTCTCCAGAACCAATCATCAGAAGTCTTCCTGGACCGGCCTGTCTGTGTAAATGGAGCAGTGTTTTCACTAATTTTATACAACAGGTGGGTCTAATCCTGAATGCTGATTGGTTAAAAGTGCATTCCAGGCGGTGTCTACTCCACAAGTTACCACCGGCTAAATATATGACGTTAAAATGCCTATTTACTCTGTTCCATCTGACTGAGCAATCCACTGTCTCATCAGCCCAGGCAGGGAAGTTATAAACTTGATCTCCACTATGAAAAGCATCTAGACATTACCTCACGTTTCTTTTAGATTAACATTTAGTTCTCAACAGCGGAGATTTGTATAAACCTTGCTGTCTGTCTCTCCGACATTTGCAACATTGTTTCAATATTGAAAGTTGATCTCCAACTGTCCAGTAATGAACATGCAGGGGTCAGGAGTCGGGACGAGAGAGAGAGGCAGGCAGCGTTTCTCAGCCAGTCAAAATCATGAATCAGCTGGCATCATTTTTATGGATATATATATATATATAACAAAATATATGTACAACAAAATGAAGTGCAGCTAGTTTGCAGTCTTTCCAGCTTCAGTTTGAAGTGATTGTGTTAGCTGTGTTGTTGGCTAGCTCCTCTGAACAACAGTGATTGTGTTAGCTGTGTTGTTGGCTAGCTCCTCTGAACAACAGTGATTGTGTTAGCTGTGTTGTTGGCTAGCTCCTCTGAACAACAGTGATTGTGTTAGCTGTGTTGTTGGCTAGCTCCTCTGAACAACAGTGATTGTGTTAGCTGTGTTGTTGGCTAGCTCCTCTGAACAACAGTGATTGTGTTAGCTGTGTTGTTGGCTAGCTCCTCTGAACAACAGTGATTGTGTTAGCTGTGTTGTTGGCTAGCTCCTCTGAACAACAGTGATTGTGTTAGCTGTGTTGTTGGCTAGCTCCTCTGAACAACAGTGATTGTGTTAGCTGTGTTGTTGGCTAGCTCCTCTGAACAACAGTGATTGTGTTAGCTGTGTTGTTGGCTAGCTCCTCTGAACAACAGTGATTGTGTTAGCTGTGTTGTTGGCTAGCTCCTCTGAACAACAGTGATTGTGTTAGCTGTGTTGTTGGCTAGCTCCTCTGAACAACAGTGATTGTGTTAGCTGTGTTGTTGGCTAGCTCCTCTGAACAACAGTGATTGTGTTAGCTGTGTTGTTGGCTAGCTCCTCTGAACAACAGTGTCCTGACGAGAGAGCACATTTTCTAATCCAGGTGAAATCGCGCCTCATTAGCTCATTGTTATGGATGTATCCAAATTAATGTCACTAGAAAACAGCTTAAACAAATGCAGCTACTGTTGTTATTCTGTCTGACGTGTCTGTAAGTTAGCCGTAGTTGGCTAGCTAGCAAGCAAGGGATAAGAATGTTGCCAGCCAGTATGGCAGTGTAACATTTAGAACAAACGACTGGGATGGCACACTGCGTCCATAGGTCTCTTTCAACTGAATCAATAGAACAAACAACCAGTGGGCTTGGGTAGCAACCGTAGATTTGTTTTGGGACTATATCTTGTGGAAGGATGAAATAGTATGAATAAATTAATCAAAATATAACGTTTTTAATGAAAATATGTCAATAATTATTTGAATATGTTGGTAACCCGTTGAATAAAAGTGATAATGCCCGGTGTTTGGAGGACATATTGGACTTCGTCTCAGGCCTGAAAACATCCTCCGAACACCGGCTTCTTGGGCATTATCACTTAAACGACAACTAGCCCATCTCACTAATGGAACAGAGATCTGGGTTTTACTGCACAAGGCAGCAACACCTTCACTAGAGATGAAGATACAGTAACCAGAGAATGCTGATCTTGAATAATTTTAAAAAAATACAATTTAGCTCACATGGGTCTATTTCTACACATCTCTAGGGTTGATGGGGTGTTGAGGTTAGGTATAGACCAGGCTATTATAAGTGGTTATTTGGTGTTAGGTAGTTATCAAATGAAAATCCGATCAAATTTTATTTGTCTGTCACGTCGGTTTAAAGGGATCGGGAGACAGGTACAGGAATGCGTAATAGGTTTTTTTATTTACCAAAATTACAGTGTGCCATCTACTGTAAATGCACTAGGACGAAGAACAAACAAATACATATACAAAACACAGGGTAGAAACCCAAACAAAAGAGCGAGGAGTTCCCCAAATAAATACACTGGGGCGAGACCAGTAACACACGCGCGCTCGAGATCCGTAATCATCTGCACAATACATGCAGCACGAAAGCCAAAACAACACAGCACAGGTACTCACACAACCAACGGACATTGGAACAATAATCGACAGCCCAATGATGAAACAAAGGGCACATTTATACAATTACAATCAGGGAAATGGGGACCAGGTGTGTGTAATGACACAGTTCCAGAGGGATCCATGACATTGTCATATGTGCCGAATACATCAGGTGTAGACCATACTGTGAAATGCTTACTTACCAGCCCTTAACCAACAATGCAGTTTTAAGAAGAATAAGAGTTAAGAAAAATATTTACTAAATAAACTAAAGTAAAAAATAAAAGAGCAAGAATAAAATAACAACAGCGAGGCTATATACAGGGGTACTGGTACAGAGTCAATGTGCGGGGGTACAGGTTAGTCAAGGTAATTGAGGTAATATGTACATGTAGGTAGGGGTAAAGTAACTATGCTTAGATAAACAGCAAGTAGCAGCAGCATAAAAAAGGAAGTTCAATGTAAATAGTACGGGTAGCCATTTGATTAGCTGTTCAGCAAGCCTTATGGCTTGGGGGTGGAAGCTGTTAAGAAGCCTTTTGGACCTAGACTTGGCGCTTCAGTACCGATTGCCGCGCGTTAGCAGAGAGAACAGTCTATGACTGGGTGGCTGGAGTCTTTGGCAATCTTTAGGGTCTTCCTCTGACACCTTTTAATAGACATTTCGAGGTCCTAGATGGCAGGAAGCTTGGTCCCAGTGATGGTATATATCAGGCTATTATATGGGGTTAGGTATATATCAGGCTATTAAATTGGGTTAGGTATATATCAGGCTATTAAATTGGGTTAGGTATATATCAGGCTATTAAATTGGGTTAGGTATATATCAGGCTATTAAATTGGGTTAGGTATATATCAGGCTATTATATTGGGTTAGGTATATATCAGGCTATTAAATTGGGTTAGGTATATATCAGGCTATTATATTGGGTTAGGTATATATCAGGCTATTATATTGGGTTAGGTATATATCAGGGTTGTGGGGTTATATGGTGTTAGCTACTGTAAATATCAGACTACTACAGGAACCTACAGTATGCAGACACTTCATCACTGCATATGATATGACTGATATGTGTTATTCTTATCACTTAGCATGCCATGCTCTGTGACTGTGTAAATTCACGAGGGTAGGTGATGCAAATAAATGAGCTTTTATGCTCATGTTTAGTATCACCACTTCAGTAACTCAATGCATGCAGTGAAACAATGAGGTTTCTAGGTAATTAATGTAATAGCTAAAATGGCAGGCAAACATCTGGTGCCACCAAGACGGATATAAAAACTGTTTGCCTGGCATCTGTAGTCCCTGACAGTCACCAGTCACCCCCATTTTTTAAAGAAAATGACTGCAATTAAAAAGCTATTCAGTTCCAGCTAGCCAAGCTTTATTTAAATTGCAGTCCATCAATGTGTCGAGGACCCCCGCAACACTCTCCGCTCAATGGGTGATGTGTACAATATAACTCACTTTTTATCTTTAAACAGCCTCGATTCACTTATTTCAGGATAAATTACATTTGGCCTGTATTTCTGTTTATTACTATTATTTTGTATATAAGCAGGTTGTGAACCCCATAGTATTAGATATTTTCCTGTCTATCGGTGAGTCTGAGGCTTGTTTCTTAGATACTATTCCTCAGCTACAGAGAAAATAAAACGTACAGTATGTGATTAAAAGACAGGGGGTGATCTTTCCTTCTCTGTTAGTTACTGATTCTGGTCTTTATTTAATGAAAAACTGAACATTAAATGTATTACAGGTAATACAATTACATCCAGTTTCCAATTGTCTTTTTTCCTGAAACTATTTCCCAAGTCGCTGCTGCAAATGATAATGTATTCTCAGTCAACCTGATCAAATAAAATAAAAAATAAAAAATTGTTTACCATTTACCAGGTTGGGTTGACAACAATGCTTCAGGAACACAGAGTTGAAGTTGACAACAATGCTTGAGCAAGACAGAAGTGAAGTCGTGGCAATCAAGAGGCACTTGAACAAACCTAGATAGGAAGATTGGGTCATGAAGATTTCTTTTTTATTTTTTACCTTTATTTAACTAGGCAAGTCAGTTTAGAACAAATTCTTATTTTCAATGACAGCCTAGTGGGTTAACTGCCTGTTCAGGGGCAGAACAACAGATTTGTACCTTGTCAGCTCAGGGATTTGAACTTGCAACCTCCTGGTTACTAGTCCAACGCTCTAACCACTAGGCTACCCTGCCACCCAAAATGATTTAAGAATTTGCCAGAAGGGTTTAGTCAAATCGTGTGTGTCGGTGTGGAAGTAGAGCCAGAGAAAAGTATTTTATAGAGTGCAAGACATCTTAGATATATGGCCAGATTGATGAGCAATCCCACTGCATGTATATGTCAAAATGAATATAATGCTGTTGAATAAGAAATATTATCGCTCTCAGAAAACAAACACCCTAGAAAATCAGACAGGGAGGAATAAAGATGTTTGTCAACTGTAAACCGAGACAATGAGTTCAGACATCCCCTGAAAAAGATGTGGAGGTGGTGCATTGTCAATTCTTATTTTAGTACAAACATGTTAAAACAATGTTAACATATATCTTATTATCTTAGGCTTGGAGCAGCACAAGATTTTTTTTTAAATGTGTCATGAAACAGGAAACCTATTGAAGTTGTCCCCATCTACACCTAGTGGTAGTGCCACTAGATTCACAGACACAGATCCCACATGTTCAGGGCACCTGAACCAAACAACACCAAACAACACCTGCCTTTTTTCATACCTCAACGTTTCTCTTTGCCACTAACCAGATGAATGCGCCGAAGGAAATATTTTCTAAATATAAGCAAAGGACAATAAAATAAATGTTTGAAATGGTGGTTTAACAAAACAAGATTAAACATTAATTGTCAGTTAGTGTTTATTGAGTAGATGTAACAAAGCCATCATTGATGCATTCATGGGTATAGCATTCTTGGCTCAATCTAAAATTATATATTCAGTCTATTGCCTCATTGACCGTCAGTAGTAAGGCAATACCCTTAGCCTACCTTCCTACTTTGATCATGAAAAGATGACGTCATCCTTTCAAAACATGTTTTGCTGTGTTGAGGGTATTGTTGTGTAATCATGCCAATTTTCTATGCATAATTCAGTAATCTCAGAATCGTATAGTTGGGTCCTTGTGCAGAGATGAAAGACACCTAGGTTCTATGTAGTCTGTGGGACGTGGAACATGAATAGAGAAGGACGAGATTAGCTTCGAGCTTGGCAGAGGATCTCTGCAGAAGTCAGGAATAATGAGAATGAACTGACACATGGAGATCAGATACATATCTCCCACCTCTTTGTCATTCAGTCATGGATTGGTTATGTTCACAATCGAGTCTTGCTGAGGTGAAAGTTGACCGCGCATAATGAGCCAAGCATGGCCATTAAAAAGGATTCTGGCTTCGAGTTGGAGCTAACGTATTATGTGTTACATGAATACACTTTTCAACGATTGTTACACTGAGTGAATAGCATGTTTAAATTGCCAGGTTGACAACAGACTTGATACATCAGACCAAACGAAAGTCGACATCTACTGTAGGGAGAGTGCATTAAGTCTTAATAATCTGATTGGATAATATCCCTCGTTAGTCTTAGAACACCTGAAGAATTCTTTAGAATCTTTTCCAGAATGATAACAGAGGCAGATATGGTTTGCACTGTTCTTGCTACATGTTCTGTGTAGTGCAACTGGAGATGGCGTTTGGATGAACTCTCCCTAAGTATTGTGCAGCTGTTCACATTCCTGTCCCGTTCTCTCATCGCTCTCCCTCATTCCACGCAACTGTAACTCTAGAGCCATGGATTTAATTCCCTATAGGCTCAAAATCCTCTCTGTTAATGGGGCAATCTGCTATTGGTACATCCATTTTTGGACTTTAAAATTCATTATTGACCCATTGATTCTTGATAAATACAACTTACGAGCTTTGTTCAACAGTTGTACCACATCGGAAGCCAAATATGAGCTTGCTTTTCTTTGTTTGTCAAAAAATGTATTGTAAAGAAATTGTAAACCCTCAAAACATGGTTAAAACTATAATTTTGATATAATGTATTGTCAGTCCTTGGATCCACAGCTCTGTTTAATGAATTTGAGAGAGGTTCAAATGTTCCAGTCATATCCCTCAGCTGTTTACCAAAACAATACTGGGGTGACCCTTTGTTATTGCTCCTTCATGTCAGTTTGAGCAAACCTTGCCCCCGAATCGATCCCAGGGTTCTGGACTACATAAATCCCATGATGAATGTGTTTCTGCTCGGTCCACAGCCTTAACAGTCAACGGCAGTCCTTCACAGACTACATTTTGGATAGTCAATGCCCTACCCCTTCTTCTCCTCCCTCTTCCTGTCTCCTCCCTCTAGCCTACCCTGGCCTAAATGAAACTTGGGAATCATTTGCTTGTTGCTGGGAGGGGCCTCTCGGTCCATTGGTTGAGCAGAAGAGATCATTAGTTAGGGGATTGAGTTTACAGGCACTGGGGGGGAAAAGTACAGTTCACATGCTGCACAGCACACCCGGTTTTCAGGGCGAGATTTTTAAAAAGGAGTGTTGTCTACAGACAGTATTTGAGTGAACGATATAAGGTGAAAGGTTGGTGAAAAGGGAGGACTGACTGACTTTAAATATTCTGTTGCTCTGTTCTGAATAACAGTTTCTTCTTGAAGAGTGGAGTTAGAGAGTGTAGGCAGGAATTCTTGGAAACGTGGTGCTGTGCAGCTCTGGAAATTTGGTGAGTGCATGCTCCTTTTAAGGTCCTTTGTGAAAACTACTTCTAAAGTATGTTTTTTTTCTTCTTCTCAGCATTAATGCTGTTAGAGGATCATTTGGACAGGGGCCGTCTCCCCTGTCTGCCGTCTCCCCTGTCTGCCGTCTCCCCTGTCTGCCGTCTCCCCTGTCTACCGTCTCCCCTGGACAGGGGCCGAGTGAGAACGGTCTGAGACGGCTCTTGACAGATGACGTGTTGTCATAATAAAAGAGCCGGTGAAGGCAGAGATATACTATACGGTGACATCATAGCTATTATTGAAGGAGGAAATGACGAGGCAACTTGTTGATTGGTTGTTTACTCACACAAGCTACCATTTCCATTTGGAGATTTGTGACATCCACAAGACTCTTTTCTCACCTCAACATTGGTCAAAGCGTGCCTGTGTCTCCTCACATAAGACACTTCTGTTAAGTTATAATGGAGGCAGACAGTGGTATGTACAATAACCTACATAGGTCTATGCATCTAAGATGCAGTAGTCTGCGTTTTTATGAAAACGAAAGTCAAACTGCCCTTTCAGCTCATGTGACAGTGCAGCTGGGTTTGACATCTGGTCCTCGTAGTGGCACCCAGTCAGCCGTTAGACACCAGACACTGAAAACGTTGTTCAAAATTACTTCTGTGGTAAATTAAGTTCAGAATGAATGCTTGGATTCTACAAGAGACCCTGGAGTCAAAACATTTTGATTGTTTACTAACATTGGTTGGGTACTGCAAGACTCTCCAAGACACAGCAGTTCTGAGATGAAATGATCCAGGACATTCGGTCCCAATCAAGTTGATTACTGTTACTGACATTTTCTGTGTAACCATGGTGATGTCAGAGCATCACACCTGCCGTGCGTGCTGAACCTAAATCAAATCAAATCAAATTTATTTATATAGCCCTTCGTACATCAGCTGATATCTCAAAGTGCTGTACAGAAACCCAGCCTAAAACCCCAAACAGCAAGCAATGCAGGTGTAGAAGCACGTAGAAACCTAATGTTCTGTAGTCGCATCCGCTCTTACTTTCAAAGCACAAAGGCCAAAATATTAGACCGTTAGACACATTCATTATTCCTTTGAACAGAGGAAGCTTGATCACACAGAAGATCGTCTATTGTGACATAAGAGAGGCTGACTGAGTAACATAGGAAGAGAAGTAGACAGGACAGACAGGACAGACAGGGGAGACGGCAGACAGGACAGACAGGAGAGACGGCAGACAGGACAGACAGGGGAGACGGCAGACAGGACAGATAGGGGAGATGGCAGACAGGACAGACAGCGGAGACGGTAGACAGGGGAGACAGTAGACAGGGGAGACGGCAGACAGGGGAGACGGCAGACACAACAGACAGGGGAGACGGAAGACAGGACAGACAGGGAGACGGCAGACAGGACAGATAGGGAGATGGCAGACAGGACAGACAGCGGAGACGGTAGACAGGGAGACGGTAGACAGGGGAGACGGCAGACAGGGAGACAGGCAGACACAACAGACAGACAGGGAGACGGAAGACAGGACAGACAGGGAGACGGCAGACAGGGGAGATGGCAGACACGACAGACAGGGAGACGGCAGACAGGACAGACAGGGCAGACAGGACAGACAGGGGAGACAGCAGACAGGGGAGACGGTAGACAGGGGAGACGGCAGACAGGGGAGACGGCAGACAGGACAGACAGGGGAGACGGCAGACAGGGGAGACAGGGGAGACGGCAGACAGGACAGACAGGGGAGACGGAGAGACGGCAGACAGGACAGACAGGGAGACAGCAGACAGGAGAAACGGGGGAGACAGCAGACAGGGGAGACAAGGGAGACAGCAGACAGGGGAGACGGCAGACAGGGAGACGGCAGACAGGGGAGACGGCAGACAGGACAGACAGGGGAGACAGCAGACAGGGGAGACGGCAGACAGGGGAGACGGCAGACAGGGGAGACAGCAGACAGGGGAGACAGGGTGACGGCAGACCGGACAGACAGGGAGACGGCAGACAGGGGAGACAGGGGAGACAGCAGACAGGGGAGACAGGGTGACGGCAGACCGGACAGACAGGGGAGATGGCAGTCAGGACAGACAGGGGAGACGGCAGACAGGGGAGACGGCAGACAGGACAGACAGGGGAGACAGCAGACAGGACAGACAGGGGTGAGGGGGGTAAAGTGGAGAGTTATTCAGCTCTCAAGAGTATACTGTATATCTGACTGTTTGACTATGATAAGGCTGGGCTCCATGCTTCCTCAAAGCTGCACTTCCTCTGTTTGTTAGAAAGGTGTTGGGTCAGCAGCAGGCTGCAGATACAGGGAAGCAGAGGGAGGGAGGAGGGATTATGGACTACGTCCAAGGGAATGGAATAGGATAGGTAGCCTCAGATTCTTGGTGAGCCACGACCCACTGTGATTTGATTGACAGTTTGGAGTGAGATACTTGCAAAACTTCTTAGATATTGTCTATTTAGAAATGAGAGATGTGATCTGTTATTCATATACCTAAGTCTGGGACAGAACAGCATGATCTAGTGAGTGCAACAGCGCAACTGTGTGTGTGTGTGTGTGTGTGTGTGTGTGTGTGTGTGTGTGTGTATGTGTGTGTGTGTGTGTGCTCAGTAGAAGTTTATTTCACCTATACCAAACAGGCTAAGAAGAAGGATTGAGAGATGAATATACTATTTCCCCTGACTTCTATTCTTATAGAGATTTGATACAGAACCCAAGTAACACCCCTACACTCCTCCTTCAGGATCCCCCTTTACCCTCCAAATTCCATCTCTCTATTGCTCTCTCTCTTTCTCCTTCTCTTCCTCTCCCTGTCAGCTGTCCCGCTCAATCCCCCTCTCCTGACGTCCTGCCTGACACCCGCTCTGCTCGACATGGAGAACTCCACGGCTGTGGCCTTTAACGCAACCCCGGACCAAGCGAAACCAGAAGCTATGACACAACTCATGCCAACCAGTGAGTATTCTTCCACGGTCAGGTCTGGTACCGTTGAACCACCACACACCACACCACTCTTTACCTGTCTGAGCTGCCTGGTGGCCTGGGTCTTGCAGATCAGAATAATCCCTAAGCATGCGTGACATTCCACAATGACTGACTGCTGTGTCATCCTCTGCTGCTGCACTGTAAAACACAAAGGAGAAGAGTTTGGAGTAGAAGTACTGAAACAGACTCGCTGTACTGTAACTCCTGACAACTCCCCATACTCCACATTGTAAAGCACATGACCACTGACCTTGTTGACCCCTGAGAGAGAGAGAACTCCTGAAGCATAACATGTATCCAACACGTGGTGGTCCAAGAGGCATGTTGAGTGCTGCTCGTATAACTGGGAGCTCAGGAGTGTTGCAATTAAGAAAAAATAAGAAAAAGAAAATGAACAACAGCAAGCAGCTGTTTTATTATACTCCGTTTTGTTCAGTTGACAGGGGTTTTTTGTTCATTTTTTTTACTCCACCCATGTGTTTCCTGTCAAGAGCTGCCTTGTAAAGTGGCCAAACATTGACAGAGCAGGAAGAAGAATGATACAATTGTTAAACTGAATTAATCATTGAATATGCTTTGACAGACAGGTTGCCACCTGCTATCAGACCAAATAGATGCTGGAGGTGTATGGTTATGTATAGAAAAATACCTGAGGCACACAAATATGGGGGAAAAGGAGGTAGATGCTTGTCTGTTAGAAATGCTTTCACTTTTCAAAGTCAGGGGAGACTCCAGCTATGCTGTCCCTTGTGCATGCTACTGTTGTCTCCTCGGGTGTCGGGGAGAGGGAGCAGCCAGGCGATATGACAGGTGTGAATGTAGACCTTCTCAGATCCCTGGGCCCTGGCCTGACAGCAAGGGACCCATTGCCAGAGAGGCAACTAGAAACCTGCAGGATAAAAACAGCTCTCACAACCAGGCACTTTAACACTGCTGTTTAATGGGACTTTTATCTCTGATTTAACAAGGCGCAATCGCATCATGAGATAAAATGTACACTCTCATTAGCGATGCAATGACAAACAATCAGTTAATCTGACTGGATATGAGAAGCAAAGCAAATTTCTCAGGCTTGTACCCTAGCATCCCTGGCTGAAAATGTAGTAGCCAGTTACCGTGTATATCCATCTCTGTGGGTTTCAGGATTACACTGGGGTACCAGTGTAAGAAATAACACGTAAAAAAACAAAAAACTGCATAGTTTCCTAGGAACGCGAAGCGAGGCGGCCATCTCTGTCGGCGCCGGAAGTGTGTCGTACTCTCATGCCACTTGGTTTACATACTCATCTCATATGTATATACTGTACTCGATATCATCTACTGTATCTTGCCTATGCTGCTCTGTACCATCACTCATTCATATATCCTTATGTACATATTCTTTATCCCCTTACACTGTGTATAAGACAGTAGTTTTATGGGGGGGGAATTGTTAGTTAGATTACTTGTTCGTTATTACTGCATGGTCGGAACTAGAAGCACAAGCATTTCGCTACACTCGCATTAACATCTGCTAACCATGTGTATGTGACAAATAAAATTTGATTTGATTTGATTTGATTTGATAAATGGTGGAACCACAAAGGGAGGCTGTGATTGGAATGTAGAGAACACTACCACGTCCGCCATTGGCTTTAGTTAGTGTCTCTCCAGCCAGTGCTTAGATCCCGTTTTCTCTCCATACATCGTACTCTCAAACATTTAAGGTAATAATGTAATAGCAAGTCTTATCACACAATACACCTGTAGGCTACACAATGACAGAGACAGCTATAGGCCAAGGAGAGAGGGAAGCAAGCGCCTTTAGAATTTATAAATCGGTCTTTCAGGACCTGACTGTTCCTATTTTCTGTTGATGCATTTTTTTTAAAACTTCATTTTGGTAACAGAGGAGCGACAGCAGGAAATATAATGGTCTTCCGCTACATTACATGATTTGCACAACTTATTATTTCTCCTAGTAACAGATTCATTTTACTCAGCACACCCCCCCCCCCAAAAAAAAATCTGTAAAATAATATTTGAGGGCTTTAAGATTTAATTTGATATTGTGCAGTAACTACTGACAGGAAGTTGAAGCAAAAGAGGTCCGGTTATTTCAGAATCCACGGGAAAAAGACCCAACTTTAGAGACTGACTTGTCACTTTTGAGTGAGGATGAGCTCCAGTAACTCCCTCTGTGAAATGATCATGATTAAGCGAGCATAAAATGTGCCATCAAGCTTGGCTGCTGATGTTCCTAAAGTGCTATGGGGCAAATTTTTATGTTAATTGACAATTACATGCCACCATGCCTACAGGTTGAATCATTCCCTACCTATAGCACAGGGCAACGTTTGTGAACCTCAAATAAAGTAGATGTGTGTGGCAGTCATAACATTGCATTGGAGTCATCCTTGTGTAGTGATGTATCCTTCTCCGTACGACTGCAATATGACCTTGTAGGGGACATCTTGTTGCTGAGGTCAAATAAAAAACTGGCAGAGTGAGGCATTCTGTTGTTTGTTTTTTACGTAAGGCTTTGAGTTTATAACTCCCTGACTGCACACACAACCCTGAATACAAGGTTGATTTAACCACACACGTCTATATGTATGCAGGACTGTTAACAATCCATTTGCAACAAGCACCAATTGTGGGCCAGGACACATTGAATAGGTGTTGAAGAATAATGATCTGTTTTGCAACCAGCTGGTAGTAGTTGTACAAAAGCAGTGTCTGTGAAGCAGCCGGTGCCTGATGTTTTTTGTTTGCAGAAACAGCTCTGCTGGCTGTCAGTCAGCTGGTCCGGTGGCTGTCAGTCAGCTGGTCCGGTGGCTGACAGTCAGCTGGTCCGGTGGCTGTCAGTCAGCTGGTCCAGTGGCTGTCAGTCAACTGGTCCGGTGGCTGACAGTCAGCTGGTCCGGTGGCTGTCAGTCAGCTGGTCCGGTGGCTGACAGTCAGCTGGTCCGGTGGCTGTCAGTCAGCTGGTCCGGTGGCTGACAGTCAGCTGGTCCGGTGGCTGACAGTCAGCTGGTCCGGTGGCTGACAGTCAGCTGGTCCGGTGGCTGTCAGTCAGCTGGTCCGGTGGCTGCCAGTCAGCTGGTCCGGTGGCTGACAGTCAGCTGGTCCGGTGGCTGACAGTCAGCTGGTCTGGTGGCTCTCAGTACTCATTAGCCTACTATAGAAAATAGGCCCTCTATGTGTGTTATTGGTGCACGTAGGTACTGTACCATGCTAACTTTTTGCAACAAAGAACAGACATGGAAACATTAAATCAAATAAAAAGTTATTTGTCACATGCCCCAAATACATCAGGTGTAGACCTTACTGTGAAATGCTTACTTACAATCGCTTAACCAACAATGAAGTTCAAGAATTCAAGAATAAGAGGTTTTTTTTTACTAAATAAACTAGTGAAAAATAAAAAGTACCAAGGTAAAGTAATACAAAGGCTATATACAGGGGGTACCGGTACAAAGTCAATGTGCGGGTGTACAGGTTAGTCGAGGTAATTTGTACATGTAGGTAGGGGTAAAGTGACTATGCATAGTAAAGCAAATATTCATGTCAGTGTAAATAGTCCGGGCGGCCCTTTGATTAATTGTTCAGCAGTCTTGTGGCTTGGGGGTAGAAGCTGTCAAGGAGCCTTTTGGACCTAAACTTGTCTGGCGATCCAGGTCTGCTTGGCGTGCAGTAGCAGAGAGAACAGTCTATGACTTGGGTGACTGGAGTCTTTGACAATTTTCTGGGTCTTCCTCTGAGACCGCCTAGTATACAGGTCCTGGATGGCAGGAAGCTTGGACCCAGTGATGTACTGGGCTGTACTCATTACCCTCTGTCGCGCCTTGCGGTCGGAGGCCAAGCAGTTACCATACCAGGCTGTGATGCAACCGGTCAGGATGCTCTCGATGGTGCAGCTGTGGAACTTTTTGAGGATCTGGGGACTCATGCCAAATCTTTTCAGTCTCCTGAGGGGGAAAAGGTGTTGTCATGCCCTCTTCACAACTGTCTTGGTGTGTTTGAACCATAATAGTTTGTTGGTGGTGTGGACACCAAGGAACTTGAAACTCTCGACCCACTTCACTACAGCCCCATCGATGTGAATGGGGGCATGTTTGGCCCTCCTTCTCCTGTCGTCTACGATCATCTCCTTTGTCTTGCTCATGTTGAGGGAGAGGTTGATGTCCTGGCACCACACTGCCAGGTCTCTGACCTCCACCCTATAGGCTGTCTCAGTTGTCTGTGATCAGGCCTACCACTGTTGTGTCATTAACAAACTTAAAGAGGGTGTTGGAGTTGTGCTTGTGCTTTACAGGAGGGGACTAAGCACGCACCCAAGGGTGCCCTTGTTCAGGATCAGCATAGCAGATGTGTTGTTAACTACACTTACCACCTTGGGGTGGTCCATCAGGAAGTCCAGGATCCATTTGCAGAGGGAGGTGTTTAGTCCAAGGATCCTTAGCTTAGTGATGATTTTTGTGTTAAACGCTGAGCTGTGGTCAATGAAAAGCATTCTCACATAGGTGTTCCTTTTCTCCAGGTGGAAAAGGGCAGTGTGGAGTGCGATTGAGAATGCATCATCTGTGGAGGTATGCAAATGGGTGTGGGTCTAGGGTTTCCGGGATGGTTTTGGTGTGAGCCATGACCAGACTTTCAAAGCCCTTCATGGCTACCAACATGAGTGGTACGGGGTGGTAGTGATTTAGGCAAGTTACCTTTGTTTTCTTTGGCACAGGGACTATGGTGGTCTAATTGAAACCTGTAGGCATTACTGACTCGGTCAGGGAGAGGTTGAAAATGTCAGTGCTTAGTCCCCTCCAATGAATATACTTACCAGTTGGTCTATGCATGCTCTGAGTACACGTCCTGGTAATCCATCTGGCCCCGTAGCAGCAACATTATGTACAAAATAAGTTAAACAATGTGAAAAAGCACAGTTGGTTTGGAGGCCCTAAAACGGCAGCCATCATTTTCCCCAGACATGGAGATAGAGCTATACCCCCGAACACTAACCCCCGCACACTAACCTCTGTTGTAGTTCAGAGACCTTTATGTGGCATCTCAGACAGTAAGGAAAGGACACAGAAAAATGGAGACTCTCCATTTTTAGCATGAAAGCATGTGTCTCAAAGGAGCTGAGAGATGACAGAGCGGACCTTGAATTGTTTGGGCTGCTGGAGCAGTGCGTTCAGCCGTGGCGCTAGCGAGGGAGATTTTCCCCTTCCTCTACTTTGACCTTCAGGGTTTTTACTGTAGAAAAACCTAAGTTCCAAAGGCTGGGCCTAATATAGTTTAAGAGGTCATACAATAAGTTCTGTAGTGAATCATATGTTGATGACGTAAAGAATATTTGCTGGTCTGTAATGAGGAGCAACCAGACGCTGCACTTGACACATCTATGAAATTGCTTATTCCAGTTACTAATAAGCATTGTAGCAAGATCAAAGGTGTGGGGTTACATCACCAAGTTCAATAACAAAATAGGCACCAGTAGCACAAATAGGATGCAAAGGGGAAGTTTATTAGGTATGTTCATACATGGGGAAAGAAGGGGGAATTCACCAATCACCTCACAGTCCACAAGCCGTTCTCTTTGTCTGTTCCGTTTTTCAGGGGTCCAACAGTCCAGGTCACAACGGGCAATCACACAGATTTCATTCTCTTTCCTCTCACTCTTCACACCGCTCTTGTTTCTCTCACCTCCTCTGCCCCTTTATGCAGGCTGCTTCCTCCTTTATCCCCAAGCACTCCCTGGCTTAATTAATGACTCGCAGCCTTTCCTCGTTGGGACAGGAAATCCATATAAGGCCCGGGGGCGGAGCCAGCTACCTGCAAGATATCGCTTAATTACCACTCCCCTCACCTCTCCCTGCCGTCTGCCACAGCATGCACTAATTAAGAAAATGACTGTAAAAACGATTAAATCTCCTTGAGTAATTTAAGCATTTTATGGTAGAGAGGGATGAGACAAAAGGTATGACAAATAAGTCTGATAAAAATAAACAAATACAAATACAAAGCAAATAAATACAAATACTCTACTTTCAAAAGAAAGAAGACAGGTGAAAAGAGGGAGAGAGAGAGTGAGAAAGGAGAAAGGAGATGCGAGATGAGATGAGAGAGTGAGAGGGAGGGAGAAAGAGTGAGGGAGAGGAGAGGGGGAGAGAGAGTGAGAGTGTGAGAGAAAGAGAGTGAGATAATTAGGCAGACAAAGATAAAGAATCAGAGAGTGACAGAGGGGAACAGTGCAGGCGAGGCTGAGAGAAAGCAGTGTTGTAAAGTACTTAATAAGGGGGTATCTGTACTTTAATTGACTTATTATATTTTTGACAACTTTTACTTTCACTACAATCCCTCACTACTTTCACTACACGCCTAGCCTAGAAAATAATCTACTTTTTACTCCACACATTTCCCTGACCCCCCAAAGTACTCCTTACATTTTGAATACTTAGCAAGTCAGGAAAAAATTCCAGTTTACGCACTTTTGAAGAGAACACGTGGTCATCCCTACTGCCTCTGATCTGGCTGACTCACTAAACTCAAATGCATAATTTGTAAATGATGTCTGAGTGTTGGAGTGTGCCCCTGGCTATCCGTACATTTTTAAAACAAAATGGTGCTGTCTACGTTGCTTCATTTAAGGAATTTTAAGTGATTTGTACTTTTGCTTTTTGCTTTTGCTTTTTCTTTTGACTATATTTTAACAATTATATTTACTTTTGATACTTGAGTATATTTAAAACCAAATACTTTTAGACTTTTACTCAAGTAGTTTTTTAAACTTTCTATTAAGGTATCAATATTTTTACTCAGGTATCACAATTTGGTACTTTTTCCACCACGAGAGTGTTGCAGAGATATATAGTTGAAGTCGGAAGTTTACGTACACTTAGGTTGGAGTTATTAAAACTCTTGTTTCAACCACTCCACAAATGTCTTGTTAAAACCTCTTTGGGCTAGGCGTGCCGCTCGACAACATCCGGTGAAATTACAGAGTGCAAAATTCAAAATACAAAAATCGTAATATTAAACATTTGTGAAAATACAAATGTCACACATTGTTTAAAAGCTGAACTTCGTGTTACTCAAACCACTTTGTCAGATTTCAAAAAGGCTTGAAGGTGAAAGCGATTATCTGAGGACAGCGCACCGCATACACCAGCATTAAAAACATTTTCCAAACCAGCAGAGGTGTCACAAAAATCAGAAATAGCGATAAAATAACTCACTTACCTTTGAAGATCTTCCTCTGTTTGCAATCCCAAGGGTCCCAGCTATACAACAAATGGTTGTTTTGTTCGATAAAGTCCTTCTTTATATCCCCAAAAAGTTAGTTTAGTTGGCGAGTTTGATTCAGTAATCCACCCATTCCACTCGTTCAACATACAGACAAAGGAATCCCAAAAGTTACCAATAAACTTTGTTCAAACAAGTCAAATATCGTTACTAATCAATCCTCAGGTACCCCAATATGTAAATAAATGATAACATTTAAGACGGAATGTAGTATGTCGACTTTGTGCATGACACAAGTCATTTTTCCAACAATTGTTTACAGACAGATGATTTCACTTATAATTCAATATATCACAGTGGATCAGAACATGACACATACTAAGTTGACTGTGCCTTTAACCAGCTTGGAAATTTCCAGAAAAGGATGGCATGGCTTTAGAAGCTTCTGATAGGCTAATTGACATCCTTTGAGTCAATTGGAGGTGTACCTGTGGATGTATTTCAAGGCCAACCTTCAAACTCAGTTCCTCTTTGCTTGACATCATGGGAAAATCTAAAGAAATCAGCCAAGACCTCAGGAAACAGAATTGTAGACCTCCACAAGTCTGGTTCATCCTTGGGAGCAATTTCCAAACGGCTGAAGGTACCACGCTCATCTGTGCAAACAATATTATGCAAGTATATACACCATGGGACCATGCAGCTGTCATACCGCTCAGGAAGGAGACGCGTTCTGTCTCCTAGAGATGAATGTACTTTGGTGCGAAAAGTGCAAATCAATCCCAAAACAACAGCAAAGGACCTTGTGAAGATGCTGGAGGAAAACAGGTACAAAAATATCTATATCCACAGTAAAAATAATTCCTATATCGACATAACCTGAAAGGCCGCTCAGCAAGGAAGAAGCCACTGCTCCAAAACCGCCATAAAATAGCCAGACTATGGTTTGCAACTACACATGGTGACAAAGATCGTACTTTTTGGAGAAGTGTCCTCTGGTCTCATGAAACAAAAATAGAACTGTTTGGCCATAATGAACAAAAGTGGAAGGCTTGCAAGCTGAAGAACACCATTCCAACCTTGAAGCACAGGGGTAGCTGCATCATGTTGTGGGGGTGCGTTGCTGCAGGAGGGACTGGTGTACTTCACAAAATAGATGGCATCATGAGGGGGGGGAAATGATGTGGATATATTGAAGCAACATCTCAAGACATCAGTTAAACATCAAGTTAAAGCTTGGTTGCAAATCGGTCTTCCAAATGGACATTGACCCCAAGCATACTTCCAAAGTTGTGGCAAAATGGCTTAAGGACAACAAAGTCAAGGTTTTGGAGTGGCCATCACAAGCCCTGACCTCAATCCTACAGAACATGTGTAGGCAGAACTGAAAAGGCATGTGCGAGCAAGGAGGCCTACACACCTGACTCAGTTACACCAGATCTGTAAGGAGGAATGGGCCAAAATTCACCCAACCTATTTTGGGAAGCTTGTGGAAGGTTACCCGAAACGTTTGACCTAAGTTAAATAATTTTAAAGGCAATACTACCAAATACGAATTGAGTGTATGTAAACTTCTGACCCACTGGGAATGTGATGCTGAAATAAATCATTCTCTCTACTATTATTCTGACATTTCACATTCTTAAAATAACGTTGTGATCCTAACTGACCTAAATGTCAGGAATTGAACTGAGTTTAAATGTATTTGGCTGAGGTGTATGTAAACTTCCGATTTCAACTGTAGGTAACTGCCAAAATAAAGGAAACGTGAGTAAATTTCGGATACACAGTGGTGTCCCATCCCTCCGATAGAGTTCCAGACATTTGTAGAATCTATGGCAAGGTTCATTGAAGCTGTTCTGATGGCTTGTGATGGCCTAACACCCTATTAAGACACTTTACTGTATTTTGGAGTTTCTTTTATTTAGCTGTAGATTGAGGCTTGGATGTATGGGGTAGTTGGAAAAATCAATAACATAGTAAATGAATATAACTGGAGTAAAAGTAAACAGTAAATAACCCTTCCTATCTTCTTGGAGCAGGATGTTGGCTTTGGAACCGCAGGGGTTGGAGGTATTTGTCCAAAAGGGAATTGAGGAGAGATGGGGGAGTTCTAACCCAGTGTCCCGAGACGGGAGAGACCCAACAACAATCCCAGAGAGGCATCTCTGTAGTGTCTGTTTATCTTAGCCCCCCCAGAGTCTCCTCCCCCATCCCCCCAATCCCATCAGCTCAATGCTCCTGAGATAACAGGACAGATGTGCTGCCCCCAGCATCACCAACTACCTCACACTCTCCCTCTCTGCCTCACGCTGCTGCTAGCTTCACACCAGGGAGAGCCAATCAGGGGCCTGGCAGGGAGGCTGGATGCTGGTCCTGGAGGATAGCTGTCCACTAAGTTTCCAATTCCCTTGGAGTGTCCGTCTGCCAGGATCTGGAGACAGGAGAGGTGTTTAATTGATTCCAGCCATGGTAAAAAGAGACAACTCTGAGATGTTTATAGCACTCCCATGCAGTGTCAATCCCACTGCGAAGTGTCACACACATCACTATCTAAACACAAACTAAATGTTATTAGTTATAACTAAAAGTTGGTTCAGATTTGAACTACAAATACACATATATATATATATATATATATATATATATATATATATATATATATATATATATATATATATATATATTTCAATTAATCAAATGAAAAGGGTTCTCCACAGGTGCAGAGTTGAGAAACAGTTAAATAGGTCTAAACCATGGCAGCAAACTTTCAAGGCTTTTCTCTGAAAAAGCAAAAGCCTTTGCCAGGCACTGAACCTATCTGCCACGGTCTAGACAGTTCTGTTTATCTATTTATCTGTCTCAGTCTCTCTCCCTGATTCACTGTTCTGTCTGTTTGTGTCTACAATAGTTAGCCCGGCAGAGAACAAACGTCTTTACACATCCCCATAGGCGGTAAGGCAACGTGGAGCACGGGACAAGGAACCATCTGTCCTTAATCAGCTTCAACCATGCCTGAAGCAAGTCATCTGATCCTGTCATAAGATTTCATAGCCATTAAAAAACTGGCACAGACCCTTCCCAATCCCCCTTTACCTGGTCCGCAATGGTACAACTGCTGCCTTTACACAACAAGGCAAGGAAGAACAGGAAACGGGAAAAGGGAAAGCAGTGTTCTACAGTTGCCAGTGCCATATGGTGGGAAGCGATAGAGTCTCCATTTTATATTCCAGACAGATATGACCCTCCAAGGCAGCCAGTAAAGAGAGGGATGAGATCTCTGCAAACCAGGAAGAAAGAGGAGAAAGACACAGGAAAGGGTGTGGACGTTTAGCGCCTTCAGAAAGGATTCACACGCCTCGACTTTTTCCACATTTTGTTGTGTTACAGCCTGATTTAAAATGGATTTAAAATGGATTACGTTTATATTTTTGGTCACTGGCCAACACACAATACCCCATAATGTCAAAGTGGAATAATATTTTTCAAAACGTTAGAAATTAATTACTAATTAAAAGCTGAAATGTCTTGATTCAATAACTATTCAACCACATTGTTATGGCAAGCCTAAATAAGTTCAGGAGTAAATATTTTCTTAACAAGTCACATTATTTTATTTTTTAGAAACATTTTATTTCACCTTTATTTGACCAGGTAGACCAGTTGAGAACATAATTTACAACTGCAACCTGGCCAAGATAAAGCAAAGCAGTGTGACACAAACAACAATACAGAGTTACACATAAACAAACGTACAGTCAATAACACAATAGAAAAATCTATGTACAGTGTGTGCAAATGTAGAAGAGTAGGGAGGTAAGGCAATACATAGGCCATGGAGGTGAACTAATTACAATTTAGCATTAACACTGGAGTGATAGACGTGCAGAAGATGATGTGCAAGTAGAGATAATGGGGTGCAAAAGAGCAAGAGGATAAGTAACAATATGGGGATGAGGTAGTCTAGTGTGCTATTTACGATTGGCTGTTTACAGGTACAGTGATCGGTAAGCTGCTCTGACAGCTGATGCTTAAAGTTAGAGAGGGAGATATAAGACTCCAGCTTCAGTGATTTTTGCAATTAATTCCAGTCATTGGCAGCAGAGAACTGGAAGGACAGGCGGCCAACGGAAGTGTTGGGTTTATGGGTGACCAGTGAAATATACCTTCTGGAGCGCGTGCTACAGGTGGGTGTTGCTATGGTGACCAGTGAGCTAGGCGGGGCTTTCCCTAGCATAGACTTATAGATGACCTGGAGCCAGTGGGTTTGGCAACGATTATGAAGTGAGGACCAGCCAATGAGAGCAAACAGGTCGCAGTGGTGGGTAGTTTATGGGGCTTTGGTGACAAAACGGATGGCACTGTAATAGACTACATCCAGTTTACTGAGTAGAGTGATTGAGGCTATTTTAAATGACATCGCCAAAGTCAAGGATCGGTAGGATAGTCAGTTTTACGAGGGTATGTTTGGCAGCATGAATGAAGTAGGCTTTGTTTGCGAAATTGGAAGCCAATTCTAGATTTATTTTTGGATTGGAGATGCTTAATGTGAGTCTGGAAGGAGAGTTTACAGACTAACCAGACACCTAGGTATTTGTAGTTGTCCACATATTCTAAGTCAGAACTGTCCAGAGTAGTGATGCTAGTGGCGCGAGAGTGTGCGGGCAGCAATCGGTTGAAGAGCATGCGCTTAGTTTTACTTGCATTTAAAAGCAGTTGGAGGTCACGGAAGGATTGTTTTATGGCATTGAAGCTTGTTTAGAGGTTTGTTAGCACAGTGTCCAAAGAAGGGGCAGAAGTATACAGAAGGGTGTCGTCTGCGTAGAGGTGGATCAGAGAATCACTAGCAGCAAGAGCATCGTTGATATACACAGAGAAAAGAGTCGGCCCGAGAATTGAACCCTATGGCACCCCCATAGAGACTGCCAGAGGTCCAGACAACAGGCCTTCCAATTTGACACACTGAACTCTATCCCGAGTATACTCGCCAATGTCCAGTCTCTTGACAACAAGGTACATGAAACTCGAGCAAGGGTAGCCTTCCAGAGAGACATCAGAGTAACATTCTTTGTTTCACGGAAACATGGATACGTTTTCAGAGTCGGTACCGCCACCTGGTTTCTTCATGCTTACCGCTGACAGAAACAAACATCGTTCTGGTAAGAAGAAGGATGGGGGTATAAGCTTTATGATTAACGAGTCGTGCTGTGATCATAACAACATACAGGAACTCAAGTCCATTTGTTCACCTGACCTAGAATTCCCTACGATCAAATGCCAACCGCATTATCTACCAAGAGAATTCTCTTTGATTATAATCACAGCCGTGGTTGATGTCCTTGATGATCTTTATGGCCTTCCTGTAACATCGGGTGGTGTAGGTGTCCTGGTGGGCAGGTAGTTTGCTCCCGGTGATGCGTTGTGCAGACCTCACAACCCTCTGGGGAGCCTTACGGTTGTGGGCGGAGCAGTTGCCGTACCAGGCGGTGATACAGCCTGCCAGGATGCTCTCGATTGTGCATCTGTAGAAGTTTGTGAGTGCTTTTGGTGACAAGCCGAATTTCTTCAGCCTCCTGAGGTTGAAGAGGCGCTGCTGCGCCTTCTTCACGATGCTGTCTGTGTGAGTGGACCAATTCAGTTTGTCTGTGATGTGTATGCCGAGGAACTTAAAACTTGCTACCCTCTCCACTACTGTTCCATCGATGTGGATAGGGGGGTGTTCCCTCTGCTGTTTCCTGAAGTCCACAATCATCTCATTAGTTTTGTTGACGTTGAGTGTGAGGTTATTTTCCTGACACCACACTCCGAGGGCCCTCACCTCCTCCCTGTAGGCCGTCTCGTCGTTGTTGGTAATCAAGCCTACCACTGTTGTGTCGTCCGCAAACTTGATGATTGAGTTGGAGGCGTGCGTGGCCACGCAGTCGTGGGTGAACAGGGAGTACAGGAGAGGGCTCAGAACGCACCCTTGTGGGGCCCCAGTGTTGAGGATCAGCTGGGTGGAGATGCTGTTGCCTACCCTCACCACCTGGGGGCGGCCCGTCAGGAAGTCCAGTACCCAGTTGCACAGGGCGGGGTCGAGACCCAGAGTCTCGAGCTTGATGACGAGCTTGGAGGGTACTATGGTGTTGAATGCCGAGCTGTAGTCGATGAACAGCATTCTCACATAGGTATTCCTCTTGTCCAGATGGGTTAGGGCAGTGTGCAGTGTGGTTGAGATTGCATCGTCTGTGGACCTATTTGGGCGGGAAGCAAATTGGAGTGGGTCTAGGGTGTCAGGTAGGGTGGAGGTGATATGGTCCTTGACTAGTCTCTCAAAGCACTTCATGATGTCGGAAGTGAGTGCTACGGGGCGGTAGTCGTTTAGCTCAGTTACCTTAGCTTTCTTGGGAACAGGAACAATGGTGGCCCTCTTGAAGCATGTGGGAACAGCAGACTGGTATAGGGATTGATTGAATATGTCCGTAAACACACCGGCCAGCTGGTCTGCGCATGCTCTGAGGGCGCGGCTGGGGATGCCGTCTGGGCCTGCAGCCTTGCGAGGATTAACACGTTTAAATGTCTTACTCACCTCGGCTGCAGTGAAGGAGAGTCCGCATGTTTTCGTTGCAGGCCGTGTCAGTGGCACTGTATTGTCCTCAAAGCAGGCAAAAACGTTATTTAGTCTGCCTGGGAGCAAGACATCCTGGTCCGTGACTGGGCTGGATTTCTTCTTGTAGTCCGTGATTGACTGTAGACCCTGCCACATGCCTCTTGTGTCTGAGCCGTTGAATTGAGATTCTACTTTGTCTCTGTACTGACGCTTAGCTTGTTTGATAGCCTTGCCGAGGGAATAGCTGCACTGTTTGTATTCGGTCATGTTACCAGTCACCTTGCCCTGATTAAAAGCAGTGGTTCGCGCTTTCAGTTTCACGCGAATGCTGCCATCAATCCACGGTTTCTGGTTAGGGAATGTTTTAATCGTTGCTATGGGAACGACATCTTCAACGCACGTTCTAATGAACTCGCACACCGAATCAGCGTATTCGTCAATATTGTTATCTGACGCAATACGAAACATATCCCAGTCCACGTGATGGAAGCAGTCTTGGAGTGTGGAGTCAGCTTGGTCGGACCAGCGTTGGACAGACCTCAGCGTGGGAGCCTCTTGTTTTAGTTTCTGTCTGTAGGCAGGGATCAACAAAATGGAGTCGTGGTCCGCTTTTCCGAAAGGAGGGCGGGGCAGGGCCTTATATGCGTCGCGGAAGTTAGAGTAACAATGATCCAAGGTTTTTCCACCCCTGGTTGCGCAATCGATATGCTGATAAAATTTAGGGAGTCTTGTTTTCAGATTAGCCTTGTTAAAATCCCCAGCTACAATGAATGCAGCCTCCGGATAAATGGATTCAAGTTTGCAAAGAGTTAAATAAAGTTTGTTCAGAGCCATCGATGTGTCTGCTTGGGGGGGGATATATACGGCTTTGATTATAATCGAAGAGAATTCTCTTGGTAGATAATGCGGTCTACATTTGATTGTGAGGAATTCTAAATCAGGTGAACAGAAGGATTTGAGTTCCTGTATGTTTCTTTCATCACACCATGTCTCGTTAGCCATAAGGCATACGCCCCCGCCCCTCTTCTTACCAGAAAGATGTTTGTTTCTGTCGGCGCGATGCGTGGAGAAACCCGCTGGCTGCACCGCCTCCGATAGCGTCTCTCCAGTGAGCCATGTTTCCGTGAAGCAAAGAACGTTACAGTCTCTGATGTCCCTCTGGAATGCTACCCTTGCTCGGATTTCATCAACCTTGTTGTCAAGAGACTGGACATTGGCGAGAAGAATGCTAGGGAGTGGTGCACGATGTGCCCGTCTCCGGAGTCTGACCAGAAGACCGCCTCGTTTCCCTCTTTTTCGGAGTCGTTTTTTTGGGTCGCTGCATGGGAACCATTCCGTTGTCCTGTTTGAAAGGCAGAACACAGGATCCGCGTCACGAAAAACATATTCTTGGTCGTACTGATGGTGAGTTGACGCTGATCTTATATTCAGTAGTTATTCTCGACTGTATGTAATGAAACCTGATGACCTGGGGTACTAATGTAAGAAATAACACGTAAAAAAACAAAACACTGCATAGTTTCCTAGGAACGCGAAGCGAGGCGGCCATCTCTGTCGGCGCCGGAGTCTGGGGTGAACTAAGGGCTATATCTGTTCTTAGTTCTACATTTCCTGAAGCTGCATTTTTTTGTAGCTGGAGATTTAAAGAAGGCTAATCTGAAAACAAGGCTCCCTTAATTTTATCAGCATATCGAATCGATTACGCGACCCGGGCTGGCAACACCCTGGATCATTGCTACTGTAATTTCCGCCATGCATACAAAGCATTCCCTCTCCCTCCTTTCGGCAAATCTGACCACGACTCCATTTTGTTACTCCCAGCCTATAGACAGAAACTTAAACAGGAAACAACCATGCTCAGGTCTGTTCAATGCTAGTCCGACTAATCTGATTTGATGCTTCAAGATTGCTTCGACGCGGACTGGGATATGTTACGGATAACATCGGACAATAACATTGATGTTTACGCTGATCCGGTGAGCGAGTTTATTAGCAAGTGCATCAGTGATGTGGTACCCACGGTGACCAATAAATCCTTCCCCAACCAGAAGCCTTGGATTGATTGCAGCATTCACGCAAAACTGAAAGCGCGAACCACTGCTGTTAATCATGGCAAGGCGACCGGAAACATGACCGAATACAAACAGTGTAGCTATTCCCTCCGCAAGGCAATCAAACAAGCTAAGCGTCAGTATAGAGACAACAGCTCAGACACGAGACATATGTGGCAGGGTGACTTTTAGTCAATCACAGACTATAAAAAGAAAACCAGCCCCATCGCGGACACCAATGTCTTGCTCCCAGACAAACTCAACAACTTCTTTGCTCGCTTTGAGGACAATACAGTGCAACTGACAGGGCCCGGTACCAAAACTTGAGGGTTCTCCTTCACCGCAGCCAACGTGAGTAAAACATTTAAACATGTTAACCCTCACAAGGCTGCCGGCCCAGATGGCATCCCTAGCTGCGTCCTCAGGGCATGCGCAGACCAGCTGGCTGATGTGTTTATGGACATATTGAATAACTCCCTATCCCAGTCTGCTGTTCCCGCATGCTTCAAGATGCCACCATTGTTCCTGTTCCCAGGAAAGCTAAGGTAATTGAGATAAATGACTATTGTCCCATAGCACTCACTTCCGTCATCATGAAGTGCTTTGAGAGACTAGAAAAGGATCATATCACCTCCACACTACCTGACACCCTAGACCCACTCCAATTTGCTTACTGCCCCAATAGGTCCACAGACGACGCAATCACAACCACACTGCACACTGCCCTAACCCCCCTGGACAAGAGGAATACCTATGTACGAATGCTGTTCATCGATTAGAGCTCAGCATTTAACACCATAGTACCCTCCAAACTCATCATAAAGCTCGCGACCCTGTGCAACTGGGTCCTAGACTTTCTGACGGGCCGCCCCCAGGTGGTGAGGGTAGGAGGAGGCTGAAGAAATTTGGCTTGTCACCAAAACACTCACAAACTTTTACAGATGCACAATCGAGAGTACCCTGTCGGGCTATATCACCGCTTGGTACAGCAATTGCTCCGCCCATAACCGTAAGGCTTTCCAGAGGGTAGTGAGGTCTGCACAACGCATCACCAGGGGCAAACTACCTGCCCTCCAGGACACCTACACCACCCGATGTCACAGGAAGGCCATGAAGATCATCAAGGACAACAACCACCCGAGCCACTGGCTGTTCACCCCGCTATCATCCAGAAAGCGAGGTCAGTACAGGTGCATCAAAGCAGGGACCGAGAGACTGAAAAACAACTTCTATCTCAAAGCCATCAGACTGTTAAACAGCCATCACTAACATTGAGTGGCTTCTGCCAACATACAGACTCAATCTCTAGCCACTTTAATAATTAATATTGGATGTAATAAATGTATCACTAGTCACTTTTAAACAATGTCACTTTATATAATGTTTACATACCCTACATTACTCATCTTATATCTATATACTGTACTCTATACCATCTACTGTATTTTGCCTATGCCGTTCGGCTATCAGTCATCCATATATTTATATGTACATATTCTTAATCATTCCATTACACTTGTGTGTATAAGTGAGTTGTTAGATTGTTAGATTACTTGTTAGATATTACTGCATGGTCGGAACTAGAAGCACAAGCATTTCATTTCACCCTGCATTAACATCTGCTAACCTTGTGTATGTGACCAATAACATTTGATTTGATTTGATAAGTAGTTTGTGAACCAGGCGAGGCAGTCATTTGAGACGCCAAGGCTATTGAGTCTGCCGATAGGAATTGACAGAGTCGAATGCCTTGGCCAGGTTGATGAAGACGGCTGCACAGTACTGTCTTTTATCGATGGCGGTTATGATATCGTTTAGGACCATGAACGTGGCTGAGGGGCACCATTGACCAGGTCGGAAACCAGATTATATAGAGAAGGTGGAGAAGGTACAGTGGGATTCGAAATGGTCGGTGATCTGTTTGTTAACTTGGCTTTCGAAGATTTCAGAAAGCCAGGGCAGGATGGATATAATAGGTCTATAACAGTTTGGGTCTAGAGTGTCTCCCCCTTTGAAGAGGGGGATGACCGCGACAGCTTTCCAATCTTTGGGGGTCTCAGACGATACAACAGAGAGTTTGAATAGGCTAGTAATAGGGGTTGCAACAATTTAGGCAGATCATTTTAGGAAGCGAGGGTCCAGATTGTCTAGCCAGCTGATTTGTAGGGATCTAGATTTTGCAGTTCTTTCAGAACATCAGCTGTCTGGATTTGGATGAAGGAGAATCGGGGGAGGGGGCTTGGGAAAGTTGCTGCATGGGGTGCTGAGATGTTGGCCAGGGTAGGAGTAGCCAGGTGGAAAGCATGGCCAGCCATAGAAAAACGCTTATTGAATTTATCGATTATCGTTGAATTTATCAGTGGTGACAATGTTTCCTATCTGCAGTGCAGTGGGCAGCTGGGAGGAGGTGCTCTTATTTTCCATGGACTTCACAGTGTCCCAAAACCTTTTGGAATTAGTGCTACAGGATGCAAATTTCTGTTTGAAAAAGCTAGCCTTTGCTTTCCTAACTGACTGAGTATATTGGTTCCTGACCTTCCTGAAAAGTTGCATATCACGGGGGCTATTCAATGCTAATGCAGAACACCACAGGATGCTTTTTTTGCTGTTCCAGGGCAAACAAGTCTGGGGTTAACTAAGGGCTATATCTGTTCTTAGTTCTACATTTTTTGAATGGGGCATGCTTATTTAAGATGGTGAGGAAAGCACTTTTAAAGAGCAACCAGGCCTCCTCTACTGACGGGATGAGGTCAATCTTAGGGACGGCAGGGTAGCCTAGTGGTTAGAGCGTTGGACTAGTAACCGAAAGGTTGCAAGTTCAAACTCTCGAGCTGTCGTTCTGCCCCTGAACAGGCAGTTAACCCATTGTTCCTAGGCCGTCAATGAAAATAAGAATTTCTTAACTGACTTGCCTAGTTAAATAAAGATAACATTTTAATAAATATCCTTCCAGGATACCCGGGCCAGGTCGATTAGAAAGACCTGCTCGCTGAAGTGTTTTAGGGAGCGTTTCACAGCGATGAGGGGTGGGCATTTGACCACGGACCAATTACGCACGCAGGCAAAGAGGCAATGATCGCTGAGATCCTGGTTGAAGACAGCCGAGGAAGACATATGGTGTCCAGGGCACAGCTGGGAGCTGACGGGGGTCTATAACAAGTGGCAATGGTGAGAGACTTGTTTCTGGAAAGGTGGATTTTTAGAAGTAGAAGCTTGAATTGTTTTGGCACAGACCTGGATAGTATGACAGAACTCTGCAATAGATTGCAACTCACGCCCCTTTTGGCAGGTCTATCTTGTCGGGAAATGTTATAGTTAGGGATGGAAATATCAGGATTTTTGGTGGCCTTCCTAAGCCAGGATTCAGACGCGGCTAGGACATCCGGAATGGGGGAGTGTGCTAAAGCAATGAATAAAACAAACTTAGGGAAGAGGCTTCTAATGTTAACATGCATGAAACCAAGGCTTTTACAGTTATAGAAGTCAATAAATGAGAGCGCCTGGAGGAATGGGAGTTGAGTTAGGGGCTGCAGGGCCTGGGTTAACCTCTACATCACCAGTGGAACAGAGGAGGAGTAGGATAAGGGTACGGCTATTAAGTTGCATGGCCTCTCACTCTGTGTGCAGTAATAGTGTTTAACATTACTTTGAATGACTACCTCATCTCTTTACCCCACACATACAATTATCTGTAAGGTCTTTCAGTCGAGCAGTGAATTTCATACACAGATTCAACCACAAAGACCAGAGAGATTTTCTAATGCCTCACAAATAAGGGCAAATAAAAAAGCAGACATTGAATATCCGTTTGAGCATGGTGAAGTTATTAATGACACTTTGGATGGTGTATCAATACACCCAGTCACTACAAAGATACAGGAATCCTTCCTAACTCAGTTGTCGGAGAGGAAGGAAACTGCTCAGGGATTTTGCCATGAGGCCAATTGTGACTTCAAAACAGTTACAGAGTTTAATGGCTGTGATAGGAGAAAACTGAGGATGGATCTACAACACTGTAGTTACTCCACAATACTAACCAAAATTGACAGATATTAAAGAAGGAAGCCTGTACAGAATACAAAATATTCCAAAAACATGCATCCAGTTTGCAACAAGGCACTAAAGCAATATTGCAAAAGAAATTGGCAAATATCCCCCTCTTGAGAAGAAGTCAATGAAACACACATTGTTCAGCTTTCATTAACAACAGTTCCGAGACTAGAACAACTGAACAGGATAGAGTATTTAATGACAGACAGGTTTACATAACGTTTTGGGTCGCCATGGTCTCAAACAATGTAAATGTTCAAAGTTCATGAACCCTAACGTTTCATTATTGTGTATATTTGCCTATTTTAGATTGTACAGTGCATGGTGCAGCCAGTGGATGTTCTCCAAAATAAAACAGATCCTTGTTATTGTTCATAAACCACTCTGTCTCTAAACATAATGCAACTACTTGCGTTCCTATAATTCACAGGGGGAGAGTTCTTCCTTACTGCAGCCAGTAACCCATTGCCTACATTTATTTCCCCTCTGTGTGATTTCATAATGATGTAGTGTGGCACTGCTATTGAACCTGCAGGAGAGCACTGAGGTAATTGAAAGGATCTGGAGTGATTTCATTTGTCAAATATCAATCTTTTAGAAAATATCTGAGGCAATGTCTCCAGGTGACAGTGTCTGATTTAAGGCTAATAAGTGTCTCAGCCGAGGGACATGTGTTAAGTTGGGTATGAATAGCCTACATTTCAGTTAACAACTGTGGGGGCTGGGCAAAGCTGTTGGCATAGCTGGGGGATTTGTTCACTTTGGTCAGTTAGGTCAAGTAAGGATTTCGGAACATAGTGGAATTGTAATCTGGTCTACCTGGCTAAATCATGTTTATTGGGGTGTCTATTTGTTTGAGGTTGATGATTGGCACGTATTTAGGGCACCACCTTTTTCTCTAAAGTTGTGTGACTTTCTACATCTATTCTGTCACTATTCCTCATTCCATGTTGTAACAAAGCAAAGGAGAAAGGGAAAGGATGAGGGAACAGGAGAACAATGCTGCTACTACTGCATGTGTCCAACACAATATCATCCCAAACCTTCATTAGATCCTAGGTCATCAAACTGTTTTGGCCGTAGGCCCGTGGGCTATCCAGCCATCGCTTCCCTTCTAGCTTCATTTTCCAATATGATCTCCCTGAAACATAATATTCTATCCCAGTCGCTAAAACTATATATGTAACCTGGTGACCAATGGGTCATTCACAATCTTCCACATGTCAAATCTCGCAGTAATTAACAATACATTTCCTCTATTTCTACCTCTCTAAAAGATCAAAAACAATCCTTCATGCACTTGTAAACTAACAATGTGCTTGGTACTATTTGAACGCTATTTGAACACTATGGTAAACAATATTTTAAACTGGCCTTGTGCTTGGTAAACAATATTTTAAACTGGCCTTGTGCTTGGTAAACAATATTTTAAACTGGCCTTGTGCTTGGTAAACACTATTATGAACTGACCTTGTGCTTGTTAAACACTATTTTAAACTGGCCTTGTGCTTGGTAAACACTATTATGAACTGACCTTGTGCTTGGTAAACACTATTATGAACTGACCTTGTGCTTGGTAAACACTATTTTAAACTGGCCTTGTGCTTGGTAAACACTATTTTAAACTGGCCTTGTGCTTGGTAAACACTATTATGAACTGACCTTGTGCTTGGTAAACAATATTTTAAACTGACCTTGTGCTTGTTAAACACTATTATGAACTGACATTGTGCTTGGTAAACACTATTTTAAACTGACCTTGTGCTTGTTAAACAGTATTATGAACTGACATTGTGCTTGGTAAACACTATTTTAAACTGGCCTTGTGCTTGGTAAACACTATTTTAAACTGGCCTTGTGCTTGGTAAACAATATTTTAAACTGGCCTTGTGCTTGGTAAACACTATTATGAACTGACCTTGTGCTTGGTAAACAATATTTTAAACTGACCTTGTGCTTGGTAAACACTATTATGAACTGACATTGTGCTTGGTAAACACTATTTTAAACTGGCCTTGTGCTTGGTAAACAATATTTTAAACTGGCATTGTGCTTGGTAAACACTATTTTAAACTGACCTTGTGCTTGTTAAACACTATTATGAACTGACATTGTGCTTGGTAAACACTATTTTAAACTGACCTTGTGCTTGTTAAACACTATTTTAAACTGACCTTGTGCTTGTTAAACACTATTATGAACTGACATTGTGCTTGGTAAACACTATTATGAACTGACATTGTGCTTGATAAACACTATTTTAAACTGGCCTTGTGCTTGTTAAACACTATTATGAACTGACATTGTGCTTGGTAAACACTATTTTAAACTGACCTTGTGCTTGTTAAACACTATTATGAACTGACATTGTGCTTGGTAAACACTATTTTAAACTGGCCTTGTGCTTGGTAAACACTATTTTAAACTGGCCTTGTGCTTGGTAAACAATATTTTAAACTGGCCTTGTGCTTGGTAAACACTATTTTAAACTGACCTTGTGCTTGTTAAACACTATTATGAACTGACATTGTGCTTGGTAAACACTATTATGAACTGACCTTGTGCTTGGTAAACACTATTTTAAACTGGCCTTGTGCTTGGTAAACAATATTTTAAACTGGCATTGTGCTTGGTAAACACTATTTTAAACTGACCTTGTGCTTGTTAAACACTATTATGAACTGACCTTGTGCTTGGTAAACACTATTTTAAACTGACCTTGTGCTTGGTAAACACTATTATGAACTGACATTGTGCTTGGTCAACACTATTTTAAACTGACCTTGTTCTTGGTCAACACTATTTTAAACTGACCTTGTTCTTGTTAAACACTATTTTAAACTGACATTGTGCTTGTTAAACACTATTATGAACTGACATTGTGCTTGGTAAACACTATTATGAACTGACCTTGTGCTTGGTAAACACTATTATGAACTGACCTTGTGCTTGGTAAACACTATTTTAAACTGGCCTTGTGCTTGGTAAACACTATTATGAACTGACCTTGTGCTTGGTAAACAATATTTTAAACTGACCTTGTGCTTGTTAAACACTATTATGAACTGACATTGTGCTTGGTAAACACTATTTTAAACTGACCTTGTGCTTGTTAAACACTATTATGAACTGACATTGTGCTTGGTAAACACTCTTTAAAACTGGCCTTTTGCTTGGTGAACAATATTTCAAACTGGCCTTGTGCTTGGTAAAGACTGTTTTAAACTGGCCTTGTGCTTGTTTAAACACTATTTTAAACTAACACTGTGCTTGGTAAACACTATTTTAAACTGACCTTGTGCTTGGTAAACACTATTTTAAACTGACCTTGTGCTTGGTAAACACTATTGTAATCTGAACTGAAACTGATTGTGCTTGGTAAACACTATTTTAAACACTATTTATAACTGGCCTTGTGCCAGACATTGTTGTGCTTGTTAAACACTATTTTAAACTGAACTGACATTGTGCTTGGTAAACACTATTTTAAACTGACCTTGTGCTTGGTAAACACTATTTTAAACTGACCTTGTGCTTGGTAAACACTATTGTAAACTGACCTTGTGCTTGGTAAACACTATTTTAAACTGACATTGTGCTTGGTAAATAGTATTAAATAGTATGTTAAACTGACATTGTGCTTGCTAAACACTATTTCAAACTGACATTTTGCTTGACAAACACTATTTTGAAGTGACTTTGTGCTTGGTAAACACTATTTATAACTGGCCTTGTGCTTGGTAAACACAATTTTAATTTGACCATGTGCTTGGTAAACACTATTTTAAACTGACCTTGTGCTTGGTAAACACAATTTTAATTTGACCTTGTGCTTGGTAAACACTATTTTAAGCTGACCTTGTGCTTGGTAAACACTATTTTAAACTGACCTTGTGCTTGTTAAACACTATTATGAACTGACATTGTGCTTGGTAAACACTATTTTAAACTGACCTTGTGCTTGTTAAACACTATTTTAAACTGACCTTGTGCTTGTTAAACACTATTATGAACTGACATTGTGCTTTGTAAACACTATTATGAACTGACATTGTGCTTGGTAAACACTATTTTAAACTGACCTTGTGCTTGTTAAACACTATTTTAAACTGACCTTGTGCTTGTTAAACACTATTATGAACTGACATTGTGCTTTGTAAACACTATTATGAACTGACATTGTGCTTGGTAAACACTATTTTAAACTGACCTTGTGATTGGTAAAAAAACTATTTTTAATTTACCTTGTGCTTGGTAAACACTCTTTTAAACTGGCCTTGTGCTTGGTGAACAATATTTTAACCTGACCTTGTGCTTGGTGAACAATATTTTAAACTGGCCTTGTGCTTGGTAAAGACTGTTTTAAACTGGCCTTGTGCTTGTTTAAACACTATTTTAAACTGACATTGTGCTTGGTAAACACTATTTTAAACTGACCTTGTGCTTGGTAAAGACTGTTTTAAACTGGCCTTGTGCTTGTTTAAACACTATTTTAAACTGACACTGTGCTTGGTAAACACTCTTTTAAACTGACCTTGTGCTTGGTAAACACTATTTTAAACTGACATTGTGCTTGGTAAACACTCTTTTAAACTGTCCTTCTGCTTGGTAAACGCTATTGTAATCTGGCCTTGTGCTTGGTAAATAGTATTTTAAACTGATATTGTGCTTGGTAAATAGTATTTTAAACTGACATTGTGCTTGGTAACTACTCTTTTAAACTGACCATATTCTTGGTAAACACTCATTTAAACTGGCCTTGGTTGTAACGTCGGGAGAGTGATGGGTGTAACTTAAATAACACCCATCCCAAAACCCCAACAAGGAACAGGTGAAAACAATTACACAAAAACAAACGAAAAGGAAAAAGGTGGCAGCTAGTAGACCGGCGACGACGGCCGAGCGCCACCCAAACAAGAAGGGGAGCCACCTTCGCGTTCTTGGTAAACACTATTTTAAACTGACTGTATTCTTGGTAAACACTATTTTAAACTGACTGTATTCTTGGTAAACACTATTTTAAACTGACTGTATTCTTGGTCAACACTATTTTAAACTGACCTTGTTCTTGGTCAACACTATTTTAAACTGACATTGTGCTTGGTCAACACTATTTTAAACTGACCTTGTTCTTGGTCAACACTATTTTAAACTGACCTTGTTCTTGGTCAACACTATTTTAAACTGACCTTGTTCTTGGTCAACACTATTTTAAACTGACCTTGTGCTTGGTAAACACTATTTTAAACTGACCTTGTGCTTGGTAAACACTATTTTGAACTGACCTTATGCTTTTTTTTACCTTTATTTAACTAGGCAAGTCAGTTAAGAACAAATTCTTATTTTCAATGATGGCCTAGGAACAATGGGATAACTGCCTGTTCAGGGGAAGAACAACAGACTTGTACCTTGTCAGCTCAGGATTTGAACTTGAAACCTTTCGGTTACTAGTCAAACACTCTAACCACTAGGCTACCCTGCCGCCCCTGCCGCTTGGTAAACACTATTTAAAACTGGCCTTGTGATTGGATAACACTGTTAAACTGGCCTTGTGCTTAGTAAACACTTTTTTAAACTGGCCTTGTGCTTGGTAAACACTTTTTTAAACTGGCCTTGTGCTTGGTAAACACTTTTTTAAACTGGCCTTGTGCTTGGTAAACACTTTTTTAAACTGGCCTTGTGCTTGGTAAACACTTTTTTAAACTGGCCTTGTGCTTGGTAAACACTTTTTTAAACTGGCCTTGTGCTTGGTAAACACTTTTTTAAACTGGCCTTGTGCTTGGTAAACACTTTTTTAAACTGACCTTGTGCTTGGTAAACACTATTTTAAACTGGCCTTGTGCTTGTTAAACACTTTTAAACTGGCCTTGTGCTTGGTAAACACTTTTTAAACTGGCCTTGTGCTTGGTAAACACTTTTTAAACTGGCCTTGTGCTTGGTAAACACTTTTTAAACTGGCCTTGTGCTAGGTAAACACTTTTTTAAACTGGCCTTGTGCTTGGTAAACACTTTTTTAAACTGGCCTTGTGCTTGGTAAACACTTTTTTAAACTGGCCTTGTGCTTGGTAAACACTTTTTAAACTGGCCTTGTGCTTGGTAAACACTTTTTAAACTGGCCTTGTGCTTGTTAAACACTTTTTTAAACTGGCCTTGTGCTTGGTAAACACTTTTTTAAACTGGCCTTGTGCTTGGTAAACACTTTTTAAACTGGCCTTGTGCTTGGTAAACACTTTTTAAACTGGCCTTGTGCTTGGTAAACACTTTTTTAAACTGGCCTTGTGCTTGGTAAACACTTTTTAAACTGGCCTGGTGCTTGGTAAACACTTTTTAAACTGGCCTTGTGCTTGGTAAACACTTTTTTAAACTGGCCTTGTGCTAGGTAAACACTTTTTAAAACTGGCCTTGTGCTAGGTAAACACTTTTAAACTGGCCTTGTGCTTGGTAAACACTTTTTTAAACTGGCCTGGTGCTTGGTAAACACTTTTTTAAACTGGCCTTGTGCTTGGTAAACACTTTTTTAAACTGGCCTTGTGCTTGGTAAACACTTTTTTAAACTGGCCTTGTGCTAGGTAAACCCTTTTTTAAAACTGGCCTTGTGCTAGGTAAACACTTTTTTAAACTGGCCTTGTGCTAGGTAAACAAGTTCCTCTTGTTTCTTTTTTTTCTTACCATGACTTAATTTGTTGTTTTGACGTGTGATATTGGACGTTGTCATCAAACAAGATGGGCGAGAGGACAGCCTTGCTTCATCCATTGACTCAGGAAGTATGTGTGTCCACAGTGTTATATATCAATCTTTAACTGGTCACTCAGGCCACTGACTATTATGACTGTACTTTTAATTACACATGAATTTTGACAAGGCGTTTTCTGACAACAAGGAATATATGTTACACTTTTAGATATATTACAATGTTTGGAATATACAGGATATAATTATCGTGAAATTATCCATTTTGTTATTATCCTTCTCACAATTATATGAAGTTACCACGGTGCTTCCCATGAGGTTTTGACCTAAAATATAAGGTTACTGGATAGGTTAGATGGCTCCTGGTGGTCTCGGAGAGGGGATCTGGGGCACACCCCAGGGAAGTGAAGCTACAAGGGGAAGAAAGATCATTTGTTTTATCTTAGTCAGTGCTGTGATGTTGGATCCAATGTTTTATTGAGAGCCGTCCTCATGGTGGCATCGTAAATGATCAGATGCCAATCTAGGGGCTTCCTCAACAGGGTTAATTACTTTTAGAGTATTCCATGGCAGTCCGACGATAACATTGTCATCGATCATTGTAGGAGGAGAACTTTGATCTTGCAACAGAACTAGCAGATGGAGCCTAGGGAGTCTAAGAGAGTGGGAGAGAGATAGCGAGAGGAAAGCCTGAACACAGCCGGATACAGACAAAGGAAAGCACAGAGAGGATGTGGGGGAGAAGCAAGATAAGTGAAAAGGGAGAGTAATGCCAAATATTTGAGACACAGTGTAACGGTTCAGTGTAATGGTTCTGGGGAGTGTGTGGAGGGGAGTGGAGGGGCACAGTATAGCCCACTGGATGACAAACAAGCGGTTCTGCCAATTCCTTTTAGCCTCAGCACGGAAGCCCCACCCCTCTATTTCCTCTCTACCTTGCACTCTTCCTCTCCCTGTCTTTGTATATACTTACAAGCTCATCTCTTTGTCCTCTTCTTCCTATATTCCTCTTCATTTCTTCCACTTTCTTTCCCTCACACTGTCAGCTTTCTTTCCCTCACACTGTCAGCTCTCTATCCCTCATACTGTCAGCTTTCTATCCCTCACACTGTCAGCTTTCTATCCCTCACACTGTCAGCTTTCTTTCCCTCACACTGTCAGCTTTCTTTCCCTCACACTGTCAGCTTTCTTTCCCTCACACTGTCAGCTTTCTTTCCCTCACACTGTCAGCTTTCTTTCCCTCACACTGTCAGCGTTCTATCCCTCACACTGTCAGCGTTCTATCCCTCACACTGTCAGCTTTCTTTCCCTCACACTGTCAGATTTCTTTCCCTCACACTGTCAGCTGTTGGCCTACTCGCTCACTTGCTTCCTTACAGAGCTGTGATTGAAATGTTTTCATTGAGAATTCTGATTCTGATCAGCATTTGATCCTCTGTCTGAAAACGGATAAGGGTTGTCAGGGTAGCAATGAGTAGGTAAATAGCCGTGGAAGGAAAAGGGGCATTTTGGATGATCGTGGCACATGGGTAGGTTTCCAGAAACCAACATTGAGCATAGTTAACTTGCTACAGAACAACACATAACATGGTCAGGTCCCAACCTCAGGTCCCAAGAAGCGTTCCCTCAAGGACACATTTTCTGATAGGATCTCTCTTACAATCACGCCAGAAGAAATATGCTTTTCGCCCCAGGTTGATCGGAGGCCTGATAATAAAACGTTTTCAACACTGAAAATACAGGTTTGTGAAGTCTGTGCAGTTTAACACAAAAAGGTGTCTGACAAGCAATAAACTCCAACTCAACACTTCACCCACTAACTGGATGAGAAATTGGGCTTTTACTCCACTCCCCTCAAGGCTACAATGAGGCCTGGCCTTCCTCTGTATACATAATTTCACTCGACAAATTACCTTCACTTAGTAACCTTGGCACAATTACAAGACCTCAGACGACATCCCAATTTACCTTAAACACAGACAGTGCATTATCTACTGTTTCTAGACTAAGGTTACTGATAATTGTGTTTGTTCAGTGGACCCTAATTCACTCATAACAGCTGGCTGTTTTGATCCCACATATAGAAAATGCCCTCATGTATCTGCAAAATAGATTGAGTAAAAGAAGATGAGTTGTTTTGTACACTCTGTGTTGAAACCTTGAAGCTGTTTTCTTTAAACTGCCTCCCTGTCTCTCTCTGCCCATGTAGACAGAACTATTCTGATAATTGCTTTGCGGTAGTTTGTAAAGACCTCATTGCAAGTTCATTAACAATGTTCCCATATTGCTAGATTGCACTGGTGTAACACATGGGGATGAGTGAAAGGTACTTCTCAGCCTGAAGTGTCCCCACTTGTGCCAGGGAATAGCTTTCTTTTCCCGTGACATCAGCTGTTGTTAAGAAGCTTCCTGGGTTCAAGCTTCGGTGTGAGCCGAATCAGGAAGAAGTGGTACTCGCTAAGCAAGCAGCGTGACGTCCTTTACACTGGCATTGCTTGCGTTTCATCAAAGAATCTACTGCTATTGAAAAGAGATTGCACTATTGCTCCTCCCAATCAACTCAGTCTAAAGCAGCAGAAGAAAGAAACTCATTAGAATGCGTTGATTAGTTATGACTGGCAGGCCGTTTTCAGAGAGATAACTTTATTCAAATGTGAAGTCGTTCTGCTGCTTCGTCCCTCAGGCGGTCATTAACCTCTATTACCAAGACCCGAGTGACGCAGCGGTCTAAGGCACTGCAACTCAGTGCAAGAGGCGTCACTACAGTCCCTTGTTCAAATCCAGGCTATATCACATCCGGCCATGATTGGGAGTCCCATAGGGCGGCCCACAATTGTCTCAGCGTTGTCTGGGTTTGGCTGGGGTAGGCCGTCATTGTAAATATGAATTTGTTCTTAACTGACTTGCCTAGTTAAATAAAAATATGATCAACCTGCATCACTGATACAGAACGCACTAGAATACCAATATCTAGCTTAGCCTCGTCGAGACCCAGGCTTGGGAGGTGATTTTGGAGCTATAGCAACGCAAGACTATATCTAGCCTAAATGCCTGCCATGCAGCTTCAACTGTGTTTTGCATCAACACAATGCTTTCTGGTAATACTGAACATGTACAGTTCATCAGTGAAGATACTGTCCACTGTCAGTGCTGTCAGGGGCATGTCCTAAAGCAGAGTAACTAGCATTCACATTGTTAATTGGAGATATAAAGAAAACGTGAAATGGTGATTCTGTATTTAGCTAATGAACTCACAGAGGCAAATCAAACCTCTCATATGAATCCCCTTTCAAATTGCATGTGCGCATGGTTTTAGAGCTGATAAGATGCCTCCCTCCCACCCCTACCCTTCATTTCCTCCATATCCTTATCACAAGGTGACATGGAGGTCAGTGCATGAATAGAATATTTGAGGGGGGGGGGGGAATGTGTCTCGGACGTGACAGAGAAAAGGATGCTTTGGTCAGCTCAAACAAAGTAGTCGTTTTGATTAATGGGACTACGATTGTTTTCTCTGACAACAAAGTTTATATAACCAAGAAAATGGAGTGAGACTGGATTGCAGTCCATTGTACACACTCATACATGCCTGTCCATTCTGCCCTTTGTTTAGGCTCTCCAGAAGTTCCACTGTTGGACTTAATGGAATGGGAGCAGTAAGCTCAGCCTTTCAGGTCTTCAAAAAGAGCTTTGAACTGCTGACTCTGGTGATAAAATTAAATTAAAATTTTCACTCAGCAATTTGTTATCTAATCATTGAATAGTCTATTACGATATTATTTTAGTTGTACGGTACCATACCAGTCTTACTCTGACCGTGTTCTTACTGCAGGGGATAAATAAGAAATGTGTCATGTGATGTAACAAGGAAAATTAATGAGCAAGTCAAAGTGATTTTTTTTAGTACCTGCAGTGTGCAGGAGAGGCAGGGTTCAGATCACAAGTACATTAATTATAGATTCAAGTTTTTCAAAAGTCAAATATGTTTTGGAGCCCAGGAAAAGAGTCTGAGGGGGAGAGAAGATGCAAACTTTCCACATTAAAACTCATCTGCGCGGATGATTTTCCTTTGGCAGGCAAATTTTAACATTGAACGTTTTCCTCAGGAGCATTATCTTAATGCTTTCTGCGACCCTGACGCTGGGAGGAAGTTCATTGTTTTTATGGAAGACTTGCAGTCTCAATACCAGAGGAGTATTTGGTGTGAGTGGTTATCATTGTTCATGGTTACTTGTTTAACATATAACTAAGAATTGCGGTGTTAATAATGGTTGGTGCTTAGCACATCCACAAGCACAAATGCTGTATATTGAACATGCAGTAGGCTTTCTCGACATGCAGTATTTACATATTCTGAAAATGAAGTACACAGTAAAATAAATAAAAACATAAAGAAATAACTCTTAGCACCGGAGGAACTGCAATACGATTATGTTTAACGAAGGTAAAGCCTCTCAACCTGCTCCACACCTCTAAAGGTGTGCATTTCATTTTAAAGAACACTTAGTATTTTTATTTTTAGACAGCTGCTCTCCGTGTGTTAAATAATACAAGACGAGCTTCCATCTCTGTGGAACGTCACCCAAAGAGGAAGAGCCGAGAGAGATGGGGAGAGAGACAGTGGTGTTTAGCCCAGCATTTAGTGGCTGTTTTCAACCTAAGTTAGGCAGAGGCAGCGGGCCACGGCTGTTTGCTGAAGGAAATCAGGAGTCCGTCACATCCACCAGACAACAACAGGAAATACGGTAGAAAGAAACGCCCTTTCAATTACCGAGACACGGTGAAACTATGAAATCTGTCTTTGACCGCTGTCTGTCCATCCTTGAAATTCGAAATAAGTACTGAAGAGTTGGTATTTTTTATATTTCCATTCCCTTTGCAGTTTTAGCAGAATTCATATCTATCGCCTGCATGTTTAACGCTTCTGATGTTAGTCTCCCAAACTCATGTTGTTTGATAGGCCCTACTTCTCAGACTGAGATGAAGATTATTCCCAAACTCCTTCTGCCACTTTATTGGGGCCAATAAACTAACAAAATGAACATCTCAACTCACCCAACAAGTACAACTTACCAACAACGTGACGACTGTTGATTTGATTTCTAAACATTATTGTGTTGCCACAGCACTGATGGCCTCATTGACTGCTGCCAGAAAACCAAGAGTGTTGTTATTGTCATGGTTACCTCTCAAGACTTATCACAATAATATACAATATTATATTAATGACATGCCCTGTGCCAGCTGGCCCAGATAGGGAACCAGGAAATGGACTGTCCCACTGCCATACTCCCATACTAGAAACTACATTAGAGAACCAACTGCACTACGCAATATAATTTTCATTAAGATTGGTCCATGCTGTGTGATATGCTTCCATCTTGCTTCTCACAGTATCTAACATTTAAATTAATATGATTTACTTTTCTTTACAATGGCCACTAAATTGGTACTGGGTCTGACCCTGTATACAGCTTACAATCTTTTTTTTCCTAATTTTTCTTGTTATTGTTTTTATACAGCGCTATTGGGAAGGGCTTGCAAGTTAAGCATTTCACTGTACTTGCGCATGTGAAGAATAAAACTTGGAAACTTGAAATTGGACCACCATTTAGGGACGAAGAGCCACTGGAGCTAGATTGCAGCCAGGCTTTATTTATTTCCTGGGAATACCATATCAGCCCGGTGTCAGCCATAGACCTGCAGGGTGGAATTAATTTGGCTTCCAGTTCCCTCTTCCTTCCTACAGGGAGACACTTACCAGCTCTGCTTCACAGTCGGCTTTCGGCAAGATTAACACCACTTCTGGGAATGCGATGAAAGCAGTGTATCTCGCTCCCAGGGCAAGGTCTTCTGCGGATGTGTTGGTGAAATGTGTGAAAGAAGTGAAAGAAGGAGGAGGGGATGAATGATGGTGCTCTCATGCTCTGTGGCACCCGATACCCACCACCACCCTCCAACACCCTCCAACATGCCTTGGCCTGCCTGTCAGCCCCTTTGGGTACTGGTGATGGGAAGAGAAATCTGCCCTTGGGTGTGGCTCAGCTGTCTCCATCAGGCGGTGCCGCTCTCCATGTTGCGGCGGCGAGCGGATCTTGGATCTGAGGCTAATGAGGGGACAACTCCGGGCAAATTTGGCAAATTTATCAGGGATTTGAACTCTCTCCTCGGCTCCCAGATCTACAAATAAATAAAGTCAAATGTAATTTGTCACATGCTTGGTAAACAACAGGTGTAGACTAACAGTGACATGCTCATGGGTCCAGTACCAACAACGCAGAGTTAAAGATAGAAATAGTGAAATACACAGTGAATAACAAATAACAATTATGAGTCAAAAACAACATGGCTATATACAGGAAGTACCAGGTAATAACATGGCTATATACAGGAAGTATCAGGTAATAACATGGTTATATACAGGGAGTACCAGGTAATAACATGGCTATATACAGGGAGTACCAGGTAATAACATGGTTATATACAGGAAGTACCAGGTAATAACATGGTTATATACAGGGAGTACTAGGTAATAACATGGCTATATACAGGAAGTACTAGGTAATAATACAGCTATATATGGAAAGTACCAGGTAATAACATGGCTATATACAGGGATTAACGGGTAATAAAATTGCTATATACGGAAAGTACCAGGTAATAACTTGGACATACACTGGGAGTGCCAGGTAATACCATGGCTATATGCAGGAAGTACCAGGTAATAACATGGCTATATACAGGAAGTAATAGGTAATAGCATGGCTATATGCAGGAAGTACCAGGTAATAACATGGACATACACTGGGAGTGCCAGGTAATACCATGGCTATATGCAGGAAGTACCAGGTAATAACATGACTATATACAGGAAGTAATAGGTAATAACATGGCTATATACAGGAAGTACCAGGTAATAACATGGCTATATAAAGGAAGTACCAGGTAATAATACGGCTATATACAGGGAGTAAATCATTATGGCGTATTGTATGTGGATTGAAAAACATTTATTTAATCCATTTTAGAATAAGACTGTAATGTAACAAAATGTGGGAAAAGTCAAGAGGTCTGAATAATTTCCGAATACACTGTACAACTGAATACAATCAACTGAAATGTGTCTTCCACATTGGAGCAGTAGCATCAGCGCATGTGGTGAGTGTGAAAGTGTGTGTGTGCCGTCATTATGCATGTGTGTGCATGTTATGGATGTGTAGGCATGTGGATAGACTCCAGTGTGTGTGCACAGAGTCATTTAAAGCGTTTAAAACCAAGATATGGGCACTAAGCCAGGCTTCTCCCCAAATAAGATTGTCGCTGCACCACATTGCCGGCTGCGCCACTATGTAAAGATTGATAAAGTGAAAGTAATATTTAGTAATAAGAGTACATTTGATCGCCAATGACAATGTTGTGAATTGCGAAACAGGCCATTCATTCCGAGCGTTATCATGTTGCTCAATTAATTCAGCACATCCTCAGCTGTAGGCCTAGGCTATCTCGACACACAGAGGACGCACAGAGCACACCCTGTGTAGGCGATAGCGTTGCCGATTCATTCAAACTTTCTAATGGCAGTCAAACAAAAGTCAACTGACAAAAGTTGCTATGCTTGCTAGATAACCTCCAACGAATGACAGAATATCTCCCACTTGGCAAAATCAAGTTGATGACTATACAGATAACGGGAAGATGAAAAGTGGAAATAGTTTAAAAAATATCAAAGTATCAGGGACCAACTCTGTTATATGCACATCTAGTCTCATACAGTTTTATGATCACACATTCTCTACCGAAGATCTCATGTTATGGGCAGCAGTACGAGGAGGTGGACATGTTACAGTGGTATTTTGACATGCATAGTACGCAACGTATGGATTACAGAATAAAGTTAGGAATTTTCGTGCAACACAGGAGTTAGTATTTGGAGTTTTAGTGGGATTGGGACAATAGGAAAATAGCCTAGGCTCTATATAAGGCTATATGCAGTAAGGCTACCACGTGACTCAATAGATACAAAATACACTTGATTCAGGCTACATTATAGCATGCTAAATGTTTCTGATCAGTGATATAGACTACATTATAGCATGCTAAATGTTTCTGATCAGTGATATAGACTACATTATAGCATGCTAAATGTTTCTGATCAGTGATATAGACTACATTATAGCATGCTAAATGTTTCTGATCAGTGATAGATGAGCAAACAAATAAATTAGCTACCACTTCCACTTGTCCAGCCAAAGGTTAATTAACCAAATATACAAAGAGATTTAAGTGAAATAAAATAACATTGATTGATTATCAGACACAGGCCTTTAGTAGGGAGTAGGACAGGCGGAAGAGAAAAATCCACTTGTATAAAATGCTAGCACAATGTTCTGATCAGCTAATATATAAGCAAACTAGAAAAGAGATGATCGGTAGCACTCACCTCAATTTATCTAACATTTCCTCAGCCTAACTGTTACCAAATATCAAAACAGATAATCAGTGAAAACAAAAATCTGACATTGATTGATTTATCAATTTATTGATTTCTCAACCCCCCCACCACACACACATAGTTGTCCGAAAGCAGTGAGATGGCGCTGTCTCAATCAAAATGGTACTGAAATGATCATCTAGGTGACCACACACAACTTTAAATTAGTATGGTGGTTTTATATGACAGTAAGTTTCAGTATAAGCAAAAATGTTATACGTGACTTCAATTGCACTAGCCTACTTTACTCCAATATTTTATTTTATTTTTATATTTTACCCCAATTTCAATTACGATCTTGTCTCATCGCTGCAACACCCCAACGGGCTTGGGAGAGGCAAAGGTTGAATCATGAGCCCTTCGAAAGTAAAGCCCCCCGTTGTTCAATATCTTAATCATTCAGTTGATCATAACTAGAGTGAGTTTTCCTCTCTCTGAGCTTTTTCCTCATCTCCTCACTCCGCTGCCAGCTGAGGTGGCACCAGTTTAAATACCTATAGCCTATTGTTGGACTAGGCCTGGGCTCGGGCTATGTAATTTCCTGGGTCTTGTCATTTAATATTTTCAGGAAATGTGAATAGTGGTCCCAGGACAATCCCGGTGTTAATCCCTAGTGATCAGTCCAACCACCATCGTTTCGTCAGCACTTGATGATGGTGTCATGGTCATGTGTGGCCCCGCAGTCATGGGTAAACAGGGAGTACAGGAGCGGACTAAGCACGCACCCCTGAGGGGCCCCAATGTTGATGGGCAGCATGGCGGATGTGTTGTTACCTACCCTCACTGCCTGGGGGGCAGCCCATCAGGAATTCCAGGATCCAATTGCAGAGGGAGGTTTTTAGTACCAGGGTCCTGAGCGTGGTGATGAGCTTGGAGGGGACTATGGTGTTGAATCTTGAGCTGTAATCAATGAACAACATTCTTACATATGTATTCAATTTATCCAAGTGGGTGAGGGCAGTGTAGAATACAATAGAGATTGCGTCATCTGAGGAGTCGGTATGCGAATTGCATTTCATGGCTGTAGATGTGAGTGCTACGGGGCGATAATCACTTAGACAGGTTACCTTGGCGTTTCTAGGTACGGGGACTATGGTGTTCTGCTTGAAACACGTAGGTATTATAGACCGGGTCAGGGAGAGTTTGAAAATGACACTTGCCAGCTGGTCATCCTGATATTCAGTCTGACCCCACGGCCTTTCGAATATTAACCTGTTTAAAGGTCTTACTCACATTGACTATGAAGAGTTAACCCGTTAACCCATTCACTTACCCTGAATTATAGATGGATATATTTTTGCTTTTAAAATAGGATAGGATAGGCTGCCTGCCTGCCTCTGAATTTCACCAAGCATCTTAGTAGCAACTTGAAGTAACTGTCCAGTGAAAATCTCACTTTTAAAAGTTAATATTCTGTTAACTAAAGATGTTGTTGCCAAAGCACAAATTTGAGAAATAAACACTTCAAAAACCCCACCTCAAACTTGTATCTCAAACAGACCATTTAAAAAATGCTTGCTATTTCATCAGTAAAGGAGGATGACCTGGCCAATTAGCAGCCTACTCGCATGAATATTGTTATTTTTTTATTACCAGTATACACCCACACCATTCTGTTGTTGGGGTATGCCTACACCATTCCAACACAGAAAAGCAGCTTTTTAACATACTTAGTAAATACACATTTGGAAGGAAAATTCCGTCACTCGTATTGTAATTAATTATAAGTAATATTTCATAAAAATCTGGAAACACTGGATAGTTACCATGGATGGGCAACATTGATAAAGACACGGTGGTTGGAACCAAAAATCTCATATTTGGACTCATCCGACCAAAGCACAGATTTCCACCGGTCTAATGTCCGTTGCTCGTGTTTCTTGGCCCAGGCAAGTCTCTTCTTCTAATTGGTGTCGACCATGAAGGCCTGATTCACGCAGTCTCCTCTGAACAGTTGATGTTGACATGTGTCTCTTACTTGAACAATGTGAAGCATTTATTTGGGCTGCAATATGAGGTGCAGTTAACTCTAATTAACTTATCCTCTGCAGCAGAGATAACTCTGGGTCTTCCTTTCCTGTGGGTGTCCTCATGAGATCCAGTTTCATCATAGTACTTGATGGTTTTTGCATCTGCACTTGAAGAAACTTTCAAAGGTCTTGGAATTTTCCAGATTGACTGACCTTCATGTCTTAAAGTAATGATGGACTGTCGTTTCTCATTGCTTATTTGAGCTGTTCTTGCCATAATATTGACTTGGTCTTTGTAGGGCTACATTCTGTATAGCACCCTTACCTTGCCACAGCACAACTGATTGGCTCAAAAAAATTAAGAAAGAAAGAAATTCCACAAATTAACTTTTAACAAGACACACGTGTTTATTGAAATGCATTCCAGGTGAATACCTCATGAATCTGGTTGAGAGAATGCCAAGAGTGTGCAAAGCTGTCATCAAGGCAAAGGGGGCTACTTTGAAGAATCGCAAATATATTTTGATTAGTTCAACACTTTTTTGGTTACTACACAATGCCATATGTGTTATTTCATAGTTTTGATGTCTTCACTATTATTCTACAATGTAGAAAATAGTAGAAATAAAGGAAAACCCTTGAATGAGTAGGTGTTCTAAAACTTTTGACTGGTAGTGTAAGTATTCACACCCTTGAGTCAATACATATTAGAATCACCTTTGGCAGCGATTACAGTTGTTACAGTCCTTCTGGGTACGTTGAAAGAGTGCAGTTTTGTCACGAAATATTGAACAACATTACCTACCTCCATTTTGTAAGAAGTATATCAGTTATACCAATTGTGTAATTATGTAAAAAATATTGTTTCAGCAAATATTACTACAAAAGTAAGACAGTGAGGAGACTAAACGTTGATTAAACGTTGATTAAACGTTTCTGGAGTGAAAGCAATATTGTCTTCTTACTCTTCCTCTGCATTCCACAACCAAGTCCTGCCTGCTATTCCAGTACATTCACAGGTCTGAGTGTACAGTAGTAGCAGCCTTCATAACTACTGGTGGTGGGTTCATTTTTCGATTATGTGTTTTGAGTTTTCACATTCCGAATAATGTAATGCAGTCCAGGAAGCAGAGAGGGTCTGTGAGTCTGCATCTAAAATAGCCAATCAAGAGTTAATGACGGTTCTGGGATTCATGCATGCATATCGAGGCCACCTGGAACAGGCAAGCATTTGTCAATGTCCATAGTCCTAAAGCTCTTCGTTTTTTACTGAATTGAAGAAAAATATTGTGATTTAGTTTCTGAAAGAGCCACACCCATGGTCATGTTTAGAGTTGTCCCTTTCCCAGCATGCATTGCTGCTTCGCTTAGGCTGTAACTACAGTACACACTAGGATCTGTTGTTTAATTTCTCACCCTTCGTCCCAAATGGACAGGTTCTGTAATGCCCCTTTATTTGCTGAGAATCTGTCCACATTGTAAACATTGCATCATGATGAGGATCTAATGAGTGGGCGAACACCTAGATGTTTTGGGTGATTAGGCATTAATGAGGCTGCCTTTTAATTGTGCACTTCGGGGAAGTAATGAAAAATATATATATTTCTTTAGCTATAGCTCTCTCTCAAGCTTGCGAGGATCGACCTCCATTTTGGATCTCACGTTGCATTTTTATAGATGACATAGTTTCATCTCTGGCTGACTGACTCTTTCACTGTCCTTCAGAGAAAGTCAAGTCAAGGCGGGCAGATGTTGCATGCGCTATAATTCATGATGACCTTTAATCACTTTCTCCAATGATAGTTTTGTCTGTCCCCTGGTGACAGATACAAAAACACCTCTCTGCACACACACCAGGGAGATAGCTGTCTATAACAATTCTCCTGAAAGAGTCACATGTTAATAAAAAGTCTGGGGTTCAATGTGGTTCAAGATACATGGCATAAATAACGACACACTGTACTGTATGTAACTTATGTATGTAACCTAAAGTATATTAGCACATGATCTGAAAACACCATTTATTTTTGCCTTCTTAGATTACGATGTGGACGATGGATACTTGGATGCCATACTAGGCGGTGAGTTATAATAGAGCTCCTCTCATGTTCAGAACATTCAAAGGCCTTCCATGCCTTGCATCCCTCTGCAAACCTCATCCACATCGATGTTGCTGATAGATTTGATGCTGGAGGCAGACATCCCCCCCTAAATTTAATGATGGTGATGCATGCAACACAAAGACATCTCTTTTCTCTTTCTTTCAGATAGCAAGCAGAGTCTGCTAAATGTTTCGGAACAGAGCTATATAAAGCCATTTTTTGAAGTCAGTCAACCAACGGGCCAAATTTAAAATGTAATGCTACTGTTATTTTTATGGCACAAAATATTGCCGTTGTCTGCCAACAGCTGTAACAGACCACGAAATATGCATTTAAAAAGACACTGTTCTTCTTCTGCCAGTAATGTGTTCAAATCAGAATCTAGCCTGAAACTGCCTTTTTATTACCAAGAGACTGGCATTCCACAAAATAGACAATTAAGTCACAAAACATCTTCACAAGTTGTGGTTTTCTGCCTCAGGCAGTTCTTTCAAACTTAACGGTTCACTGTAGGACAAACTGTCTCTCCTATCAGAGTACTGCTAATATTCACTGTTGGCAAACCATCACGTTGAACTTTGAACAATTCTTAATTGAAAATAACAGAGAAACAGCTGTTTAGGCCGGTACACCCTGGTTAGGCCTGTACACCCTGGTTAGGCCTGTAATCTCTGAACACTACAAAACCAACTTTGTTTTGCACTGCACTCTGTTGGCAGGTTGGAGCTTGATGTGTATTTTAGAGATGTATATCCCTTTTGGGTTGGTGTTTACCAACTAATCAAGGAGCAGTCTTCTTCTGATCCACATACATTCCAATGACCTTGCCATTTCAAAGATCAATGACACTTCAAGGTCAAAGTCCTACCTGTGCAGAATCGTGGGCTATTCTCAAAACCATCCCCATTGTATTTTGCCATTGTCATTGTGAGGCAAAAGTCATTGCTATAACATTCTCATCTCTATTTGCAGCTGTCATTGCTGCTGTGGTCCTGGTGTTGGTGTGCCTGGCGGTTGTAGTAATTCGCTATATGTACCGGCACAAGGGCACCTACCACACCAACGAGGCCAAGGGCACTGAGTTTGCCGAAACAGCGGATGCGGCGCTCCGGGGTGACCCGGCTCTGCAGGATGCCATGGACGAGAGCAAGAAGGAGTACTTTATCTGAGCAGTGGCGTCCCCTGCTGTTTACAGTGGACTTTAGGCTATGGACCCTAGGTATTTTGGGTTTGGAGAATAGAAAGTCTGGAGACTGGATGAAAATGACCTTGCTGTACTTAAGTGAATAGTGCCCTTTCAGTTAAAGATGATATGTTTCTATAGCTAAAGGCCTCTTTTCCTGATGAGACTGGCTAAAGGTCTCTTTTCCTGATGAGACTGGCTAAAGGTCTCTTTTCCTGATGAGACTGGCACTTGATGAGACTCTGATCAGTGACTGAATAGACAACAATTTACCAAAGATGCATCTTAATAACAATAATATTAATTCAGTATTCTTCCCCCCCCCTACCAGTTTTCCTCTTTAATATATTTGGCATATCACCTAACAGATAGATACAAAACATTGCTTACATAGACTTTGCTATTAGGAGGCTATATTTGAAGAGTTGATTTCCAAAATGTTATATCCACCAATTTTTCACATTTGTGTTTTTTCATCAGAAATGATTGCTTATACATGTGTGTGTAAAATATTACTGTTCTCAGATTTTTTTATTCATTGATTTTAGATGTGTATAAAAATGTGTTTCTTTTTGCCAAGCGCTACATATCAATTGTTTAGCTACAATGGAATGTTCATATCCTGTTTATTTGACTGTGATATGTGGTTGTGTCACCTAGCTATCTTAAGGTTAATGCACTTACTGTAAGTTGCTCTGCATAAGAGACTCTGCTAAATTACTTAAATGTCAAATGTAAACATATGGAATTGTTTTAAGATGTCATACCATGGATCATTTATCTATTGGATTTAAATTTTTAGGATCCCTGTAGGTATCCCCCCAAAAATATGTTTCAAAAAATATATGATAAAAATAACAGTATTGAATTTGATCTTTACTACTACAGCCCATGGAGACTCATTAAATAACATCATCATCAATTGCAAAAAAGACAGTCATCATCTATTTTTTAAGGAATAAGGTTTTGAAGAGTCTGTCCTAAATCTAGGAGATATAAGAAAGCTCGGGAAATATTTTAGTTTTTTGGACACATATTTACCCCTTTTATTTGTTTGTTGGCACAAAACTACCTCCATACTTCCATTCATTTTTTAACCAGTACCTGGTGACCTTCAGATGAGTCCCATGGCACTTGTGTCCATAGTTTGTAGCCAAAATGGTTTGGACACTACAGACAGAAGTTGGCACATTGGCGGTACAAACTTCAGATGAGTCCCATGTGGGTCATAGAGGAGAACATCATCGTGTTCATGAGAGTCTCATCTTTACATCTTTCTATTTGGTTATATTAGTTAGTAGGCCAAACCGTTCGGACACTACAAACGTTTTGATGAGAAGAGTGATTTTTGGGACGTGTCCTGGTCTGACAAACAGCGCCGTAGCTCTGCCACTTTCCAGCGCAGATACGAAAGGCCGACAGATAGATAGATACAGTGGATTGAGACGCAGCCGAACTCAGGATGACTGATTTTGAATTTCTTATGTTAATTAGATTGACGCACAGGTGTGTGAATAGACTATAAATATTCTTTCAAATGTATCATTTGTATAGTTCTTTATTTAAAAAAAATGCTATTTGTTACATTTGACTGTGTAAAACGTAAAAAATATACATGATTTGTTTCTCTGAAATAAAACAATCAAGTGATACATTTGATACAGAACACTAAGTATACCAAACATTAGCAACACCTTCCTAATATTGAGTTGTGAAAAAACACCAATCTCTTCCATCATTTATTTTAACAGTAAATGCTCATTTTCCAACATTTCTGAAAATGGATATATTTTGTTTTTTGAAAGAAACTCTTAATTTGTCATGCGGAACGTCTTCCTTTGGGGACCTGTCAGAAAAAAAGCATCTCATGAGGATCTAAGAAACCATAGCTATGCCTTCTGTGGAAAAAGCATTCCTGGAATACAGAATTGGAATTCACAAACAGCGAAAGTGGCTATTAAGAAAGTCAAGGAAGTGAACTGACACAGAAGTTCTCTGCAAGCTCACAAAACAAACTGTATTGACTTACTGTAACAAAAGATATTCTGGAATGAAGAAACTTCTCAACAAATTGTCAAATTTGTCAGCAAGCTCAAATTCTTCCTCTGCTCTCAAGTGAACTGACAGAGGAAAACATAGAACAAACGATGTCTAAGGAAGCAACTCTGACTGTACGAATTGAATCACCAATGTGCCCTTACCAAAATACTGAATATGACATGTTGCTCCCTAAATTACTTTTGAATTAACTTTGTTTGGAATGTGAATGTCAATTTGTGAATTACCAATTTCAAGGGAACGCATTTATTATTGGTTAATAACTAGTTAATTACATACACAAAGAGATAACGAGAGCGCTAAACCAGCTACAGTGCCTTCAGAGCGTATTTATACCCCTTGACTTATTTCACATTTTGTTGTGTTACAGGCTGAATTCAAAATGGATTCAATCTGTATTTTTCTTACCAATCTACAAACAGTACCCTATAATCACAAAGTAAAAACATGTTTTTAGAAAATGTTGCACAATTATTGAAAGTTAAATACATAAATATCTAATTTACATAAGTATTCACACCCCTGAGTCAATACTTTGTAGAAGTACCTTTGGCAACGATTACAGCTGTGAGTCTTTCTGGGTAAGTCTTTAAGAGCTTTCCACACCTGAATGGTGTAACATTTGCCCATTGTTCCTTTTTAAATTCTTCAAGCTCTGTCAAATTGGTTGTTGATCATTGCTAGACAACCATTTTTTTAGATCCTGACAGATTTTCAAGCATATTTAACTAAGAACTGTAACTCAGAAACATTTGGTATTTTATTAGGATCCCCATTAGCTGTTGCAAAAGCAGCAGCTACTCTTCCTGGGGTCCACACAGAACATGAAACATAATACAGAATTACATAATACAAAACATCATTAGACTGTGTTGTTGGTAAGCAACTCCAGTGTAGATTATGCCTTGTGTTTTAGGTTCTTATCCTGCTGAAAGGTGAATTCATCTCCCTGTCTCTGGTGGAAAGCAGATGGAACCGTGTTTTCCTCTAGGATTTTGCCTGTGATTCTGCTTAGCTCCATTCCGTTGACAGAGATGGCCGCCTCGTTTCGTGTTCCTAGGAAACTATGCAGTATTTTGTTTTTTTGTGTTATTTCTTATTGTTACCCCAGGTAATCTTAGGTTTTATAACATACACTTGGGAGGAACTATTGGTTATAAGAGCAACATCAACTCAATAACATTACGACCAGGAATATGACTTTCCCGAAGTGGATCCTCTGTTTTGCCCACCACCCAGGACAATGGATTGGATCCCAGCAAGTGACCAAAAAACAACGACGCCTTAGAAGGGGCAGACAGAGCTGTCTTCTGGTTAGGCTCCGTAGACGGGAACATCGTGCACTGCTCCCTAGCATACTACTCGCCAATGTCCAGTCTCTTGACGACAAGGTTGATGAAATCCGTGCAAGGGTAGCATTCCAGAGAGACATCAGAGACTGTAACGTTCTTTGCTTCACGGAAACATGGCTCACTCGAGACACGCTATTGGAGTCGGTACAGCCAGCTGGTTTCTTCATGCAACGCACCGACCGAAACAAGCATCTTTCTGGTAAGAAGAAGGGCAGGGGTGTATGCCTTATAATTAGCGAGATGTGGTGTGATCATAACAACATACAGGAACTCAAGCTCTTCTGTTCACCTGACTTAGAATTCCTCACAATCAAATGCCGACCGCATTATCTACCAAGAGAATTCTCTTCGATCATAATCACAGCCGCATATTTCCCCCCACCCCCCCCAAGCAGACACATCGATGGCCCTAAACGAACTTCATTTGGCTCTATGTAAACTGCAAAACACATATCCTGAGGATGCATTTATTGTAGCTTGGGATTTTAACAAGGCTAATCTGAAAACAAGGCTCCCTAAAATCTATCAGGGCTGGCAAAACCCTAGACCATTGTTATTCTAACTTCCGCGACACATATAAGGCCCTCCCCCGCCCTCCTTTTGGAAAAGCTGACCACGACGCCATTCTGTCTTTTTCCCGCCTATAGACAGAAACTAAAACAGGAAGCTCCCTCGCTCAGGTCTGTTCAACGCTGGTCCAACCAATCGGATTCCACGCTTCAAGATTGCTTCGATCACGTGGACTGGGATATGTTCCGCATTGCGGCGAACAACAACATTGAAGAATAGGCTGATTCGGTGAGCGGGTTTATTAACAAGTGCATCGGCAATGTCGTACCCACAGCGTCTATTAAAACATTCCCAAACCAGAAACCGTGGATTGATGGCAGCATTCACGTAAAACTGAAAGCACCAACCACTGCTTTTAATCAGGGCAAGGTGACCGGAAACATGACCGAATACAAACAGTGTAGCTATTCCCTCCACCATTGTTCCTGTTCCCAAGAAAGCTAAGGTAACTGAACCAAATGACTACCGCCCCGCTCCGTCATCATGAAGTGCTTTGAGAGACTAGTCAAGCTACCATATCACCTCCACCCTACCTGACACCATAAACCCACTCCAATTTGCTTACCGCCCCAATAGGTCCACAGATGACGCAATCGCAATCACACTGCACACTGCCCTAACCAATCTGGACAAGAGGAATACCTATGTGGGAATGCTGTTCATTGACTACAGCTCAGCAATTAAAACCATAGTACCCTCCAAACCCTGGGTCTCGACCCCGCCCTGTGCAACTGGGTCCTGGACATCCTGACGGGCCGCCCCCAGGTATTGAGGGTAGGTAACAACATCTTCACCCCACTGAGCCTCAACACTGGGGCCCCCTCAATCATCAAGTTTGCAGACGACACTACAGTGGAAGGCTTGATTACCAACAACGACGAGACGGCCTACAGGGAGGAGGTGAGGGCCCTCGGAGTGTGGTGTCAGGAAAATAACCTCACCCTCAACGTCAACAAAACAAAGGAGATGATCGTGGACTTCAGGAAACAGCAGAGGGAGCAGCCCCCTATCCACATCGACGGGACAGTAGTGGAGATGTTAGAAAGTTTAAAATTCCTCAGCGTACACATCACGGACAAACTGAAATGGCCCAACCCCACAGACAGCGTGGTGAAGAAGGCGCAGCAGCGCCTCTTCAACCTCAGGAGGCTGAAGAAATTCGGCTTGTCACCAAAAACACACAAACTTTTACAGATGCACAATTGAGATCATCCTGTCGGGCTGTATCACCGCCTGGTACGGCAACTGCTCTGCCCATAACCGTAAGGCTCTCCAGAGGGTAGTGAGGTCTGCACAACGCATCACAGGGGGCAAACAACCTGCCCTCCAGGACACCTACACCACCCGATGTCACAGGAAGGCCAAAAAGATTATCAAGGACAACAACCACCCGAGCCACTGCCTGTTCACCCCGCTATCATCCAGAAGGCGAGGTCAGTACAGGTGCATCAAAGCAGGGACCCGAGAAACTGAAAAACAGCTTCTATCTCAAGGCCATCAGACTGTTAAACAGCCATCACTAACATTGAGTGGCTGCTGCCAACATACTGACTCAACTCCAGCCACTGGAAAAATTGATGTAATAAATGTATCACTAGCCACTTTAAACAATGCCTCTTTATATCATGTTTACATACCCTACATTACTCATCTCATATGTATATACTGTACTCTATACCGTCTACTGCATCTTGTCATCTTGATGTAATGTATCACTAGCCACTTTAAACAATGCCACTTTTACATGTTTACATACCCTACATTACTCATCTCATATGTATATACTGCACTCGATACCATCTACTGCATCTTGCCTATGCCGTTCTGTACCATCACTCATTCATATATTATTTTATGTACATATTCTTTATCCCTTTACACTTGTGTGTGTATACGGTAATTGTTGTGAAATTGTTAGGTCAGATTACTTGTTGGATATTACTGCATTATCGGAACTAGATGCACAAGCATTTTGCTACACTCGCATTAACATCTGCTAACCATGTGACAAATACATTTTGATTTGATTTGATTTTGATTTGATTTTTTTTTTCTTTGACAAACTCCCCTGTCCTTAATGATTAATATCATACCCATATCATGATGCAGCCACCACTATGCTTGAAAATATGGAGAGTAGTACTCCGTAATGTATTGGATAGGATTTTCCCCAAAAATAACACTTTGTATTCAGGGCAAAAATTTAATTGCTTTGCCCAATTGCTTTACAGTATCACTTTAGTGTCTTGTTGTAAACAGGATGCATGTTTTGGAATAATTTTATTCTGTACAGGCTTCCTTCTTTTCACGTTGTCAATTAGGATGTTCCAACTTCCATCCTACGTTTTCTCCTATCACAGCCAATAAACTCTGTAGTTGTTTAAGTCACCATTGGCCTCATGTTGAAATCCCTGAGCGATTTCCTTCCTCTCAGGCAACAGAGTTACAAAGGACACCAGTATCTTTGTGGTGACTTGGTGTATTGATACACCATCCAAAGCGTAATTAATAACCTCACTGAAAAATTGGGTTAGGGTGGTAGAGAATCGAAGGACCATGAATATAATAAGAAGCCTTAGGTGCTGGCTTAAGGCCGGTAGCAACCACTACAGAATGTCCGGTCAGAACACGGATAAGGAGGATGTCCAGTTTAAGGGGAGTTTACTGGAAGAAGATGTCCACATTCACACGTCACACACACATCTGACCACTCACGGTTCAGATAACTGAGAATCATGTCCAGTGAGAACTGAAAGTAACTATGTGGTTCAGGAATTGAATCCGCAGGAGGAAAAGTTCAGCAGGTAAGCATGTTTATGACCACACAGCATGCTGATGTCATAGACCAACTGAAACTGAAGTCCCGGGAATCAAGGCTGCTGATAAGCTGAACGAGAGGTGGTGATACTGTAAGTATCTGGTTGAAGCTGCCCAACTAGAACTAACCATAAAGGATGGCTAGAATCAGCTGACTGAAGCTGTCCGTTTTAACACTCACCATGCTCTAAGCTTTTTTCTTTTTTACCCTTCTACCAACAGGTGCCCTTCTTTGCGATGCATTGGAAAACCTCCCGGGTCTTTGTGGTTTAATTTGTGTTTGAAATTCACTTCTTGACTGAGGGACCTTAGAAATAATTATATGTGTGGGGTACAGAGATGGGGCAGTCATTCAAAAATCATCTTAAACTAAATTATTGCACACAGAGTCAGTCCTTGCAGCGCATTATGTGACTTGTTACTGAGCAAATGTTTACTTCGGCAGTTATTTAGGCTTACCATAACAAAGGGATTGAATACTTATTGACTCAAGACATTTCATCTTTTCATTTTTTATTAATTAGTAAACATTTTGAAAAAAACATAATTCAACTTTGGCAATATAGGGTATTGTGTGTAGGCCAGTGACAAAACAATTGCAATTTAATCCATTTTAAACTCAGGCTGTAACACAACAAAATGTGGAAAAAGTTAAGGGGTCTGAATACTTTCTGATGGCACTATGAAAATGCAGGAAGATCTACCCTGATGGAGTTAGTTGTGAAGACCAAAGTGATGCTCTGTCCTAGACACGGAGAACCAGGGATCAGACCGGTTCCTAATTGCATTTTCTCACTAGCAGCCTGTCCACTGACTTGGGTCAATTCCATGTAGAAATTGAAAATGCTCTTTGGATAGCCACAGAAAACCAAACATATTGTGGTCTCCCCATCCTGATTTGGGCCTAATAATTTACACCTCAACATTACTAACTAACAACAACAAAATGATTTTTAATGCATTATTGATTCTTCAAGCATTGTGGGGTTTGTGTCCATAAAATGTGTTGAATGGACATTACAGACTATAATTTTGGGGGGGGATTGGTGCACAACTCAATGACGATGTCAGAGCCGTAGAGTCCTGTACAAATGTCTGAGGATGGATAAGTGCTGTAACCCTGTTTGTGGAACTATTTGTGGGATTATTTCTTGGAACATTGTAATGATGCTTTTTTAAATTGCCTTGCCAAAAAAATACAATATTAAAGTACACCTCATTTATAGATATAGCTGCCCTGATTCAGTGAAAGAACATCTCCAATCATTAGATATTGTTTGTGACTTTCTGGCAGGACGATACTAAACAAAAATGAGAACACTAAGGAAATTCTTTTTTTGTCAATTAATTCTATTGTGGTGGAAATGGAAACTGGAAATACACCCCCAAGCTCCAAAACTCATTTTAATTTCCCAACCCCCCTATTCTCTGTTGGCTATGATTAATGTGAAAACTCTGCAGAACTTTTCTTTGTCTCCGTAATTGCCAAGTTTGAAAAGAAATGAGTTGTCTTGCTTCAAACAGCAGGCTTGTTTAGAGACCAAAAAGCTAGATGGCTCCTCTGCACATTTAGCTTTGATAACTAGTGCTGATGCAGGTATGATTAGGTATGCAGGTATGATTAGGTATGCAGGTATGATTAGGTATGCAGGTATGATTAACTCTCTGCAAACATGTATACGACACACACGCACGACAATATAGTTATTCACTCTCCACAGGGCGGACACTTTTTTTTAGATCACACGTTAAGTGGAGCGTAGGACACCTGCGACCGAAATCTTTTTCATCTCTGCTGAAGATAATGAAATTCTCTCTAGTAATTTCCTAACACAGGATAAAAAAATGAAAAGAGCTGTAGTAAGACCAGATGCATGGCTTTTCTATGGCATAGCCATGCCTCTCGCCCATCCATAAAGGGTTTTCTGAATCCTGAGAAGCGTGGGAGTGGGCGTATTTTCTTGTCCTTCTCGCCAGCCGTGATTCTGGGCATCTCCATGGTAAGAAATGTGACCGTAATGTCTTATCCCGGAGCTCGAGTAAATTACATTACTAAGTTGCTCCCGAATGTTCTACGCCAGGACATGGAAATCGATTCTATCGTAGTCCATGTGGGTTTAAATGACATTATGAAGGACAGTTCTGAAAAGTTGGATTTTAAAGAGCTGATTGACTATCTGCTAGACACTAATAAAAGACCCATCATATCTGGCCCTGTGGCCTCTCTGAATCATGGCATTGAACGCTTTAGCAGGATTCTTTCTCTTCACAACTGGCTACATGATTATTGCAGCTCAATGGGTGTAAATTTGTTGAAAATGTTGATACCTTTTGGAAATAAAACAGGTTTTATAAGGAGGATGGGATCCACCCAAATCATTTGGGATCCTGGATCCTTTCACAGCACTATAAGGCTGCGTTGAGACAATGACTTATCAATGACTCAATCCCAGCTCAGCTAATCCCTACGATTGTGACGCAGGTTCCTGGATCCTTTCCCAGCACTATAAGGCTGTGTTGAGACAATGACTTATCAATGACTCAAGCCCAGCTCAGCTAATCCCTACCATTGTGACGCAGAGTTGTCATAATGCTTCAGCAAATGTACATTACACCAGGAGCGTCAGTGGACACAATACAAACAACCTAATTTATGTCCATTTAACTGCCCTGAATGCCTCTACTGATCCTACAGCTATTGTATGCAGTAATCATGTACCTATGAACCAGATTTATACTGTTAGCACTAAGCCGGTGTGCCCTAGGAGGAAGTCCACTGTGAGCAGCTCACCCTGCACTAACATAAAAAAACATGAGCACATCTACTGCTGCTAAGCTTCCCAGTAAAGCAATGAAAGCAAGTAAGTGCCCCAGAAGAAAAGTGCTCAAATTAGCCCCACGTTAACATATTTAGCTTAAGAAACAATGTTTGTGAAATCAATAATTTGCTAGTAACAGATGACATTCATATTCTGACTATCTCTGAAACTCAATTAGATAAAACCTTTGATGATACACTGGTAGCCATACACGGTTAGAACATCTATAGAAAATACAGAAATGCCAAAGGTGGAGGTGTTGCTGTTTATATTCAGAACCACATTCCTGTACAGATTAGAGAGAATCTCAGGTTAAATACTGTTGAAGTAATATGGCTACAGGTTCATCTGCCTCACCTAAAGCCCATTCTGGTGGGAAGCTGCTATAGACCACCAAGTGATAACAGTCAGTATCTGGATAACATGTGTGAAATGCTTGATAATGTATGTGATATCAACAAACAGATATTTTCTGTGTGATTTAAAATTTGACTGGCTTTCATCAAGCTGCCCACTCAAGAAAAAGCTTCAAAATGTAACCAGTGCCTGCAACCTGATTCAGGTTATCAGTCAACCTACCAGGGAAGTTTTTATTTATTTTATTTTTATTTCACCTTTATTTAACCAGGTAGGCTAGTTGAGAACAAGTTCTCATTTGCAACTGCGACCTGGCCAAGATAAAGCATAGCAGTGTGAACAGACAACAGAGTTACACATGGAATAAACAATTAACAAGTAAATAACACAGTAGAAAACAAAGGGGGGAGTCTATATACAATGTGTGCAAAAGGCATGAGGAGGTAGGCGAATAATTTCAATTTTGCAGATTAACACTGGAGTGATAAATGATCAGATGGTCATGAACAGGTAGAGATATTGGTGTGCAAAAGAGCAGAAAAGTAAATAAATAATAACAGTATGGGGATGAGGTAGGTGAAAATGGGTGGGCTATTTACCAATAGACTACGTACAGCAGCAGCGATCGGTTAGCTGCTCAGATAGCTGATGTTTGAAGTTGGTGAGGGAGATAAAAGTCTCCAACTTCAGCGATTTTTGCAATTCGTTCCAGTCACAGGCAGCGGAGTACTGGAACGAAAGGCGGCCAAATGAGGTGTTGGCTTTAGGGATGATCAGTGAGATACACCTGCTGGAGCGCGTGCTACGGATGGGTGTTGCCATCGTGACCAGTGAACTGAGATAAGGCGGAGCTTTACCTAGCATGGACTTGTAGATGACCTGGAGCCAGTGGGTCTGGCGACGAATATGTAACGAGGGCCAGCCGACTAGAGCATACAGGTCGCAGTGGTGGGTGGTATAAGGTGCTTTAGTGACAAAGCGGATGGCACTGTGATAGACTGCATCCAGTTTGCTGAGTAGAGTGTTGGAAGCCATTTTGTAGATGACATCGCCGAAGTCGAGGATCAGTAGGATAGTCAGTTTTACTAGGGTAAGCTTGGCGGCGTGAGTGAAGGAGGCTTTGTTGCGGAATAGAAAGCCGACTCTTGATTTGATTTTCGATTGGAGATGTTTGATATGAGACTGGAAGGAGAGTTTGCAGTCTAGCCAGACACCTAGGTACTTATAGATGTCCACATATTCAAGGTCGGAACCATCCAGAGTGGTGATGCTAGTCGGGCATGCGGGTGCAGGCAGCGATCGGTTGAAAAGCATGCATTTGGTTTTACTAGCGTTTAAGAGCAGTTGGAGGCCACGGAAGGAGTGTTGTATGGCATTGAAGCTTGTTTGGAGGTTAGATAGCACAATGTCCAATGACGGGCCGAAAGTATATAGAATGGTGTCGTCTGCGTAGAGGTGGATCAGGGAATCGCCCGCAGCAAGAGCAACATCATTGATATATACAGAGAAAAGAGTCGGCCCGAGAATTGAACCCTGTGGCACCCCCATAGAGACTGCCAGAGGACCGGACAGCATGCCTTCCGATTTGACACACTGAACTCTGTCTGCAAAGTAATTGGTGAACCAGGCAAGGCAGTCATCCGAAAAACCGAGGCTACTGAGTCTGCCGATAAGAATATGGTGATTGACAGAGTCGAAAGCCTTGGCAAGGTCAATGAAGACGGCTGCACAGTACTGTCTTTTATCGATGGCGGTTATGATATCGTTTAGTACCTTGAGTTACAAACAACACAGGAATGAAATCATCAACATGTATTGATCACATCTTTACTAATGCTGCAGAAATTTGCTTGAAAGCAGAATCCAGATCCATCGGATGTAGTGATCACAATATAGTGGCCATATCTAGGAAAACCAATGTTTCTATGGCTGGGCCTATTATAGTGTATAAGAGCTCATACACAAAGTTTTGTAGTGATGCCTATGTTATTGATGTATAGAATATCTGTTGGTCCGTGGTGTGTAATGAGGAGCAAACAGACAATGCACTTGACACATTTATGAAATTGCTTAACACTATACAAGTCAGCTACTACAGCAACTGAAATTACTGCAACACTTAAAGAGTTTCAGTTAGATTCAGAGTAGAAGGCAAGGAATGAGTTAGTACTAAATGTTTCTAAAACGTAAAGCATTTTATTTGGGTCAATTCATTCACTAAAACCTAAACCTCATCTAAATATTGTAATAAATAATGTGGAAATTGAGCAAGCTGAGGTGACTAAACTGCTTGGAGTAACCCTGGATTGTAAACTGTCATGGTTAAAATATATTGATACAACAGTAGCTAAGATGGGGAGAACTATGTCCATGTTAAGGTGCTGCTCTACCTTCTAGACAGCACTGTCAACAAGGCAGGTCCTACAGGCCCTAGTTTCTACCTTCTTGACAGCACTGTCAACAAGGCAGGTCCTACAGGCCCTAGTTCTGTCGCACCTGGACTACTGTTCAGTCATGTGGTCAGGTGCCACAGAATTGCAATTGGTTCACAACAAGGCAGCACGGCTGGCCCTTGGATGTACACAGAGAGCTAATATTAATAATATGGACGATAACCTCTCCTGACTCGAAGTGGAGGAGAGATTGACTTCATCACTACTTGTATTTATGAGAGGTATTGACATGTCGAATGCATCGAGCTGTCTGTATGAACTACTGGTGCACAGCTCGGACACCCACGCATGCCCCACAAGACATGCCACAAGAGGTCTCTTTACAGTCCTCAAGTCCTCTTTCCACATACTCTTACATTACCATTACCATATTCTAAATTGTAATAAAAAAAGAGAAAATCCTCAACAATCTACACACAATATCCCATAATGACAAGGTGAAAAAAGGTTTTTACAAATGTTTACAAATGTATTAAATGTTTAAGACAGAAATACCTTATTTACATAAGTAGTCAGACGCTTGCTATGAGACTCGAAATTGAGCTCAGGTGCATCCTGTTTCCATTGATCATCCTTGAGATGTTTCTACAACTTGATTGGAGTCCACCTGTGGTAAATTCAAATGATTGGACATGATTTGAAAAGGCACACACCTGTCAATAAGGTCCCACAGTTGACAGCGCATGTCAGAGCAAAAACCAAGCCATGAGGTCAAAGGAATTGTCCGTAGAGCTCAGAGACAGGATTGTGTCGAGGCACAGATCTCGGGAAGGGTACCAAAACATTTCTGCAGCATTGAAGGTCCCCAACAACAAAGTGGCCTCCTTCATTCTTAAATAGCCATTATCACTTAAATAGCCATTGTCACTTAAATAGCCATTGTCACTTTCAAACCACCAGGACTCTTCCTGGACACCCGGCCAAACTGAGAAATCGGGGGAGAAGGGCCTTGGTCAGGGAGGTGACCAAGAACATAATGGTCATTCTGACAGAGCTCTAGAGTTACTTTGTGGAGATGGGAGAACCTTCCAGGAGCCACTCCTCAGTAAAAGGCACATGACAGCCCGCTTGGAGTTTGCCAAAAGGCACCTAAAGACTCTCAGACCATGAGAAACAAGATTCTCTGGTCTGATGAAACAAAGATTGAACTCTTTGGCCTGAATGCCAAGCGTCACGTCTGGAGGAAACCTGGCACCCTCCCTACGGTGAAGCATGGTGGTGACAGAATCATGCTGTGAGGATGTTTCTCAGCGGCAGCAACTGGTTGATGAGTCAGGATCGAAGCAAAGATCAACGGAGCAAAGTACAGAGAGATTGTTGATGAAAACCTGCTCTAGAGCGTTCAGGACCTCAGACTGGGGCGAAGGTTCACCTTCCACCAGGTAATCAACAACCCTAAGCACATAGCCAAGACAACAAAGGAATGGCCCAGCCAGAGCCCGGATTTAAACCTGAACGGACATCTCTGGAGAGACCTAAAAATAGCTGTGCAGCAACGGTCCCCATTCAACCCGACAGAGCTTGAGAGGATCTGCAGAGAAGAATGGGAGAAATTCACCAAAACCAGGTCTGCCAAGCTTTTAGCATCATACCCAAGAAGACTCAAGGCTGTAATCACTGCCAAATGTGCTTCAACAAAGTACTGAGTAAAGGGTCTGAATACTTATGTAAATGTAGTATTTCATTTTTATTTTATAAATTAGCAAACATTTCTAAAAACCTGTTTTTGCCTTGTTATTATGGGGTACTGTTTGTAGGTTGACGAGGGAGAAAAACGATGTAATACATTTTAGAATAAGGCTGTAACGTAACAAAATGTGGAAAAAGTCAAGAGGTCTGAATACTTTCCGAAGGAACTGTAGCAAAAGCTCTTACATAACTGTAGAATTGTGCTTAATCTGTTTGCTTTTCGCCCTCTTTGCAATAGGCCATTGCATTGACTTTCACTGTAAGTGTATTGCATACAGTAATAAATGCTTTCAAACAGAGAGCTCTCCATCCGACCCTCCATTTCATTTATTTGTTCCATTCGTAACTGACAGGAGACCACTGACATTGACAAATAGAGCAGAAAGATCCCAGCTAGCCTCAGCAGCAGTAAGAAATAAACTATTACTTGGTTTCTTTTGCTCTGCGGGATAACCGGATTCATGCGGGAGGAGTTTATTCTCAGTCCCCTTCACCACAAATGTTTTCTTAACTGGTGAAATATTAATGTTGACAAAATTATTTTGGAGCTCAAATATTTTATTCATTTCCTTCGAGGTAAATTAAACTAAAAGCAAATAAAAGGCATTCCGAGGCAAACATGTACTATTTCCAAGTTTTCAAAAATGTTTTCGAAAATGACATACTGTATGGGTCGTTCCACAAAATTAGTGCTTTTTATATTCCTTTGATAGTAGAAATTGTGCACCAATATTGATATCCAAATCAATAAAAGCGTGTTATATGAAATGAAGTGCCCTTTAATATAGACCAAAGACTTTTAGAAACATTTTAACCCACTTCACCCCCAAAATGTTTCAGTTTCAACATCATTGTAAAGCTCTTGTTATTATGATGCTCTGTCTGACAAAGTCATTTCTGAAGATTGTGATTTATTTCATGTGATTACTGATTCATTTACATATGTAACTCATTTTAAGGTCAAATAAGTGAACTTTAAGTGAACTGAACTCCTTTTTTAATGTGGTGAAACTACACATTGTTTAATATAACAACAACAACCAAAAACATTGAACATAGTCAAATCATAGTGTAAAAGCAGGTGAGCTGGTTCTTTTGTTTTGCCATTTGCTTGTGTTTTGTGGTGGAAAACTGATAGGGTTGCACACGTCAACCCTGTTACCCAATTGCCACTCCCTGTTGCACACAACAAGCTTCCATTCCCCTTGTTACAAGGTCAACCCTGTTACGGTCAACCCTGTAACTTTATTTGGCACTTACAGTTGAAGTCGGAAGTTTACATACACTTATGTTGGAGTCATTAAAACTCGTTTTTCAACCACTCCACAAATTTCAGGTGCGCGTAACGATGGTGACATGTGTGCGCCAGAATGAGCAGCCTGGTGATCTAGAGGCCGGAGAGGGAGCACACGTGACAATGTGACTGGCAGAACGGGTGTTGTATGCGGAGGATGAGGGCTACAATAGGTATATATAGGGGGGAGTGAGACCTAAGAGGGTTTTATAAACAAGCATCAACCAGTGCGTCTTGACTGGTATACAGAGATGACCAGTTAACAGAGGAGTATAGAGCGCAGTGATGTGTCCTATGAGAAGCATTGGTGGCAAATCTGATGGCCATACTTCAGCCTGGTTTATCCCCCCATCAGGGCCGGCTCCAGGCATAAGTGACAATGGCTAAATGTGTAGAATTACAGGAAATGTACTTTAAAATGGGGGGGGCCCAACCAAATCTTGCTTAGGGCCCCTAAAAGGCTAGAGCCGGCCTTGCCCCCATAAAAACAAGCTCTGAAGTCACCCATGTGGAGAGACACAATAAGGTCAGTTTGATTCGACAGGTCTCAGACAAGAGTTATGACCCAGACGTTTGCCTCGATTGATCTCTCCTCTCCGGGGAAAAGAGAATCACTGTCAATAACTCACAGTGTGGTCTAACAGACATGGCCGTAGGACACTTGTCAGTTCACTTCTCAGGCCGCCACTAACTTCACACTTTGAAAATGTGTGGCACGAGCTTGTAACTCCTCAGCAAGCAGGGACCAGAGCCAATAAGACAGAGAGAGAGAGAGAGAGAGAGAAGCAGCTGTATTTTTATGAGAGTCCCTGGGTTGTTCTGCACCATCACATGTGAAGCAAGGACATTTAATTTAGCTGTGAAGCCCCAATACAAGTCCCAGAAGTATTCATCTTTGGGATTTACACAAACTACACAGATTGATGAACGCTCCCCCTCCCCAGCCTCGCCTTTTGAGACTGTGTATTTTGAATCTCCCTTGGACTTTGGTGACGCACAGCAAACTCTTGCCAAAGACAAATTGCTTTCTTGAAGTTCATTTTAGAATAACATAAAACTCTAAAACATCCCCTTCTCTAAGAGTGAGCAAGATAAGGGGGGTGAAAAAAGAAAATGCATTTCAGTGTTCTCCTTTGTGATGAAGGCTTAGCGTGCCGTTTGATTTGTTCTTTGTGTCGCCGTGTGATGACATGGTGTGCTGGGGATTGTCATATCAAAGTCAAGATTCAACTGGGAGAATTGAAGCTATTTTTCATGACAACATTGCCCCACCAGCTAAATAGTTATTGATGTGTAATGACTGCTTTGTGTGTGAGTCAAAGTAGACAAAAGTTCAAGCTAATCTCTTTTGTCCAAAGCTTGTGTTTGGGATTTGACATTGATTTACCTTGATCACCCAGGGGTTTATGCGCCTTTGTTCAAAGGCAATGTTGATGTACTCTCCCTGTCGTTTTTTAACCAGTTTCATGGAGACTTGATTGTGTGTTTTGGATCATTGTCTTGCTGCATGACCCAGCTGCACTTCAGCTTCAGCTCACAGACGGATGGCCTGACATTCTCCAGTAGATTTGCTGATACAGAGCAGAATTCATGGTTCCTTCTATTAATAAAGACAAGTCGTCCAGGTCCTGAGGCAGCAAAGCATCCCCAAACCATCACACAACCACCACCATGCTTCAGCGTTGGTAGGAAGTTCTTACTGTGGAATGCAGTGTTTGGTTTTCATCAGTCATAATGGGACCCATTTTTCACAGCACTATAGCTATCTTAAGATAAATGCACTAACTGTAAGTTGTTCTGGATAAGAGCGTCTGCTAAATGACTAAAATCTAAAATGTAATTAGGCTACTCATAGATTCATATCTGCAAAGGCCTACTGTGTCAAGAGAATGACATTGAGAATTCATTGTTGCAGCACCCAGGAAATTGCTGTGTATCAAAAAATTATAATTAGTTATCTAATATGAATGTAGTGTTAGCAGATACTTATGAATAATATAAACTCAATAAGACTTTTTAACGAAGTGTAACATAAAATTTCACAAAGCTTAAGTGGGGGGGGACCGAATCGTTATAACTTACTTAACTATGCATCAAAAAGGACATGGGGAGAAAGAGCTGGTCGAGCAGATTCATGTGCTTTGTTGTTGTTCAGAGAATGAATTAAGCAAGAGGGGCACAACGTCACTACACTGAAGCAGCCGATATATAAAACTCAGGAGAATATTGAGATCTCATCAAAGGAAGTACTATACTCATTTAGATAGTTTACACAGTAATGACATGTCTTGGGTTACCAGGAAGATGTTAATTATCAGTGGATATAAGACTGTGAATGTTTTAGTTTATAGATAGTTTGTGAATCAGAAGTAAATAGTTACCACTCATTCATAGCTGATGTGTGGTAAGCACTGTGAAATGGCTGATGTGCACTGGACAACTGGCGCCAGGAGTTGCTATAAAAAAAAAAGAAATTTAAAATTGCGACTTTGATGATTATTCTACATCTCTATGGACATATTTTTTTAAATCTTTATTTAACTAGGCAGGTAAGTTAATTAAGAACAAATTCTTATTTTACCCTCGCCTAACCGGGACCACACTGGAACAATTGTGAGCCACCCCATGGGACACCCAATCACGGCCGGTTGTGAAACAGCACCGTATCGAACCAGGGTCTGTAGTGACGCCTCTAGGATTGAGATGCAGTACCTTAGACCGCTGCGCCACTCGGGAGCACATTGCCCATGTCCGTTGAAAATGACAATTTATATTACATTTTAAATAACTGGTAGTCAATTTATAGGAGAAGTTAAACAATTAGGTACAATTTGAGTATTGAGTTTGACTTTGTACACATACAGTAGGTACATACAGCCACATTTGATGCAAAGTTTTTTTGTGCTTTGAATTTCCATCAACATTTTCTTTTGAAGTTTGTGTGCATCATCAATAAAAAATTCAAAAATTGGCCTACCAGTTTTAGAAGTGATTACTTCACTTGCAAGAGATTGAGGGGTCATTTTTTGGAGAGCTGTCCACACTCCCCTGCTGCCTCTGTGACATCACAGGAGGGGGCGGGCCGTACATCACTTCTGTTATATGGTATGCCAGGACTACTGATGGTATTCTTAGACATGGAGATTAGCACTCTGCCAGAGGGGGGTGACTGACTTGAGGATCAACAAAGGAGGATGTGTTTGATTATAATTGTTTGGTTTTGTTTGGGGATTGTGTTAAACCCCTGAAAGGGGGAAATATATAAATAAATAAATCGCAGGGAGATGTAGCTTCAGGTTCTTTTTCATATAAAACCATCAACCATTTACCTAACTATAAAATATAATGTTTCACAAATGCACAAAATATATTCTCTCAAATCACATAGCTGTTACAATTGTTCAATAAACCAGTATTGTCTCATTTATACTGCAGCGACCCGCACAGACAGCTGTGTGTTATGAGTTATGCTGTTCCTCTGTTGTGTTGTACTTACCAGTACCCAGCGTTTTCGGGGTCCGACATGCCAGTCAAACTGCTATCTGCCAACCACGGGAATGCCTGGAATGTTCCTGTGGCAGGCATCCTTGTGGTTGGTGGAGCGGTGGGTGGATAAGAAGGGGGGTGGAGCACCGCAAGTTTAAAACCATAGGTAACCATTGTTCTCCCTCTTTACGTCTGGTCTTAACAAGAGATGGGTCCCCGTTGTTTGATACTGTTTTCCTTGGTTTATTTGGTGTGGGCTACAGCCAAACAGTAGCCTGTGTTGAGTTTGGTTAATAAACCAGGAATTGGTAAAAGCAACCCTCTGTCTGGAAATGTGTTCATTTAGCCAGGGCACTACATTACAATGGTTCAAAGAATCCTTCATTATCACTCTTTGAATTGACACTATGAAATGCAATGATAAACCTTCTAACCTTTTTAAATGCATCACGTTTCCCACTATTTATTATCACCATTAATTACCTATTTATATAGACTGTTCCTATATTACCTACTGTATGTATTCATTCCTATCAGTATGTAAACTCATCCTAATATCAAAAAAAGATGTATAACCTTGTGTTAATTGGTATTTAGTGCTTTAGATTAGAACAACATTCACATTTCCCGAAAGATTGCCATCATGCCCATTCACCCACACACACAGGCGCTGTACGCGAGGTCTCTCTCGGGCACGCTCTGATCACCAAGTTACCTCGTGCAAGTGAGCCTTCTAGCAATCTAGCTAGCGAAATGGCTAATTTCGAAGTGGACTAACCATACAATAACACATATACTGTTTTGACTGCTGCTGACTAAAAATAACACACAGTAACATCTGTAACAATTTGACATTAACAAAAAACCTTTAAAATGGCATTCATACTTGAAAGGGGGAAATATATAACTAAATCACACAGGAGAAATCACTTGTAATGAGTGAGCTGGGAAGCCCCATACACACCTATAGCAATTCCTAGGTATAACCAATCAAACTCAGATCAGACATCAATAGAGCACACAGAGAGTGTATAATCAATGCTTAGATTAATGAACATCATATTACTGACTGGTACACATTATGATTCTGTATTGTTATTATTTGTTATTATTAAGGCCATTTTAATTCTATCCCAATTGCATCTTTGAGACTAGTCTTTCGGTCCCGTTGTATTAGGCAAACTAAATCAAGTAAAGCTCAAGTATTTAGAAATATATGACAAATGTCTGATCTAGTCATTAGTATTAAGTATTGTCTCTCACTACCTGTAAATCGATCCAAGTTCCAATCCAAAATGTGCTCTGAAATCTACAGTACTGTACTTAGTTATTACTGTGCGTCATCTTGCAAAGTGCTCGTACGGTCTGTGAATCAAACTATGTAAAGCCTAGTCACATCAATAAATAGCCTCTTAACTGGAAGTTATCAACCTTCATTGATAAACAGCCACTGTTAGTTATTTCAATGTGAAGAGGATGCCCTCTCACCCCCTGTTTCTATCTTCATAGGCTAACCCTAACCCTCCCACCCCATGTATCTATCTTCATAGTCTAACCCTAACCCTCCCACCCCATGTATCTATCTTCATAGTCTTACCCTAACCCTCTCACTCCCCTCTATCCATCTTCATAGTCTAACCCTAACCCTCTCACCCCCTGTATCCATCTTCATAGTCTAACCCTAACCCTCTCACCCCCTGTATCCATCTTCATAGTCTAACCCTAACCCTCTCACCCCCTGTATCCATTGTCATAGTCTAACCCTAACCCTCTCACTCCCCTCTATCCATCTTCATAGTCCAACCCTAACCCTCTCACCCCCTGTATCCATTGTCATAGTCTAACCCTAACCCTCTCACCCCCTGTATCCATTGTCATAGTCTAACCCTAACCCTCTCACCCCCTGTATCCATTGCCATAGTCTAACCCTAACCCTCTCACCCCCTGTATCCATTGCCATAGTCTAACCCTATAACCCTCTTACCCCCTGTATCCATCTTCATAATCTAAACCTAATCCTCTCACCCCCTCGATCCATCTTCATAGTCTAACCCTCTCACCCCCTGTATCCATTGTCATAGTCTAACCCTAACCCTCTCACCCCTGTATCCATCTTCATAGTCTAAACCTAACCCTCTCACCCCATGTATCCATCTTCATGGTCTAACCCTCTCACCCCCCTGTATCCATTGTCATAGTCTAACCCTAACCCTCTCACCCCCCCTGTATCCATTGTCATAGTATTTTGAGCCTCAGCCAAAATAATAAAGGATTCTGCAGCCTTGTAACGCACCATTGAAGCCAGTGTTCACTCATTAAGAGAGGGAGGTAGAGAGGGAACATTTTGTAAACTGCTTACATGGCTTTTTTTTCTATCTATACCAGGGACATATTGGAGAGGAAATTATTCTGAAATGACATCTACTTCCCCAGGCCACCTTCAAAGGCAATGAGATGCCACATTGTTGTATCTGAAAGGATGTCTTCATTACTGCTCTGGAATCAAGGCTCTGTGACCAGTGTCTGTTCCACTCACCTTCATTTCATTACAATGGATCACATTCGCTACAAAGGACTACAATTTGTCCTCTTAGAGGCAATGGCCTTATTACTCAAGCCTTTTGTGTAGCCGTACCTTGTGCCCCGGCATTAAAGGTAAAGGAGTCAAAGCATGAGGAGTTATCATAAGAAGTTCAAAGGCATGTGAAATCATTATTTTCATTCAAAACCATAGGATGTAAATGATGTACTACATGTAAGATTTACGCAGGATGGGGAGGGAGTCCTTTCTTGTACATGATTTCCTCTGCATGCTGAATGAAATATTACTTTTGCAATGGGAGGTGTGTAGGCAATGCAAAAACTTTTACGTTTGCATATTTTTGGGGGGATGGACTTCAGCTCTCAAGCTCATTCAAAATATTATTTTTTTCATAAGTAAACATGACACAAAGATGATTCTCTTTAAGCCTCTTTAGGCCTGGACAACTATGGCTTTTCATAGTGTCAAAGTCAGATATTTTTAATTGCCGACTGGACCCGTTTGATGACATTTCCAAGGCTGTATGGCAAGACGGTTCACAGAATTGGGTAATATATAATTGGATGTATAAAGAGCCATAACTGCATAATGTATGGAACTATAGAATAAGGAATTAAGATGTACTGTACTTCTGGAACCAGAACAGTAGAAGTGACTCCCACAGCCTTGAGTGTCTGAGTGCTGACTCAGGCCCTAATTCAGCCCCACACAGACTCCGGGTGTTTCAGAGGGGCAATTATCTACAAACCATCAATCCCCTGAAGGCACAATTATCAGAAGAAAGCGCTTATTTATCCTAATTTGTCTGGTCCGGTTATTTCACAACCAGGGCCCATTTCAGCAGCAGCTTTCAGTTGGGGAATAGGGAGCTGTGAGGACTTGAAATTATATTAATGGCACAATATTGTCCTTGTTAATGAGATAATCCTGTACAGCAGCTATTTCTGTCTTCTCTCTCCCAATGGATCACGTTACACAGCAAACAGGCTACTGACAAAAGAATGGCGCAGTTGTCTGCTGACGTTACAGTGCACCGAGAGTGTTTGATGGTTGGTACCTGGTGACTAAGTGACATGATTACGATGTTAATACGAGTGGAATATTATTAATACATCTGAATATGGTTCATTAATATATTACAGCGGGTCATTGACATTTATTGTGCTCATAATGAAATCATTTTCTGTACATTCTTTCGCAGAGGAGATGGTGCTCAAATACAGTCAGATACCAATGAAGAACTCACTGAAAAACATCATTAGGCAACTGACCTTAGAATAAAAAGCTCAGCAGGTAGCATATATTTTTCACAAGGTTAATTGCTTTGGAAGTGAAAACATTGGTATGTTCACAGCAACAACAACAGTGGGTTTCCCTCCAGGTGTTGCCCCTGGCAAGCACCATTAAGTTGTTAGCCTTGAGGTGGGAATGGACAGCTTGCTACCATGCTGAATGGGTCAAAATCGACTTTTCTGCCTTGGGGTAATATAGCACTGCAGTTTCCACCCATCACCACTAGAGGTTGAGAGTCATAATACACACATGAACCAGAAGTAACCGTCATGTACAGTAGATTGTAAACTGGATGGTATGAGCCCTGAATGCTGATTGGCTGACAGCTGTGGAATATCAGACCATATACCACGGGTTAGACAAAACATGTCTTTTTACTGCTCTACTTACGTTGGTAACCAGTTAATAATAGCAATAAGGCACCTCCGGTGTTTGTGGTATATTGCCAATAGACCCTCTGCGTTGCGTCGTGCATAAGAACAGCCCTTAGTCGTGGTATATTGGCCATATACCACACCCCCCCGGGCCTTATTGATTAAATAGACAATTAAGGTCTCACAATCAACATCAACACAAGGTCACCTACATAGCTTTTCAAAATCCTTTGAGAATCCTTTAATCACACTCAGTGAATCTAATAGTTATCTATAAAAATGAAAACCAGGTAATAAAGAGGACAGAACCATAGGACTCTCAGAAAGCGGATAGCATAAAGCCTGCAGACCTTATGAGTCCTGTAATGTCAGACCTCAGGGCCATGTCTGAGAGTCCCTTTTCAAACACCTCGCCTCATTAACATTCATCACTGGGCTCTAATTGGCTGATAGAACAGTGGTAAAAGAAAGAGGAGGGAGCGAGGAGCCCAACTCTGGGGCTATTTGCCAAAATGAATTAGTAAGGCCAGTCCTCCAGCTTAGACAGGTCCATAAGGGACCACATGCTGCTTACATGGGCAAAACCCAGCTTCCTGATTTTACAGAGATCATTATCGGGGATCATTACACTGTCCTTCCCACAGGCATATCGGGAGATGGTGTGTGAGATGCCCCCTCATAAGAAGAATAATGACTCAACAAATCTGATGCTGGAGAAAAACATGAGATATCCTACATTTTTTAGCATAACCATAGCTACCCACTGGGCAAAAACTAATTGAATCAACATTGTTTCCACGTCATTTCAACCAAAAATGTCAATGCGATGATGTTGAGTCAACGATTGGAATTGAAAAAGGTCATCAACATAAGGGAATTTTGTCTTTTTTTCACACCCTTTTTAATTTTTCACACCCCTTTTAACCTAAATCCATTGACATGGTGATTTTTTTTGTTGATTTCACGATGAATTCACATTAGTTGACAACTCAGCAAAAATATAAATCCAAACTAGACTTTGAACTGACGTCTGTGCATATTTGGGACACCCTCATGTGGAATACTATCACTGCATCGGATGTTTGCCATGCCATTTCATATAAACTCAGCAAAAAAAGAAACGTCCTCTCTCAGTCAACTGAGTTTATTTTCAGCAAACTTAACATGTGTGAATGTTTGTATGAACATAACAAGATTCAACAACTGAGACATAAACTGAACAAGTTCCACAGACATGTGACTAACAGAAATGGATTAATGTGTCCCTGAACAAAGGGGGGGGGTCAAAATCAAAAGTAAAAGTCAGTATCTGGTGTGGCCACCAGCTGCATTAAGTACTGTAGTGCATCTCCACCTCATGGACTGCACCAGATTTGCCACTTGAGGGAGGAGGAAGTCTTCCCTGTAACACACAGCATTGAGATTGCCTGCAATGACAACAAGCTCAGTCCGGTGATGCTGTGACACACTGCCCCAGACCATGACGGACCCTCCAACTCCAAATCGATCCCGCTCCAGAGTACAGGCCTCGGTGTAACGCTCATTCCTTCGACGATAAACATGAATCCGACCATCACCCCTGGTGAGACAAAACCGCAACTCGTCAGTGAAGAGCACTTTTTGTTTAGTCCAGCGACGGTGGGTTTGTGCCCATAGGCGACGTTGTTGCCGGTGATGTCTTTTGAGGACCTGCCTTACAACAGGCCTACAAGACCTCAGTCCAGCCTCTCTCAGCCTATTGCGGACAGTCTGAGCACTGATAGAGGGATTGTGCGTTCCTGGTGTAACTCGGCAGTTGTTGTTGCCATCCTGTACCTGTCCCGCAGGTGTGGTGTTCGGATGTACCAATCCTGTGCAGGTGTTGATACACGTGGTCTGCCACTGCGAGGACGATCAGCTGTCCGACCTGTAGCGCTGTCTTCGGCGTCTCACAGTACAGACATTGCAATTTATTGCCCTGGCCACATCTGCAGTCCCCATGCCTCCTTGCAGCATGCCTAAGACACGTTCACGCAGATGAGCAGGGACCCTGTGCATCTTTCTAGAAAGGCCTCTTTAGTGTCCTAAGTTTTCATAATAGTGACCTTAATTGCCCACTGTCATGACGTTGGCCTGGGGGTAGGTTTATGACAGTCATAAATACCTCTTCCCCCCTTTTTCCTCTTTCTACCCTACTGATGTTACATTTGCAAACATCTTGGTTAACATAGAGATTCTGGGAACATCAGAAGGTGGGGGGAAATGAACTATATTCTGGTAATCTGACCAATTGAACATATGTGGTGGTACTTAATGAATATGATGTCAGTTCGGTTGTCATCTGAGACATTCTCATCAATGATAAGATAACATACACTCTTCAGTGGAAAGTCTACACATCAGAGTTATCGGATTCACATGGAATTGTTGTTCAATTTAAATGTTTGAATATGAAATTATTCGTGATGGGATGAAATGTGATTTTAGCTTCTAAAATGTGAGATTTAGGTTTTCATTAGGCCCGACTCAGTGGCCCGCCCACGTGAAGAGGCATAGGTTGTAAACTATGAAACACACCCCTTTTCTCCCTTCCTATATAAAGCCTTGACGACAATATAACCATCTGTTATGAGGATGTGAGGACGACGGTCCGATGTCAGAATGGTTCAGATAATAACTACAGAACGAAGCCAACATCAGCGTGAGTATTGGTTGCGAATGGTATGAACTTTGAACTCTTATTCACTACAAAAGTCATACCTCCTAGCCATTGAGTTAGCAACAGCAGCTGCAAACGCAGGTTGGGAAGGAACAGACAGAGTGTCCCGTCTACCACACAACAACACGGCCTTCCATCTACAACCAACCTACCGAAGCGCAGCTCAGAGTAAATATTTATTGCATTTTCCTTTTCCAAATGGGCGGTAATTTAGAATGCATAAGATACTGTATTTACGACAGCACAGCTTCTCCCTGTGTCCCACAGCCTTCCCGCTCTTTCACTCAAACCCAGCCCCTTTTTTTTGTGTAACCAGCTGTCATATTCCTTTATGACGTCACTTGTAATCAAGTTATGATTAATTATGTGTATGTGTAAATCTGTGTTATTAGTTAGGTATTTAGTAAATAAATAATTCAACCCAATTTTGTATTGCTGATTCCACTTGTTAGCCAAGGTTCGTGAAGATAACCAAGAATTTACAACTTTCAGATGAGACTAAAATAAGGTGACGATTAATATTGACTGCTATTGATGTAAAATATTACAAGGTCTTTAAGAGTTTATTCGGAAGATAACAGCTCTATAAATATTATTTTGTGGTGCCCAGACTCTCTAGTTAATTACATTTACATGATTAGCTCAATCAGGTGATATTAATTATGGAGAAATTATTTTATAGAATAGCATGTCTTATCACTTAATCCGGCATAGCCAAAGACACGACACCGCCATCTGTAAGCTGTTAGTGTCTTAACAACCGTTCCACAGGTGCATGTTCATTAATTGTTTATGGTTCATTGAACAAGCATGGGGAACAGTGTTTAAACCCTTTACAATGAAGATCTGTGGAAATTTTTGGATTTCTATAAATTATCTTTGAGGGACAGGGTCCTGAAAAAGGGACGTTTCTATTTTTGCTGAGTTTAGATTGCATGTACAGTATACATATTGTGGTATCCCAGGAGGTATACCCCGGTGGATGGTAATAGATGGGAGTTACATGAGGCGACGTTGGCTCCCTCTGCTGGGAATACGGGAGCTGGGCACCCCGACATGGACAGCTCTAAATGGAGGTAATTAGAGGGAAGTGGACCGCGTCCTGCGGCCGCACAGTGAGTACACCGCTGCTTATCTGGATGACATAATTGTGGACAGTGACAGTTGGGAGTCACATCTGTGTAGGTTACAGGCAGTGGTGGATGCCCTAAGGGATATAGGTCTGACCGCGAACCCCCACAAGAGCAGGAAGGCGAGGAGCACGTATGTATGTATGTATGTCAGCAGGAAATTCCTCCCGAGGGAGAAGAAATACTCGATTGTCGAGAAGGAGTGCCTCGCCATGAAGTGGGCACTGGACACCCTCAAGTCTTACCTCGTCGGGAGGAAGTTTACCCTGATCACTGACCATGCCGCCCTTGTTTGGATGGCAAGAGGACACGAATGACCGTGTCACCCGCTGGTTCCTTTCCTTACAGCGATTCTCTTTCTCTGTCATCCACAGGTCGGGGGCCCAGCACGGCAATGCGGACGCCCTATCCTGGAGGGCTGCAAACCTAGCCCTTAGCATGCCTCCCTCCCAGTCAGGGCTAAGGAGGGGGGAGGGGGGGTATCCCAGGTAGTCTACCCCGGGGGATGGTAATAGAGGGGAGGTATGTGAGGCGATGTTGGCTCCCTCTGCTGGAAATACGGGAGCTGGACACCCCGACACGAACAGCTCTAAGTGGAGGTAATAGAGGAAAGTGCCAACCAGCCATGGAGGCCAAATAAAAGGAGCACCGCGGGAGAGAATGTGGAGAGACCGAGACCAAGCCACAGTAGAGAAGAAGGACCGAGCCAAACCTCAGTGATTTTCTTTGTTATGTTTATTTTTAGTAGTATTTTTCTTAGTAAAGTTGTTTTTGCAGACTAAAGCCTCCCTGTCTCTGTGTCAATTTCTGCACGCTCAACCCAACACCCCAAGGTTTACCACAATATGTTAATATAAGGAAGTGCCGTGTACAGTGGGGAGAACAAGTATTTGATACACTGCCGATTTTGCAGGTTTCCCTACTTACAAAGCATGTAGAGGTCTAACATTTTTATCATAGGTACACTTCAACTGTGAGAGACGGAATCTAAAACAAAAATCCAGAAAATCACGTTGTATGATTTTTAAGTAATTCATTTGCATTTTATTGCAAAAGCAGAACTTAATATGGTGCAGTCGTCCTGTCCCCTTTGCAGAAAAGCATCCCCAAAAAATGATGTTTCCACTTCCATGCTTCACAGTTGGGATGGTGTTCTTGGGGTTGTACTCATCCTTCTTCTTCCTCCAAACACGGCGAGTGGAGTTTAGACCAAAAAGCTACATTTTTGTCTCATCAGACCACATGACCTTCTCCCATTCCTCTTCTGGATCATCCAGATGGTCATTGGCAAACTTCAGAAGGGCCTGGACATGCGCTGGCTTGAGCAGGGGGACCTTGCGTGCGCTGCCGGATTTTAATCCATGACGGCGTAGTGTGTTACTAATGGTTTTCTTTGAGACTGTGGTCCCAGCTCTCTTCAGGTCTTTGACCAGGTCCTGCGTAATTCTGGGCTGATCCCTCACCTTCCTCATGATCATTGATGCCCCACGAGGTGAGATCTTGCATGGAGCCCCAGACCAAGGGTGATTGACCGTCATCTTGAACTTCTTCCATTTTCTAATAATTGCGCCAACAGTTGTTGCCTTCTCATCAAGCTGCTTGCCTATTGTCCTGTAGCCCATCCCAGCCTTGTGCAGGTATACAATTTTATCCCTGATGTCCTTACACAGCTCTCTGGTCTTAGCCATTGTGGAGAGGTTGTAGTCTGTTTGATTGTGTGGACAGGTGTCTTTTATACAAGTAACGAGTTCAAACAGGGGCAGATAATACAGGTAATGATTGGAGAACAGGAGGGCTTCTTAAAGAAAAACTAACAGGTCTGTGAGAGACAGAATTCTTACTGGTTGGTAGGTGATCAAATACTTATGTCATGCAATAAAATGCAAATTAATTACATAAAAATCATACAATGTGTTGTCTCTCACAGTTGATGTGTACCTATGATAAAAATTACAGACCTCTACATGCTTTGTAAGTAGGAAAACCTGTAAAATCGGCAGTGTATCAAATACTTGTTCTCCCCACTGTACATATTACCTCGACTAACCGGTGCCCCCGCACATTGACTCTGTACCGGTACCCCCTGTAATATAGCCTCACTACTGTTATTTTACTGCTGCTGTTTAATTATTTGTTACATTTATTTTAAATTTTTTGCTTATCTACTTTTTACTTAACACTTTTTTTTCTTAAAACTTCTTAAATCATTGTTGATTAAGGGCTTGTAAGTAAGCATTTCACTGTAAAGTCTGTTGTATTCGGCAAATGTGACAAAATAAATGGATTTGATATGCATGTGTTGCTATGGAGTCAGTTTGAATGCATGACTCAAGAGATGACAGAAGAACCTACACTCATTGGACATGGTTCAATTGGCATGTTTTACAATTTAGAAACACCATGCTTTCCTCTACAGCACCTCTGGAATGGGATTATGGGGCATGTTTCAGGAGTAGCGGAACATGGCAGATGGAAGCCTCATAGACTGGGGGGAAATCATCATTTCTCAGTCACCTAGTACTTGTTATCATGGTGTCTCTCCCCTGGAAGAGAGCAAATGTATCAAAGCAGGAGAGGTGTTCTTCGGCCTTGTAAAACCATTTACACATTAAAGCTGGTGTCAAGCGTGCCAAGGAGGGAAAGCAAAGGTTCTGCATCTAACCGCATAATGCTGAGATTGCATAGAGTAGCCCCTCATACATCTACAGACATGCACACGTGCACTGTGCACACATAGGTGCACGTGTTAGCCAGGCCGCCATTTTAAATACGGATTCTGTTCTAAATTGACTCACCTGGATAAATAAACGTTAAATTTAAAAAATTATAGAAATACACACGCACACAGTTACAAAAACGAACACGCCAAGAACTCACAACAAAAGAACAATTGATCTTGATCACTCCATCTGAGCAAGGTGTTGAATATGAGCTGTAGAATAGAGCTGTTGAATAGAGCTGTTGAATATGAGCTGTTGAATATGAGCTATTGAATATGAGCTGTTGAATATGAGCTGTTGAATATGAGCTATTGAATATGAGCTGTTGAATATGAGCTGTTGAATATGAGCTATTGAATATGAGCTGTTGAATAGAGCTGTTGAATAGAGCTGTTGAATAGAGCTATTGAATAGAGCTGTGAAAAGTAATGACATTGAAGTAACAGGGACAGAAAACTGGGAGGAGAGAGGAGGTGAGGTGAGAGAGGGAGAATAGGTTCTGACACTCGGTGACTAAGTGTGAAATGTTGTCCTCTGGGTCTGGGTTTTGGAGAGCCTGGGTTTCATTACATTCCATGGAAGGTAAACAACAGGAAGCAGAGAGGAGCCAAAGGGGGTTTTCTGTTCCTGCTCATGAAGGATACGCTCCTTTCAGCAGAGGTACATTTCAGGTGCACTCATTACCAGCTAAGACAAATAGGCTTTTATGCTGCCTCTCCTCGTTTGTTTAAGACAAAGTCATGTAATTAAAATCTAATCAGACATGAGTCTAGAGTGCCAGACAACACGTGAATATTTAAATGTTTTGCTTCTGAATCTTAATAAAATGGTAATTTATGAAAGCTGCCAGCTTAATTTTGTCCAAGGAACAAATTAACTGGATTTCAAGTGAATTATTTTCACCTCACAGTTTCCCCCTCGATGTGTGTTACATATGGAATTCTGAATAAACTATATTTAAAGCTTGTTCCGTCAGTTTATCCAACAAATCCAGGCCCTTTATTTCAAATGTTCTAAATGTCAGTGTATATTCTCTGGAAAATAATGTTTTCTTGGGTGGCAACGTTGAGTTGTTGTTATGGCCAGGAGGAAGTTACAAACCATGTTTTGAGGCGATGCCGATTTTAAACCCTTGAGCGAGCGCCTTAATAAAATCTGCATTGGCTCTGAGTATCTCTAGCTCTATAAACAGAGGAGTTAAAAGTGTTAAGTTATGTAAGCATCCCAAGGCAGAGGACTGGACAGATGCTAACACTGGCAGCCTGCGCTGTCTCATTGCCATTGGCTTAGCTTTGCTCCTTTTCCACGGCAATGAGTTGTTGAGTCACATGCTTGTATTTCCCGTCAAGTGGCAAAGCAACCTGTTATTGTGGATAACATCCTGAGCCATTGCTACAAGGCCTGGGGGAATAACCCAACAGTTAGGAAGAGACTGATAACTGATATTGTCTCTCTAGGAAAAGGGACTGCGTGTTAGTAATGTAATGGGAAAAGGGACTGCGTGTTAGTAATGTAATGGGAAAAGGGACTGCGTGTCAGTAATGTAATGGGAAAAGGGATTGCGTGTTAGTATTGTAATGGGAAAAGGGACTGCGTGTTAGTAATGTAATGGGAAAAGGGACTGCGTGTCAGTAATGTAATGGGAAAAGGGATTGCGTGTTAGTGATGTAATGGGAAAAGGGATTGCGTGTTAGTAATGTAATGGGAAAAGGGATTGCGTGTTAGTAATGTAATGGGAAAAGGGATTGCGTGTTAGTATTGTAATGGGAAAAGGGACTGCGTGTTAGTAATGTAATGGGAAAAGGGATTGCGTGTTAGTAATGTAATGGGAAAAGGGACTGCGTGTTAGTAATGTAATGGGAAAAGGGATTGCGTGTTAGTAATGTAATGGGAAAAGTGATTGCGTGTTAGTAATGTAATGGGAAAAGGGATTGCGTGTTAGTAATGTAATGGGAAAAGGGACTGCGTGTTAGTAATGTAATGGCAAAAGCCATTTTGAATATCGTCTTTCAACTCCGTTTCCCACCATGCAAAGCAGACCTATGTTTACAACAAACACAGAGATAACCGGGGACAACAGTGTACATTACACACTTCCTTTTCCTAGTCCAATAACATTAACCAATGAAATCCTTTTCACACTGCAAATAATAGAGTATTGGGGGGAAATAAGAGACAAACGGGTAAATAAACGCGATCTCAAGTGGAAAATTACATGGTGTTGGACATGATTGCGTTTCAAAATATGGCCTCAAAGAGTCACACATACTTCAATGGAGTCCACCACTCACAGGCTGTCAAGACGACTCCTTTGCCAAAACATTCAGGGGCAAACACTCTATTTATCTTGTGAAGTCAAATAAGTTTTTGAAAGCCACTCTCCCTTTTCTAAATGTAGCTTTCAACTGAGATTACAGCTGGTGAGGATGGGACTGAATATTTTTCACAGACTGAAGAAATTGCTCTTCATTGACTGAGATAGTGTATGCATTTCTGCACAAATTTCTACTGGGTGCAATTTGGCAACCTAAATGATTGATATGCTTTCTGTTAAAGTTGGCAGTAAAACATACACAGGGTGATGAAGCTAAATCATAGCAGACTCCTTCCTCATAGAGAGTGGGCGTCAGAGTTAGAAGATGAACAGTTAAAAACCGAGAGGCATCCCGAGGCTTGCAGCACCCCTCTACACTGTGATATAGACACAGTACAACACTGGTGTTAAGACGTAGCTAGACACAGTACAACACTGGTGTTAAGACGTAGCTAGACACAGTACAACACTGGTGTTAAGACGTAGTTAGACACAGTACAACACTGGTGTTAATACGTATCTAGACACAGTACAACACTGGTGTTAAGACGTAGCTAGACACAGTACAACACTGGTGTTAAGACGTAGTTAGACACAGTACAACACTGGTGTTAAGACGTAGCTAGACACAGTACAACACTGGTGTTAAGACGTAGCTAGACACAGTACAACACTGGTGTTAAGACGTATCTAGACACAGTACAACACTGGTGTTAAGATGTAACTAGGCACAGTACAACACTGGTGTTAAGACGTAGCTAGACACAGTACAACACTGGTGTTAAGATGTAGCTAGGCACAGTACAACACTGGTGTTAAGACGTAGCTAGACACAGTACAACACTGGTGTTAAGACGTAGCTAGACACAGTACAACACTGGTGTTAAGACGTAGCTAGACACAGTACAACACTGGTGTTAAGACGTAGTTAGACACAGTACAACACTGGTGTTAAGACGTAGCTAGACACAGTACAACACTGGTGTTAAGATGTAGCTACCCTGTCATTTCTTTACAGTCTGTCATTGTCTGACATTGAATTGAGAAGAACATGTACTCATCTCGCCTTTAGACGTGTTTGTCATTCACATTTCCACAGCAAGAAAGTCATTGAAAATGAATTAGATTAAATTATTTTTAAAACAAGAGATGCTGAGAAAAGGACAGAGGTAGCCTGGACGCGGTAGCCTGGACTCACACTAAATGATTCCGATGCTCTGTCTTCGGTACATACTTTGGTCTGAGACTTCCATCGTTGAAGGCGTTTGTGGTGACAAGAGGTGTTGTACAAAACAAGTCATCAGTGATTGGACAGTATCTAACCAATCAGAGTTTTCAAACCGCCGCTTAACCCGTGTGTTCTGGCAGTGGCCCAATCCATCGGTTTCTGGAACAATCAGACGGCCCCAAGTGTGTTTAGGGAGGTACTCAGATCCAGAGTCTTTGTGGAGAAGAAACTAACGTCCGTGGGCGTGGCGTAGCATTTGGCCAGAGCAAGGAGTCTGGGTAGCCAGGCAAATCCTGCAGGCTCAGTGGATAGACGTTGTGCAGATGGTATGGTACCTGCTGCTGTGACAAGGACAGGAAGACAAAATTAGGAAGGAAGAAGTAAATTTACAATCTTAGAAAAAAGTGTTCCTGAACAGTTCTTCTTTCCCTCTGTGGAAAGTGTTCTACATGGATCCCAAAGCAGTTCTTACTAATTTTACCTTTATTTAATTAGGCAAGTCAGTTCAGAACAAATTCTTATTATCAATGACAGCCTAGGAACAGTGGGATAACTGCCTGTTCATGGGCAGCATGACAGATTTGCACCTTCTCAGCTCAGGGATTTGAACTTGAAACCTTCCAATTACTAGTCCAACACTCTAACCACTAGGCTACACTGCTGCCCCCTACTTGTAACCAAAAGGGTTCTACCTGGAACCAAGAAGGGTTCTTGAAAGGGTTCTACTATTGTGACAGCCATATAACCCTTTTAGGTTCTAGATAGCACCTTATTTCCTAAGAGTGTAGGTCTGAAACAAGTAAAGAATCAGGTTGGAGACAAATACGTTGTTGTTTGGATGTTCTTTTACATTGAGCAGATAGGCGTTAAAATGGCCACCTTTCAATCCCATTCCAATTCAAATCCAAATCGAATCAAAAAAATTTTTTTAAATTCAGTGAATGACTGAGAGAAGCCTTTGGTACATGAACATTTCAAGCACGATTAAACATTAAATATGTCAGCATTGCCATACCCTGGAGAAACATACAATGTGATGAAATGATGTGTGAAACAAGTGAAACACAGGGAACAATAAAATAGAACTGTCTCTACAGTGAGATTTGTAAATAATATTGAATAACTGAGCCTGTTTTGCTTCATGGGCAAATATGTTTTGCTCATATTTCAAAGAAATAGCTACTAATAATAACTGGCTCTGAATATACAATAGCTCTTCTCAGAAGATGATCTGTGCATGCATGCCAATGTGTGCTACCCACAAGCGTGGAGTAAATCTTCTCTTCAAGTCTTTATATAGTAGAACCAGCCTGAATGATGAGGTTTCCCTAACAATCAGTTCAGGATGGGCTGTAAAAGGGGGAGGGGGCATGTCATTTGAAATGTGTTGGTTTCATGATTGACTTGTCATTGAGACCTCCCATGTCCCCCTCTGACACCCTGCTACACTGCTACCCTGTGGCAGCTGTCCATCTCATTCACATTTAAGAGGTACTGATCCTTTGACACCCTGTTACACTGCTCTTCTGACACCCTGCTACACTGCTACCCTGTTACACTGCTCTTCTGACACCCTGCTACACTGCTACCCTGTTACACTGCTCCTCTGACACCCTGCTACACTGCTACCCTGCTACACTGCTACCCTGTTACACTGCTCCTCTGACACCCTGCTACACTGCTACCCTGTTACACTGCTCCTCTGACACCCTGCTACACTGCTATCCTGTTACACTGCTCCTCTGACATCCTGCTACACTGCTACCCTGTTACACTGTTCCTCTGACAACCTGCTACCGTGCTACACTGTTCCTCTGACACCGTGCTATTGTGCTACCCTGATACACTGTTACTCTGACACCCTGCTATCGTGCTACCCTGCTACAATGTTCCTCTGACACCCTGCTACCCTGCTACACTGTTCCTCTGACACCATGCTACTGTGCTACCCTGCTACACTGTTCCTCTGACACCCTGCTACTGTGCTACCCTGCTACACTGTTCCTCTGACACCCTGCTACCGTGCTACCCTGCTACACTGTTCCTCTGACACCCTGCTATTGTGCTACCCTGCTACACTATTCCTCTGACACTCTGCTACCGTGCTTCCCTGCTACACTGTTCCTCTGACACTCTGCTACCGTGCTACCCTGCTACACTGTTCCTCTGACACCCTGCTATCGTGCTACCCTGCTACACTATTCCTCTGACACCCTGCTACACTGTTCCTACTAATAATAACTGGCTCTGAATATACAATAGCTCTTCTCAGAAGATGATCTGTGCATGCATGCCAATGTGTGCTACCCACACGCGTGGAGTAAATCTTCTCTTCAAGTCTTTATATAGTAGAACCAGCCTGAATGATGAGGTTTCCCTAACAATCAGTGCAGGAGGGGCTGTAAAAGGGGGAGGGAGCATGTCATTTAAAATGTGTTGGTTTCATGATTGACTTGTCATTGAGACCTCCCATGTCCCCCGCCCCCGCGGTGGCAGCTGTCCATCTCATTCACATTTAAGAGGTACTGATCCTTTTACACCCTGCTACACTACTCTTCTGACACCCTGCTACCCTGCTCATCTGACACCCTGCTACACTGCTACCCTGTTACACTGCTCTTCTGACACCCTGCTACACTGCTACGCTGTTACACTGCTCCTCTGACACCCTTCTACACTGCTATCCTGTTACACTGCTCCTCTGACACCCTGCTACACTGCTACCCTGTTACACTGTTCCTCTGACAACCTGCTACCGTGCTACACTGTTCCTCTGACACCGTGCTATTGTGCTACCCTGCTACACTGTTATTCTGACACCCTGCTATCATGCTACCCTGCTACAATGTTCCTCTGACACCCTGCTACCCTGCTACACTGTTCCTCTGACACCCTGCTACACTGCTACCCTGTTACACTGTTCCTCTGACAACCTGCTACCGTGCTACACTGTTCCTCTGACACCGTGCTATTGTGCTACCCTGCTACACTGTTACTCTGACACCCTGCTATCGTGCTACCCTGCTACACTGTTCCTCTGACACCATGCTACTGTGCTACCCTGCTACACTGTTCCTCTGACACCCTGCTACTGTGCTACCCTGCTACACTGTTACTCTGACACCCTGCTACTGTGCTACCCTGCTACCCTGCTACACTGTTCCTCTGACACCCTGCTACCCTGCTACACTGTTCCTCTGACACCATGCTACCCTACCCTGCTACACTGTTCCTCTGACACCCTGCTACCGTGCTACCCTGCTGCACTGTTCCTCTGACACCCTGCTACCGTGCTACCCTGCTACACTGTTCCTCTGACACCCTGCTATCGTGCTACCCTGCTACACTATTCCTCTGACACCCTGCCACCCTGCTACACTGTTCCTCTGACACCTTTCTACCCTGTTCATCTGTCACCCTCTACCCTGTTCATCTGACACCTTGCTACCCTGCTCCCCTGCTCCTCTGACACTGCTAGACTGTTCTTCTGACACCCTGCTACTCTGCTGTGTCAGATGCTTTGATCTGCTCATTATGTTCTCCAACCCCTGGTGGCTTGCATCTACCTTGTCCTCTTCTTTCGGAATCCCTTCCTAGAGGTGATCGCTCAGTTCCCTTCCCCTTGTCCTGGGGGTGATCACTCGGTTCCCTTCTCCCTCTCCTAGAGGTGATCACTCGGTTCCCTTCTCACTCTCCTAGAGGTGATCGCTCAGTTCCCTTCTCACTCTCCTAGAGGTGATCGCTCAGTTCCCTTCTCACTCTCCTAGAGGTGATCGCTCAGTTCCCTTCTCCCTCTCCCAGAGGTGATCGCTCAGTTCCCTTCTCCCTCTCCTAGAGATGATCGCTCAGTTCCCTTCTTCCTCTCCTAGAGATGATCGCTCAGTTCCCTTCCCCTCTCCTGGGGTGATCACTCGGTTTCCTTCTCCCTCTCCTAGAGGTGATCGCTCAGTTCCCTTCTCCCTCTCCTAGAGGTGATCGCTCAGTTCCCTTCTCCTTGTCCTATTGGTGATTGCTCAATCACTCAGTTCCCTTCCACTCCACCAATCAGGCCTTTATGGTAGAGTGGTCAGGCTGAAGCCACTCCTCAGTAAAAGGCACATGACAGCCCGCTTGGAGTTTGCCAAAAGGCACCTAAAGGACTCTCAGGCCATGAGAAACAAGATTCTCTGGTCTGATGAAAGTAAGATTTAACTTTTTGGCCTGAATGCCAAGTGTCACGTCTGGAGGAAACCTGGCACCAACCTGGCACAGTAAAGCATGGTGGTGGCAGCGTCATGCTGTGGGGATGTTTTTCAAAGGCAGGAACTGGGAGACGAGTTAGGATTCAGGGAAAGATGAACGAAGCAAAGTACAGAAAGATCCTAAGCACACGGCCAAGACAATGCAGGAATGGCTTTGGGACAAGTCTCTGCATGTCCTTGCGTGGCCCTGCCAGAGCCCAGACTTGAACCCGATCGAACATCTCTGGAGACACCTGAAAATATCTGTGCAGCAATGCTCTACATCCAACCTGACAGAGCTTGAGAGGATATGTAGAGAAGAATGGGAGAAACTCGCCAAATACAGGTGTGCCATGCTTGTAGCGTCATACCCAAGAAGACTGAGGCTGTAATCACTGCCAAAGGTGCTTCAACAAAGTACTGTTTTTGCTTTGTCATTATGGGGGTATTGTGTGTAGATTGATGAGGAAAACAAAAAATTGAATCAATTTTAGAAAAAGGCTGTAATGTAACAACATTTGTAAAAGTCTAGGGGTTTGAATACTTTCCGAATGCACTGTAGACATACTATAGAGTCTGTTGGATCCAAATTGTAAGTGAAGGAATATGGGGTCTCAGGCGAATAAACTTCCTTGAGGTTGACGTAGACTGTCAATGTGACTGCTGTTTTAAATGAGAGGGAGCACAAATCTGTTTGGAATGTTTGATATCAGCTGAGATGTAAAGCTTGTCCAATCATTATGAGTGACTCATTCTGACTTACACAACTACAGAACTAACAGATTTTAGTCCACTCAGAAGAATCACGTTGGTGGATCCCAAGAAAGTAGTATTTATCCTTAAACTACAACACGTGAGCAATATTGATTTATTGGCATGATTTTGTTTTTTAAAGAGCATTGATGGATGATCATGGAAAATATTGTTCATTTAAGTGCTCTGGACAGATGTTAATTAAATCAATGTTGTATTACTTTTCAATTAATTGCATTGTTTATTACATTAATTACAATTTATAGTTTCTGATAATATCATATACCTCTGCTATTATAGCCTATTTTACTGGCAGCAGACATATAAGTATTTATATTATATAATAGAATCCTGAATATTCTCTCAAATCAAAGACTAAAGAACCTCCAACAACAACTGCTGGATAAGTCCCTCTGAGGACATTAAAAATGTATATTCTTAAAATGCTGATGTCATAATAGAAGCTTCTTGACATCAACTGCACCCAGGACAAAAGCACGGAGACTAAAAACGACACACCACAGTATGCATATCAAAGACAGAAAATGTACTGTTGCAGTGGCACAACAGTGCCCCCTTTTGAAACTGAGCCTCCTCTCCTACAGTGCAACTGCAAACCATCTCGACTGAGGCCACGGCACCTAATCTGGTTTGTGCTTCATAATCCTAAATCTCCCTCGTAGTCAACTGACAAAGAAATTGAAAAGTTGAGAAAACTTGAAAAATGCAGTTCCATGTTTCACAAATCCAAAGAAATTACTGACATAAGAAAACATTGAAATAGAAACCATTGAAACCAGAGAGCATTTTAGCATTGGACCAAGAAACGTTGGTTTCTTTGATTCAAACTGTCGATTACACTAATTTAATTGGGAGAAAGTATCATATGAAGTCCAAGACCCCAAAATCCCGTTGGGATCTATCAGCAGGATGTGCGTAATTGGAAACTTCCCCTTGTCTCACAGTACTGTTTCAGTACTGGCAATCAGGAGTTGATGAGTTACTACGAGACGCTAGCTCCTCCAGCTGACAAAATAAAGAGACATTTGCACTGCTTCTCTCGCAGAGCCAGAGCGATTTCTACAGATTTGGTCAGTGTGTTCAGGCTTAGACAACCGAGCCAGTGGGACCAAATACTGACTCCAGAGTCCAGACTGGCCGAAGATGGCATCGTATGGCGAAACGATCAAACTGAACTACCACATGGACTGTGCTGCTCAGTTTTCAGAGTTGGACTTAATTAAATATATTTTCAGCTGAATGGTTTATGGCCCCAGATAAAAATGTACTGAAGAAGTAGGCCATAACCTTCTAGAAGTTTAACTTCTTTTTTATCGTCATGATGCAGCTTACTCTTCGTCCTCCAGTTACCCTTTTGAATGTGTTTTCCAATTCTTGCACATGGTTGGTGTCTAGCTTTGTAAAATGATCCGTCTGAGCCGCCATAAGAGAGTTCTGTAAAACGGATTTCAACTGTGACCGTGACATCCTATAACAAGTCATGAGACTCATTTTATAATGGCAATTACCAAACTCTTGCTTCTCTCATGAGCTGTGAAAATCACTAGCCTACTGTCGATTGAATTCAAAGTGGCCCATGTGAAAATGGACTCAGGGGAGGGAGGCATTTGTTCATTGAAAGGTTTCACCCGCTAGAACCATTTGCACAGGAAAGATCAGCAGAGCTTCACTAACAGATCACAGTGACACTTTTAAGGTGAGGTTGACAAGGGCTCCTTTAACCTTCTTAATGTCGTCTTTTCAATTAACACTTTGGTAGAGGACAGCGTCGAATTGCCCCAGCCTACGGCTCTGCTCCTCTCTGTCCGAGAGTAACAGCACCCTGTCGTCTGTCTGCACTGAGCTACAGTGGTGTAGGTGTGTCAATACTGCTGGGTGTGTGTGTGTGTGTGCGAGAGAGAGATAGGGGGGAGTAAATGCTGAAGAGTCAGCTGGTGGTAAATTAATAGCAATCAGGCTCTTAAAGTCAATCTGTAAAAATAGAGAGGAATTGTTCTTGTTTTTTTATCTGAACAACAGAGGGGTATACTATATCTCAGGATCAATTATTTAGCCAGCTAACTTTGATAAACAACCAGAAATAACAATTGATGTTCTGGTTCAATAATAAATCTGAATTTAGATATGTTTTTGGCTGAATCAATTTGACCATGTCAAGCCCTCTGGATAATCCCTTTATCTGATCCACACTGATGGGTTCCGAGTTCTACACTTGAAAATATGAAGTATCCCTATTCATGTCACTGAGGGAGAGAGGGAATGTGGAACATTTACATTGCCAGAATATGTTATCGGTAGACATCAGGGATCCTATTGGGAGAAGTGAGGAATTTGGGGCTGAGGTCAGGTCAGATAAAGTGAGGAAGAACAGATATCACTAAAGTTCTGCCTAGCAATAAAGATGTCATGTTTAGAGGAAAGGAGGATACTTCTCCAAAATTGGGGTATATATATATATATATATATATATATATATATTTGTGCTGGTGGAACCATGTCTTTGTCGTATGCAGCTGTATAACCCAGTGTGTGAATAAACTTGGTTTGAGCTTTACTTATCTGTGAGTTTTTACTCTAAGAACCTAACAATACCACGAGACTGAAATGAGAAGCACCTGAACCGTCATCTGAATGAAACACAATCCTTCCCATTCATGAAATGCAAGCAAAAGTATATGTTGTCCTTAATGCATAGATCATAACTGCCGAGGCACATTTTATACACGTTATTTATAAATGCATTGTGTCTGATATGCAGCTATAGAACAGCTGGAAGCCAATTGGTTTGTGAGCCACTTCATTACAACAGACACGTTCGGTACAACAGGCACACTGTGAAGTCCTGCCGAATTGGCTACCTGCTTCCAGAGCCCCTATGGGGTTGTAACACCTCAATTGGCACTGAGTCAGTCACTGAAGCATCTGCTAAAGAAAAGACTAAAAGGACACATTATAATGATGCAAGTCGCTTAAACTGGGACAGCAAAATTGAAAGTTTCCTGAATAAAAGTCAGTAATATGACTTGGGATGAAAGAGGAGATATTTCAGCTCATCCTAATTGCTATTATCGTTCTTGAAAAAGCTAGATGCATATTTTAAACATGAAGGAACATTGCCATTTTAAAAAGTTTCAATTATTTTAAAAAGTTTTTAATGCGTACATTGATACATAGACAGAAGAGAACGTTGCTGATCGGATGAAATGGATGACCCCATATTTAGACTTCTCTGCCCATAGGGAGGAGTGAGCAGGTGCGTGAGGGAAGGAAACATTCATCTACACCAATCAGCTCCAGAGAAAGTCAGGTCCACGCAATCACTTCAGCCAGATGTTCTTATCTCCGATATCTGCGTTATAACCTTCAGCATACTTCTTTCCCAAGAGCTTTTGGAGAGAAAAGAAACATTTGTGAATTGAATTATATGGAGAGGTGACAGGGGAAATAGCCTATTAGGCATCCTAACACATCTGGGCTGTATTACCTGGAATAGTTGGCAAAAAATATCGCAAGAAAATGTAAGTGAGAAACAGACAGGTTGGCTAAAATTAAACAACTTAAAAGGGATATACTTCAGGATTTTGGCAATGAGGCCCTTTATCCACTTCCCCAGAGTCAGATAAACTTATGGATACCATTTTTTTTGTCTCCGTGTTCAGTATGAAGGAAGTTAGAGGTAGTTTTGCGAGCCAACGCTAACTATCATTAGCTAACGCTAGTTAGCAATGTCCTTCAAACCACAGGCAAATACATAAAAATGGTGTCCATGAGTTCATCTGACTCTGGGAAAGTAGATAAAGGGCCTCATTGACAAAATCCCAAAGTATCCCTTTAATACTGAGCATGTAATTAAATCAATTGGGTAATAGTTGACATGTTCTGAAACCCTCTGAAGAAGGGGGAAAGTCATAGCATACACTTTACAAAACAAATCATTAAAACTAAGCCAAAGCAAGGGGTTTCAATAATCATAAGTCCAAAATCAGTTGTGGGAATTGTTTGGGTAAGAAGAGACAAGTGAGATTCCACAGGACACTTGGGCATCTTTAAGAGTTCTATGATTTAAGGAGCCGGGCCTACTTATTCCCTTAAGCATTGAAGAACTAGCCACTCAAGACTCATCTATCCCTTGGACATGGGATGATAGTAAAGACTAATGGTAAAGCAAAGTGTTGTGTCACTGGGGGCGACATTGCAATCCATCACCCCAGAGACTTGGAAAACAGCACGGTAGGAGTTACTGCTAATGTGATAAGTTACAGCATTAGTTACTGCTAATGTAGTAATAAGTTACTGAATTAGTCACTGCTAATGTGATACAGCCACGCCGCTCTCTGTCACCCGGGCCACGCTACACCATTAGTCTTGTGAGTATGAGTAAAAAAAATAATCATTTTTTAAAAAGAGAGTCTAGTGTTAACAGAGTCCTACACGGCTTCTCTTATCCAGTACTGTTATCAGACAGCCAAAGAAGCTAAAAAATAAAGACATTTATTTACAGCTTCAAATACAATTGAAGATTGGAGAAGTTGTGTTTGATTGGAAATATCAATATTGGAGAGGTTTTATTTTGTTTACTTTGGGTTCTTGGCATCTGCAGTTCAACTCAAGTTTTTTACCTGCCGAAACCTAAATGAATCCCCAGACAAGCCCCTATCGATTCCTAGTTTTGTCAAACAGTACATGCTCCATTGCAGAATCCTACCCTGCACTTCAGCAGAAGTGAACTTTGTCAACATAAAAGTACAGAGGAGAAAATATAGACAACCTAAGCTCGCCATAGTTCATATTACCCCATGCTTATCCTCCCACTTGTTCTAGTATGATAATGCACACCATACAAAACGTTCAGCCCAAAAGACCCTGTAGCACATTTATATACCCCCACTTTACAGCAGCAGCCAGACAACTCATCTCCAGTCAATAAACTTTAAAAAGGTCAGAACAGAATGTTTTCCTGCAACAATGATACCAATGACTATTAGAGACATGAGAATATTCCACATCTGGCATCTCTATCATTCTATACATTTCAGTTTATGATGGAGGAAAAAATGGAGGAAAAAACATTGTGGACGGACACAAGCCAGAAGAGAGGGAGAAGGAAAAATACTACACAAAAAAAAAACTCTAATAAAAAAGGGTGAAAAGGAGTAGTGTTTAGGCCCAAACCTCATTCTCCAGCACGGTTAAGGCCCAAGCCTCATTCTCCAGCACGGTTAAGGCCCAAACCTCATTCTCCAGCATGGTTAAGGCCCAAACCTCATTCTCCAGCACGGTTAAGGCCCAAGCCTCATTCTCCAGCACGGTTAAGGCCCAAGCCTCATTCTCCAGCACGGTTAAGGCCCAAGCCTCATTCTCCAGCACGGTTAAGGCCCAAACCTCATTCTCTAGCACGGTTAAGGCCCAAGCCTCATTCTCCAGCATGGTTAAGGCCCAAACCTCATTCTCCAGCACGGTTAAGGCCCAAACCTCATTCTCCAGCACGGTTAAGGTCCAATCTCATTATTCTCCACTTCTCTCATAGTGTAGATATACCAGGTGATCAAGCACCACAACGTCATAAGAGGGGCTGAAGGTAGCCTAGTGGTTAGAGCGTTGGGTCAGTAACCAAAATGTTGCTGGATCGAATCCCCGTAAAATTCTGTCGTTCTGCCCTTGAACAAGGCAGTTAACCCACTGTTCCCAGGTAGCACCTCATTATTAATAAGAATGTGTTCTTAACGGACTAGCTGAATTAAATAAAGGTAAAAAATAAAATAAAAATTTAAAAAAGAGAATTGGTCTGGTTATATCAGGTCATCGTATATCATAAGATAAGTAGAGTGCTTTTCTCCCTTACCGATTTGAAGGCATAGTAGCCTGCGTCATACTCGTGAGCGCCGATGGTGACCTCAGGGAGGAAGTTGGGTACAAGGGTGAGGTCTGCCACCCTCATCTTGTCTTCCACCCTGGGGAGAGCGAGGCAGGAAAACAGCAGGCTGATGAGAAGGCCATGTACTAAATGTGACAGGAATGTAGCGACAACACTTAGTTTCAGGGCTACACATCTAGGGAACAAATGAAGTGGATCTACTTACAGCATTCTCATGTAGTGTAATGTGACGTCATCCTGTTCTACCCAAGGTCCTTTCTCGAACTTCAAGTCCTCAATGTCTTCTGCAATCTGTAGATGAGATAAACAAAAATAATGTAAGTCTATTTTGACAATAGGATTTTGTGAGGGATTGGATAGGCCTATAAAATAACATCAACAGTATGTTTGTGTTCTCATGTCTCCAATAGGGATGCAGCGATTCATATCGGTCCCATTTTATAGGTTTAAGATATGAGTGCATCAGGCTGTGTAAACCCAAACCGATCCAAATATAGCATGCATTGTTCAGAAAAATCGATTCAAATGTTATGCATCTCAAAAAATATTTTTAAATGCTCAAATTACCTTCTCTCTACCTTCGGAAATTTCCTCATATTTTGTGACAACGGTGTCCTCTCCTTCAGTGTTAAACTAAGCATGTAATTATTTTGGCAGCCATTGATCTACAAGTAATTTTCCAAGCCGAACAACCCCAGGCAATATTTGTATCATAGTCAATCTGCACGCAGCTTCGTGTGCACTGACCAATGAGAGGTAAACCTATTCCTGATCTGGCACATCTGCAGGTCACCTTCAGCATTCAAATGTAGGCAAAATGGCTTGCGCAATATTAGGCTTTATTTTTTTGAGTGACAACCAATGTAATAAGGCTGGGAATTGCCAGGGACCTCAACGATACAATATTATTGCCATACTTCGGTGCCGATGCAATATTGTGGTGAAGCTGTGGGACAGCTTTGTAAGGAATGACGTCACTAAATCATGAACTAATTGCTTGCATCTGCGTGCCTGTCCTGCAAGATGGTGATTTCAGAGCAAAAGTAGTGGAGGACAAAAACCAAAACATTGTCGCCCCCCTAACTGATAGTGTTAGATGCCCAGTGTCCCCTATGGCTCAGGTGACTACACACACACACCATACACAAATCCAGCTCAGAGAAGCCCCAGCTCATGAGCTCAATCAGAAGCAGATTTTAACTCAGAATGGAAAAATGAATGTGTCAATGCAACAAATGTTAGTGCATCGAATCGTATCGATTCATTCCTCTAAAATCAAACCAAATCGTATCGTTCCTGTATCGTATCAGAGCCCATGTATCTATTACTGAACTAAAATATAAAAGCAACCTGTAAAGTGTTGGTTCCATGTTTCATGAGCTGAAATAAGAGATCCCAGAAATGTTCCATACACACAAAAAGCTTATTTCTCTCAAATTTTGTGCACAAATTTGTTTTACATCCCCGTTAATGAGCATTTAGCCTTTGCCAAGATAATCCATCCACCTGACAGGTGTGGCATATTAAGGAGCTGATTAATCTTATGGCTTAGATCCCGCTAACAGGATGGATATGATGATCATTACACGGCATGATCATTACACTTGTGCGGGGAACAATAAAAGGCCACTAAAATGTGCAGTTTTGTCACATAACACAATGCCACAGATGGCTCAAGTTTTGAGGGAGCGTGCAATTGGCATGCTGACTGCAGGTATGTCCACCAGAGCTGTTGCCAGAGAATTGAATGTTCATATCTCTACCATAAGCTGCCTCCAATGTCGTTTTAAAGAATTTGGCAGTACATCCAACTGCCCTCAACCGCAGACCACGTGTAACCACGCCAGCCCAGGACCTCCACATCCAGCTTTTTCACCCTCGGGATTGTCTGAGACCAGCCACCCCGACAGCTGATTAAAGTGAGGAGTATCTCAGTCTATAATAAAGCCCTTTTGTGGACTCATTCTGATTGGTGAGGCCTGGCTCCCCAGTGGGTGGGGCATGGCTCCCAAGTGGGTGGGACCATGCCTTTTCAGGCCCACCCATGGCTGCGTCCCTGCCCAGTAATGTGAAATCCATAGATTAGGGCCTAATGAATTTATTTAAATTGCCCGATTTCCTTATATGAGCTGTAACTCAGTAAATTTGTTGAAATTGTTGCATTCAGATATTTCTGTTCAGTATAGATACACATCAAGTCATCTTGACAAGGGAAAGATGGCGATCCCTGGCCTCTAGTCACACATTGTATTTTCTTACCCTCTCGATGTCTTGTGCCTGCATTGCATCATAAGCAAGCAATTCTGCATTCTCACTGAAATACAGAAAAACTATCTCAGAAAAAGGTTAAACATCAAACAGCATGATGAGCCATCCATGGGGTCATCGCAGAGGTATCGAGCATAGTATTCCCTTCAATAGACAGCTTTGTAGTCCACCAACCTTATTTTGGGAAGGTAGGTCTTCTTGTACGCGTCCTCAATGCTCTTCAGATAGGGTAGGGGCACATCCTGAGGGTAAGACAGGATAGATTAATAAAAGACAGGAACAACACACATTAGTAAATAGGCTATTTGAAAAGTTTAAATAACTACACCACATTCAACACAATTCACTGGCTTAGTGTAAGTGCCTTAAATGGATTGAAGTTAACAAGTGGAACACTCAAAGTGGTCAACAAGCAGAAGAACGGTTTGGAACAGCTGTTGAAACATTCTCACCTTCAATGATCTGATTTGTAGAGCAGAAAGGTAATGAGGCCTAACTTGAGAATACTCTTGGCACACGCTATCACATGGTTCAGTGGGAACGGATACAGATCTATGCCAAGGACAACCCTTGTATTCTTATCCAGGCTTCAGTTTGATTTCATTCCTGTATTGACCACTATTAAGCTTAAACCCTAAAACACAGTGCAGCTTTTGGGCATATAGCCTGAACAAGATATTAGGTTATTTAACATGCATCCGAAACATTGAATAGCATAAGTTCATACACAGCCACATGTGCTTTTTTAACAGCTTTAAAACTGATGGCTGAACTAGGGGTCAACCGATTAATCGGCATGGTCGATTAATTAGGGCCGATTTCATAACAACTAGGGGTCAACTGATTAATCTGCATGGTCGATTAATTAGGGCCGATTTCATAACAAAATCGATAATCTGCCTTTTTGGACGCCGATTATGGCCGATTACATTGCACTCCATGAGGAGACTGCGTGGCAGGCTGACCACCTGTTACACGAGTGCAGCGTCAAAAAGGACCTTGTGGCTGCAAGGTGCCAAGGTAAGTTTCTAGCTAGCTTTAAACTTATCTTCACATAATCACTAGTTAACTACACATGGTTGATGATATTAATAGGTTAACTAGCTTGTCCTGCGTTGCATATAATCAATGCGGTGCCTGTTAATTTATCATCTAAATCACAGCCTACTTCAACTTCGCCAAATGGCTGATGATTTAACAAAAGCACATTCGTGAAAAAAGCCCAATCGTTGCACAAATGTACCTAACCATAAACATCAATGCCTTTCTTAAAATCAATACACAGAAGTATATATTTTTTAACCTGCATATTTAGTTCAAATAAATGCATGTTAGCAGGCAATATTAACTAGGGAAATTGTCACTGCTTGCACTGAACGCAAGAGAAGAGTCAGGGTATATGCAACAGTTAGTGCCGCCTGACTTGTTGCGAACTTGTGTTTCTTTCTAACAAAGACCGTAATTAATTTGCCAGAATTGTACATAATTATGAGATAACATTGAAGGTTGTGCAATGTAACAGCAATATTTAGACTTAGGGTTGCCACCCGTTCGCCAAAATACGTAACGGTTCCATATTTCACTGAAAGAATAAACGTTTTGTTTTCGAAATGATAGTTACCGGATTTTACCATATTAATGACCAAAGGCTCGTATTTCTATTTGTTTATTATAATTAAGTCTATGATTTGATATTTGATAGAGCAGTCTGAGCGGTGGTAGGCAACAGCAGGCTCGTAAGCATTCATTCAAACAGCACTTTACTGTGTTTGCGAGCAGCTTTTAGCAATGCTTGAGGCACAGCGGTGTTTATGACTTCAAGCCTATCAACTAAGTGCCTATAAGAACATCCCATAGTCAAAGGTAAATGAAATACAAATGGTATAGAGATAAATGGTCGACACGTCGTAATTCCTATAATAACTACAACCTAAAACATAATAACTGGGAATATTGAAGAACTGGGAATATTGAAGAACTGGGAATATTGAACCACCAGCTTTCATATGTTCTCATGTTCTGAGCAAGGAACTTAAACATGGGCTTTTTACATGGCACATATTGCACTTTTACTTTCTTCTCCAACACTGTGTTTTTGCATTATTTAAACCAAACATGAACATGTTTCATTATTTATTTAGGACTAAATTGAATGTATTAATGTATTATATTAAGTTAAAATAAAAAGGTTAATTGTTCATTCAGTATTGTTGCAATTGTCATTATTATAAATATATATAAAAATCGGCATCAGCTTTTCTTTGGTCCTCCAATAAATCGGTATTGAAAAATCATAATGGGTCGACCTCTAATCCATATACCACCACCAGGCTACTATTGTACACCATACACCCAAATAGCACCTCTAGCCTGAACATGTTATGTTGTTGGGGCTTTAAACTAAAGGCATTTTAAACTTGTCTCAAAGTCTCTACAGTGGTTGTGATCTATTTCAGAAACAGAAAAAGACTATGCTCAGCCTGTCACAAACGGAGAATGATGTTCTTAATTTGAATTTGTAATTTGCCAAATGCCTCTGGTAATCAGTCACAATTACAGAAATGAGTTGTGGCTTTCCAGCCTGCGCTGCCTATTTAGCACCTCTCACACTTGGCAGGCAGGCGGGCGGGCAGGCGGTCGAGCCTCACAAAGCCTGGTAGTTATTAGCATTGAGGCCCCAGCAATAATCCCCTCTTTAAAGATAATCACGGAGGGTACTACAAAGGAGTAGTCTGGTGCAAAGGAGGAATCTGGTGCAAATCAAGTTACATATGGAGTCTTAGAGTAGTGTTAACGACAAGTCATCAGTGCTTAAAACCTAGGCTATTTTCAACTTGCCTGATTTGATTCATACTTTAGATCAGTTTTCCAAAGTTGTGGGTCTCTGATTGGACTGAAGTGTAAATCAATATATGAAAAACTTGTAGCAGTGCCAGGCATTCACACAATTTACAATACTTTTTGGACAGGTCTCAAAATCGGTTAAATAAACAGTCACATTCCACAGGTTCTACATAACGGATGGTCTTTCACAGACAGACAATATGTCAAGAAGAGGTTAATATGGCTGATATTTTTTTTCTCTCACTACCTTGCCTGATGCCTTCAGCTTCTTCTGCACATCTTCTGCTGGCATGTCCACATAGATGACCAAGTGAGGGGGAAGGAACTCACAGATGCTGATACCTTTGATTTCATTGTAGTGGTCAACACCTGCATTACAGAACATACAAGATTCATCGACCTCAGCAATGTAAATTGCCCTCATGTTATTTATGGTGACATAGAGCAAAAAAGCTTCTTCACCCCGTTTATTTATTGAAAACAATAATGACCTTTCAATATCATGGCATTGTCAAGTTGATGTTAAACCTGATCCGATTCATAACAATACAAAAAGACTATTCAGATCTGTTCCACCCTTGTTATAGGGATTTCAGTACTTACACTGCTTTCTGATGTAACCCTGTTTGAACATGGCATCCACAAACACCATGTCACTGTAGGGGGAGCGCTCTAAGACCACACCTTGGCCTGGAGCGAGAGAAAGTTCATGACAAGAACATGAATAGAATAATGTTTAAGATCTAAATGCAAACAGACATTTAGAATAGCACTAGGCATTCATTTAACTACAGAAACACGTCAAGAGCTAAATGTCTGTTGTTTTTCCCCCAATAGCCTAACACAATCTTGCTGTCATTTTTTTGTGTGATATGCGAGCGCATTCCTTAGCCAACCAGCCATACCTGTGGTGAGCAGGTGTTCCATGGCATCTGACCACTGCAGGAGCCTCATGAGGTACATCCATGCCTGCAGCCGGTAGGAGTTCCCGTCAGCAGCCTTGGGGTCTCCGTAGAACTTCTCCAGGCTGCAGTTACCATTAAAGGCGGTTGGCAGAGGCGCCTTCTCCGCTGTCATCTTGTCCAAGTAGTGCGTGTCAGGCTCGGGCATGTACAGCATCCCTACAGACATCAGGCAACGTGTTAATGTTGTCAATCTTCAATGGGGGCAGGGGGGTCATTGTGCCCTTCTGTTTTGTCCCAGCAGGTAGGAAAGGGATTAAAAAAAGAAAAATGTTGGTACTAGCAGAGAATACCATAACTACGCCACATTGATATGCGCTTTAAATGAGTCATAAAAATGCAGATGATTGGCGTTATCAACTTCTAACCTACCAACTTATAAAGCCTAATAAACAAGTAGTTTATAACTGCATTGACAACAGCCTGATCATTACCCAGCTTTTCAGCCAGATTCTGGGCCAGCGCCCCCTTTCCTGAGGACAGGTTGCCATCAATGGAGATTATCTTGCTGTTCTCCTTGAACCTTGGAGTTGTTCTCTCGCCCAGTGCATATGCCCACCAACCGTACCGCAGGTTCCTTACTGAGCTTGTGTGAATACCAGCCTAAAATACAGAATATATGTTTATCAATGAACAGTAGTTCACAAATCAAATATTGAAATGTACTCAGTGTCAATAGAATGAGCATCTGAATGTCATGCTTCTGTCCTGTCCTGACTAAAATCCACCAGTAATGGCTGGTCCAACAGGCAACCTTCTGAGCTCATCTAGTAAACATTAGCTAATTAATTTAGCAGGCTAGACATCTTGTTTTGAGTTAAATGAAGCTAGCTGTTAATTATTTACAATACATTATTGCAGAATAGTTGTTGACAGACGCAAACCACACATCTGTTAGCATTAGGATTGTTGTTCTGGTGTCCTTGTATCAAAGCTTGTGAACTTGATGTCTTTCGTTGCGCTTGAGAGCATTTTGGCAATTCGTTTTACAACCTTACCGTCCGAATAGTTGTCCCTATTTTGAACACGGCTATCCCCGAGGGGAGGACCAACTGGAGCACCCGTACCACCATGGTTATTTTCCACCAGAACCACAAATCGTCTCCCAAATCGCTCTATTTGATAGTCCTTCGTTGCGCGACAATAACGCGTCGGGAGTTTTTTTTGTTGCCCGTAGTCGCTTAATATTGACGTTTTCATTTCAATGTGTGTGTGTGTGCGCGCGTGTGTGTGTGTGTGTGTGTGTGTGTGGGGGGTTCTTGTCCGTGGTCGCTTAATATTGACGTCATCAATAGTGTGCAATAGAATTGCCTGAAAGAAATAGAGGAATTTCAAATGTTCAAGATGATCTACCTACTGTCTCGTTTAGAAGAGTTACAGGGTGTGTTAACGGGTGGTATCCCGTCCTCCCGGCCGTTGGCATGGTGCAGGAGCAGATAGGATCAAAGTAGTGGAATGGTGTAGTTTGTAGTGGGTTTTTAATGAACGTAGGTGGCAGCTGAGAAGTATGGGTGTATGATATTTTACCGCAGAAGAGTTATAAGATGTTTTTGAGATGTTTTTCTTTTGATGAAATAGTGTTATATAGGGTTGGTTGGTGGTGCAATTTCTTATTTTTCCCCCTTCCTTTTTATTTTTGTATCACAAATGTAACGTGATCGAACACACACTACCAGTAGGTGGCGGCATGCACAAACAAAACGTACGAACACCATGATACCAAAGAAAAAGAAGCTACTGTCTCTTTTCTAACTTCTACTTTTTTTACTTTTTTTTTTTTTACAGTAAATGTTTTAATACAGCAAGTTGCACGCAAATGCTCTAACACTAAATCCCTTATGACGGTTACATGAAAAAGAGAGTTGGAACAGGAGAGAAAACATTAACAGTGTATGCCCCTCTGTGGTCTAGGTTCTAGAACAAAGTACATGCCCAGATTGTAGTAGATACAATTGGGAGACCACTCTAAACAATGTAATTTGCATTACATCAGTGGGACAAGAGATAGTAACAACATATGGCCGTAAGACTTGTTTATTGTAAATGCTTCAACTTTGCTGACCGTAAGAAACAGAAAGGGGTGTGGTATTTGTTATTCCAAAAATTGGAGTAGTTGACATTGGAATAACGGTTCATTCATCAATATATATTCAGAAGAACATTAAATTTTTTCATGAAAACAATGCACTCGGTCCTCATCACTGCAGGTTGTGTATCATCTCCTCTTTGGCGATGAGATGTGTGGTTTTGTTGACCAGGGACATGAGGGAGTTCAGTTTGTGGGACCAGTCGTTGAGCAGGTCGTTGGGGTCCTCTGGAAGTTGATGATGCCGGCTAGCCTGTCCACCTTGGCGTAGATGGTCTTGTTCACCACCAGGTTGGAGAGGAACTCCTCAGACTCGTCAATGGAGAGGTCCAGGAGTCCAGCCATCCTCTTCATTGTGATTCTTGTGTAATATTTGGCCATAATTCTTATATTGTGTTCCACCACTCTATTCTTGAGGTCCTTCCACCTCTTCTCGCCCTCCTCTGAGGAGTTGAATACGTCGGTGGCCGGGCTGTCGGGGGAGCCCTCCCTCAGCTCCTCCCCATAATCCTCCACCAGGGAGGCCCAACGCATTAGCTCAATGGTGGTGAACTGCTTCAGGAGGTCCTTGTATTTGGGTATTTCTTCCAATTTCTTGTCTTCGTTGATTCTGTGCACCAGGTCTGACTGCTCGTTGTCGTAGGGAGCCAGTATCACATACAGAACAACACTTTTCAGGGCGTGTTGCCATTTGGAGCTATCCTCCAGAATGCAGGGGGTATCATAGATGGCACAGTAGTGTTTGTAGATGGACAAGTAGGATCCCTCGTGCTGGTCTACTTGGATCATCAGATTGTAATACTTCAGCTTAGACTCCTCGGTGCCATCCTCTGTAAAGAACTTGGTGTTGATCTTCTTGCTGATGATCTGGGAGCGGATGTAGTCCTTGACAGCGATGCACAGTCTCATTTGCTCCAAGATGAACTCCACCTTCTCTTTCTTCTCCATGGAGCCGTATGTCTCCACCTGCAGCTCTTGGAGGATTGCTGCGGCGTCTTTGACCTCGCCATGCTGCTCCTTGATGTTTGTTTTTGTCAGCCTGGCTCGCTCAATCTCCACATAGATCTTTCCAGCGGTCACTGTGCGTAGTGTGTCAATGAGTCTCAGCTTAACGGTCAGGTCGGTCACGGTATCTACATACTTGTAACATTATTGCACCATCTTAGCAACAGCCCCTTTGAGCTGACTCCTCCTTTTAGAGAGCAGAGCAGCATGATGTTTTCATTCAGGGCATCCATGTCCTTCGCTTCATAGCACATCTGCACAACAGCCACCAGGATTCTGGAGGTTGACACCATGTCAGAAGCCGTTCTTGTTTGCATCTCCAGCGACAAGAGGCTTTCAACGGCCTCCTGCAGCCTACCTTCTTTTGCCATTTTGGCACACTCCGGTAGACGTGTATCTACAGTTGAACTGTAGTCAATCTCCATCTTCACAAGCTTGCCATCTGATCTTTCTGATCGCTCCACCCCTGCTGACATGTTTTCCGACATCGTAAGTTGAATACTACGGCGAATAGTCATACTTGTCATACTTGAGTAAAAGTAAAGATACCTTAATAGAAAATGGCTCAAGTAAAAGTGAATGTCATCCAGTACAATACTACTTGAGTAAAAGTCTGAAAGTATTTGGTTTTAAATATACTTGTCACGCCCTGGTCAAAGTATTTTGTGTTCATCTTTATGTATTTGGTCAGGCCAGGGTGTGGCATGGGGTTTTTGTAATTGTGGTGTGTTTGTCTTGGGTTTTGGTGGTGGTATTGGGATTGTAGCTTAGTGGGTTGTCTAGCAAAGTCTATGGCTGTCTGGAGTGGTTCTCAATCAGAGGCAGATGCTTATCGTTGTCTCTGATTGGGAACCATATTTAGGCAGCCATATTCTTTGAGTTTGTCGTGGGTGATTGTCCTTAGTGTCCTATGTGTACTCTCTGTTAGTTTGCACCAGATAGGCTGTTTCGGTTTTGTTTATTGTTTTTTGTAAGTTCGTGTTTCTTTGTTGTATTAAACATGGATCGCAATCGACACGCTGCAGTTTGGTCCGACTCTCCTTCATCACCACTAGAAAACCGTTACAGAATCACCCACCAACCAAGGACCAAGCGGCGTGGTAAACAGAGGCAGCAGCAACAGCAGCAGCAGGAGAAGCGACAGGTGCAGCAGGAGCAACAGCAGCAGCAGCAAAGGCAGCAGCAGGAGCAAAGGCAGCAGCAGGAGAAGCAACAGAGGCAGCAGCAGCATTGGGAGAGGCTGCACTCTTTGGATAAATGGACTTGGGAGGAGATCCTTGACGGACAAGGACCCTGGGCAGAGCCATGGATGGAATTGGAGCTGTCGGCGAAGCAGAGTGCTGAGTCTGAGAGTGTGGAGGATGTATTGGACAGAGTAGAAAGAAAGGTGTGGGCTTGGCATAGCATGCACGGCATACCAGTGCCAGCACCACGCATCAGGCCTACAGTGCGTCCCACCTGTTCAGCGCTGCCGGAGCCTTTCTCCTCTACAGCGCTGCTGGAGTCTTCCGCCTGTTCAGCGCAGCCAGAGCCTTTCTCCTCTCCTGCGCGGCCGGAGTCTCTCGCCTGTTCAGCGCAGCCAGCGCTTTTCTCCTCTCCTGCGCTGCTGGAGTCTCCCGCCTGTTCAGCGCAGCCAGAGCCTTTCTCCTCTACAGCGCTGCCGGAGCCTCCCGCCTGTTCAGCGCAGCCAGAGCCTTCCTCCTCTACAGCGCTGCCGGAGCCTCCCGCCTGTTTAGCGCAGCCAGAGCCTTTCTCCTCTCCTGCGCTGCCGGAGTCTCACGCCTATCTAGCGCTGTTAGAGTTTTCCTCATCTCCAGCGCTGCCGGAGTCTTCCGCCTGTTTAGAGCAGCCAGAGCTGTCAGTCTGCATGGAGCAGTCAGAGCTGTCAGTCTGCATGGAGCAGTCAGAGCTGTCAGTCTGCATGGAGCAGCCAGAGCTGTCAGTCTACATGAAGCAGCCCGAGCTGCCAGTCTGCATGAAGCAGTCAGTCTGCATGGAGCAGTCAGAGCTGTCAGTCTGCATGGAGGAGCCAGAGCTGTCAGTCTACATGAAGCAGCCCGAGCTGCCAGTCTGCATGAAGCAGTCAGTCTACATGGAGCAGCCAGAGCTGTCAGTCCGCATGGAGCAGCCAGAGCTGTCAGTCTACATGAAGCAGCCCGAGCTGCCAGTCTGCATGAAGCAGCCAGTCTACATGGAGCAGCCAGAGCTGTCAGTCTGCATGAAGCAGCCAGAGCTGTCAGTCTGCATGGAGCAGCCAGTCTGCATGGAGCAGCCAGTCTGCACGGAGCTGTCAGTCTGCACGGAGCTGTCAGTCTGCACGGAGCTGTCAGTCTGTAAGGAGCTGTCAGTCTGTAAGGAGCTGCCAGTCTGCAAGGAGCTGCCAGTCTGCAAGGAGCTGCCAGTCAGCACGGAGCCGCCAGAGCGGTCAGTCTGTAAGAAGCCGCCAGAGCTGTCAGCCTATATGGAGCAGCTAGTGCCGCCAGTCTGCCCAGCGCCGCCAGTGCCCCCAGTCTGCCCAGCATCGTCAGTCTGCCCAGCACCGCCAGTCTGCCCAGCGTCGCCAGTCTGCCAGACTCTTCCAGATCTGCCAGTCAGCCAGACTCTTCCAGATCTGCCAGTCAACCAGACTCTTCCAGATCTGCCAGTCAACCAGACTCTTCCAGATCTGCCAGTCAATACTCTTCCAGATCTGCCAGTCAACCAGACCCTTCCAGATCTGCCAGTCAACCAGACTCTTCCAGATCTGCCAGTCAACCAGACTCTTCCAGATCTGCCAGTCAACCAGACTCTTCCAGATCCGCCAGTCAGCCGGGATCTGCCAGAACTGCCAGTCGGCCAGGATCCGCCAGTCAGCCAGGATCCGCCAGTCTGCCAGGATCAGTTAGATCCGCCATTCAGCCAGGATCCGCCAGTCTGCCAGGATCCGCCAGTCAGCCAGGATCCGCCAGTCAGCCAGGATCCGCCAGTCAGCCAGGATCCGCCAGTCCATGATCCGCCAGTCAGCCAGGATCCGCCAGTCTTTCAGGATCCGCCAGAAGTGCCAGTCAACCAGGATCCGCCAGTCAGCCAGTATCCGCTAGTCTGCCAGGATCCGCCAGTCTGCCAGGATCCGCCAGTCTGCCAGGATCCGCCAGAACTGCCAGTCTGCCAGGATCCGCCAGTCTGCCAGGATCCGCCAGAACTGCCAGTCGGCCAGGATCTGCCAGTCGGCCAGGATCTGCCAGTCAGCCAGGATCTGCCAGTCGGCCAGGATCTGCCAGTCGGCCAGGATCTGCCAGTCGGCCAGGATCTGCCAGTCGGCCAGGATCTGCCAGTCTGCCAGGATCCGCCAGTCTGCCAGGATCAGTTAGATCCGCCAGTCTGCCAGGATCCGCCAGTCTGCCAGGATCCGCCAGTCTGCCAGGATCCGCCAGTCTGCCAGGATCCGCCAGTCTGCCAGGATCCGCCAGTCAGCCAGGATCCGCCAGTCAGCCAGGATCCGCCAGTCTCCCAGGACCCACCAGTCAGCCAGGATCCGCCAGAAGTGCCAGTCAGCCAGGATCTGCCGGAACCACCAGCCAGCCAGGATCTGGTAGATCCATCAACCTGCCTGAGCTTCCTCTCACTCCTGAGCTTTCTCTCACTCCCGAGCTTCCCCTCAGTCCCGAGCTGCCTCAGTCCCGATCTGCTCCTCAGTCCAGTGGGGTTCTGGGTGAGGACTACTAGGCCATGGTCGGCGGCGGGGTGGACTATCCAGGGACGAAGGGAGAGGGGACTAAGACATTAAATGAGTGGGGTCCACGTCCCGCGCCCGAGCCGCCACCATGGACAGACGCCCACCCGGACCCTCCCTATTGTTTTGAGGTGCGTTCGGGAGTCCGCACCTTAGGGGGGTTCTGTCACGCCCTGGTCAAAGTATTTTGTGTTCATCTTTATGTATTTGGTCAGGCCAGGGTGTGGCATGGGGTTTTTGTAATTGTGGTGTGTTTGTCTTGGGGTTTTGGTGGTGGTATTGGGATTGTAGCTTAGTGGGTTGTCTAGCAAAGTCTATGGCTGTCTGGAGTGGTTCTCAATCAGAGGCAGATGCTTATCGTTGTCTCTGATTGGGAACCATATTTAGGCAGCCATATTCTTTGAGTTTGTCGTGGGTGATTGTCCTTAGTGTCCTATGTGTACTCTCTGTTAGTTTGCACCAGATAGGCTGTTTCGGTTTTGTTTATTGTTTTTTGTAAGTTCGTGTTTCTTTGTTGTATTAAACATGGATCGCAATCGACACGCTGCAGTTTGGTCCGACTCTCCTTCATCACCACTAGAAAACCGTTACAATACTTAAGTCTCAAAAGTAAATGTAATTGTTAAAATATACTTAAGTATCAAAAGTAAAAGTACGAATCATTTAAAATTCTTTATATTATATATTTTTAATTACGGAAAGCCAGGGTCACACCAATGCTCAGACATAATTTACAAATTAAGTAATTTGTGTTTTGTGAGTCCGCCAGATCAGAGGCAGTAAGGATGACCAGGGATGTTCGCTTGATAAGTGCATGAATTGGAACATTTTCCTGTCCTGCTAAGCATTACAAATCTAACAAGTAATTTTGGGTGTCAGGGAAAATGTATAGAGTAAAAAGTACATTATTTTCTTTAGGAATGTAGTGAAGTAAAAGGAAAAGTTGTCCAAAATATAAATAGTGACGTACAGATACCCCCCAAAACTACTTAACCTCTCTGGGATAGGCGGGAAGCAAATGTCCCCCCTGGCCAGTTGCCAGGGAAAATGCGGGGCGCCAAATTCAAATAAAATACTATAAAATTCAAACTTTCATTAAATCACACATGTAAGATACCAAATTAAAGCTACACTCGTTGTGAATCCAGTCAATGTCAGATTTCAAAAAGGCTTTTCGGCGAAAGCATAAGAACCTATTATCTGATGTAGCACAACAGCAAACAAAGAGAGAGTAGCATATTTCAACCCTACAGACACCACACAAAACGCAGAAATAAAATATAAATCATGCCTTACCTTTGATGAGCTTCTTTTGTTGGCATTCTAATATGTTCCATAAATATCACAAATGGTCCTTTTGTTCGATTAATTCCGTCGATATATATCCAAAATGTCCATTTATTTGGCGGGTTTGATCCAGAAAAAAAACAGCTTCCAATTTGTGCAACGTCACTACAAAATGTCTCAAAAGTTACCAGTAAACTTTGCCAAAACATTTCAAACTACTTTTGTAATACAACTTTAGGTATTTTTAAACGTTAATAATCGATCAAATTGTAGACGGGACAATCTGTGTTCAATACAGAAAGACAACAAACTCACGCTACTTTTCCAGTCAGGGGCATTCTCAAAAGGTACACTTCAAATGACACAAATTCAAGATGGCCGTACTTCTTCATTACACAAAGGAATAACCTCAACCAATTTCCAAAGACTGGTGACATCCAGTGGAAGCGGTAGGAACTGCAAACAAGTGCCTTAGAAATCTCGTTTTCCAATGAAATCTCATTGAATAGACAGTGACATAAAAAATTAAAAAATCTGAATGGTTAGTCCTCTGGGTTTTACCTGCTACATAAGTTCTGTTATACTCACAGACATTATTCAAACAGTTTTAGAATCTTCAGAGTGTTTTCTATCAAAATCTACTAATAATATGCATATAATATATTCCTGGCATGAGTAGCAGGAAGTTGAAATTGGGTACGCTATTTATCCAAAAGTGAAAATGCTGCCCTCTATCCCAAAGAGGTTTTAAGTAGTACTTTAAAATGTTTTTACTTAAGTACTTTACACCACTGCTGTTGGTCTATAAGTACAACAGTACTTCAAACAAACACTATTTACATTTCAGCAGATGTGATCAAGATACACCATCCATAGACGCTAACTACTTTCGCCCCTATCAACGATAGTATCAAATCAAATCAAATTTGATTTGTCACATACACATGGTTAGCAGATGTTAATGCGAGTGTAGCGAAATGCTTGTGCTTCTAGTTCCGACAATGCAGTAATAACGAACAAGTAATCTAACTAACAATTCCAAAAAACTACTGTCTTATACACAGTGTAAGGGGATAAAGAATATGTACATAAGGATATATGAATGAGTGATGGTATAGAGCAGCATAGGCAAGATACAGTAGATGATATCGAGTACAGTATATACATATGAGATGAGTATGTAAACCAAGTGGCATGGTTAAAGTGGCTAGTGATACATGTATTACATAAGGATGCAGTCAATGATATAGAGTACAGTATATACGTATGCATATGAGATGAATAATGTAGGGTAACTAACATTGTGGTGGCTGTTTAACAGTCTGATGGCCTATTGTAACGACCCTGGGTTTATTATCACAGATATCGACTCTGCCGTTTGAGCATGCTTTTGCGGTACAGTTGATAGCGCACTGGACTTCGGGCTAGAAGGTCGAGGGTTCGAGACCTGCTCCCTGCTGTTTCATTACAGTATCTTCTGACCGGAGAAGTTTTGTTAAGAGCCTGAGGATTGCTCTAAACAAACCAGGGGTGTAAAACTCATTCCACGTGTGGCGGGTTTTTTAAAAGAGTTTTGACCACAAATACCAGTATAGGATGAGTCAACAACATTATTTTGGTATGAGTTGAAACTGCACTATGCTGAAATCGCTCCAAACATTTTCTGGTTGCAAAAATTCTAATAGTTCGCTTTTGTAGAGAATCATTGTACCATCTAAACTGCTGTGAAATATACACTGCTCAAAAAAATAAAGGGAACACTTAAACAACACAATGTAACTCCAAGTCAATCACACTTCTGTGAAATCAAACTGTCCACTTAGGAAGCAACACTGATTGACAATAAATTTCACATGCTGTTGTGCAAATGGAATAGACAACAGGTGGAAATTATAGGCAATTAGCAAGACACCCCCAATAAAGGAGTGGTTCTGCAGGTGGTGACCACAGACCACTTCTCAGTTCCTATGCTTCCTAGCTGATGTTTTGGTCACTTTTGAATGCTGGCGGTGCTTTCACTCTAGTGGTTGCATGAGACGGAGTCTACAACCCACACAAGTGGCTCAGGTAGTGCAGCTCATCCAGGATGGCACATCAATGCGAGCTGTGGCAAGAAGGTTTGGTGTGTCTGTCAGCGTAGTGTCCAGAGCATGGAGGCACTACCAGGAGACAGGACAGTACATCAGGAGACATGGAGGAGGCCGTAGGAGGGTAACAACCCAGCAGCAGGACCGCTACCTCCACCTTTGTGCAAGGAGGAGCACTGCCAGAGCCCTGCAAAATGACCTCCAGCAGGCCACAAATGTGTCTGCTCAAACGGTCAGAAACAGACTCTATGAGGGTGGTATGAGGGCCCGACGTCCACAGGTGGGGGTTATGCTTACAGCCCAACACCGTGCAAGACGTTTTTCATTTGCCAGAGAACACCAAGATTGGCAAATTCGCCACTGGCGCCCTGTGCCCTTCACAGATGAAAGCAGGTTCACACTGAGCACATGACAGACGTGACAGAGTCTGGAGACGCCGTGGAGAACGTTCTGCTGCCTGCAACATCCTCCAGCATGACCGGTTTGGCGGTGGGTCAGTCATGGTGTGGGGTGGCATTTCTTTGGGGGGCCGCACAGCCCTCCATGTGCTCGCCAGAGGTAGCCTGACTGCCATTAAGTACCGAGATGAGATCCTCAGACCCCTTGTGAGACCATATGCGGGTGCGGTTGGCCCTGGGTTCCTCCTAATGCAAGACAATGCTAGACCTCATGTGGCTGGAGTGTGTCACCAGTTCCTGCAAGAGGAAGGCATCGATGCTATGGACTGGCCCGCCCGTTCCCCAGACCTGAATCCAATTGAGCACATCTGGGACATCATGTCTCGCTCCATCCACCAACGCCACGTTGCACCACAGACTGTCCAGGAGTTGGCGGATGCTTTAGTCCAGGTCTGGGAGGAGATCCCTCAGGAGACCATCTGCCACCTCATCAGGAGCATGCCCAGGCGTTGTAGGGAGGTCATACAGGCACGTGGAGGCCACACACACTACTGAGCCTCATTTTGACTTGTTTTAAGGACATTACAAGTTGGATAAGCCTGTAGTGTGGTTTTCCACTTTAATTTAGAGTGTGACTCCAAATCCAGACCTCCATGGGTTGATAAATTTGATTTCCATTGATAATTTTGGTTGATTTTGTTGTCAGCACATTCAACTATGTAAAGAAAAAAGTATTTAATAAGAATATTTCATTCATTCAGATCTAGAATGTGTTATTTTAGTGTTCCCTTTATTTATTTGAGCAGTGTATTTTCCATAACCAAAAATATTGTATTTTCAGCTGTTTGAAGCTGGTGTACAAAACTGAAAGTAGAGAAGACACAAACACTAAAATGAATAACAGGAAGCATAGAAATAGCTCACATAGAACAGGTCAGACACTTCTTAGACTTGATTTCAATGAGACTGACAGATCTGTAACACTAATTTCTATATGAATTTGGTCGGGTCGCCCAAGAAGTTACATATTGCAGCTTTAACAGAATATTAACTTTAAATAGTCCGATGTTCACTGGAACCTGTCATAGACTCTTTTTTTGTTATTGCCCGAGATACAGACTGCTTTATTGATCCGCTAATACAGGACTGGCAAAGGCCCAATGCGGTAGGCTACATAAAATTGGGGAAAATTAGTTAGGCGTATTTGAAAAACGGACAGTGCATTCTGAAAATATTCAACCCCCTTGATTTTTTTTCTCAAAATGCTGTTACTTTACAGACTTATTCTAAAATGGATTAAATTGTGTTTTACCCTCATCAATTTCTTTGCAAATGTGTAAAAAAAATAGAAGGAACGATCACATTTACATAAGTATTCAGACACTTTACTCATTACTTTGTTGTAGCACCTTTGGCAGCGATTACAGCCACAAGTCTTTTTGGGTATGAGGCTGCAAGCTTGGCACACCTGTATTTGGGGAGTTTCTCCCATTATTCTCTGCAGATCTTCTCAAGCTACGTCAGATTGGATGGGGAGCGTCGCTGCACAGCTATTCTCAGGTCTCTCCAGAGATGTTCGATTGGGTTAAAGTCCGGGCTCTGGCTGGGCCACTCAAGGACATTCAGAGACTTGTCCCGAAGCCAATCCTGCATTGTCTTGTCTGTGGGCTTAGTGTTGTTGTCCTGTTGGAAGGTGAACCTTCACCCAAGTCTTAAGTCCTGAGCGCTCTGGAGCAGGTTTTCATCAAGGATCTCTCTGTACTTTTCTCCGTTCATCTTCCCCTCGATCCTGACTAGTCTCCCAGTCCATGCCACTGAAAAACATCCTTGTCCTTCTGGAATGTTCTTCCATCTCCACAGAGGAACTCTGGAGCTCTGCCAGAGTGACCATCGGTTCTTGGTCACCTCCCTGACCAAAGCGCTTCTCCCTCGATTGCTCAGTTTCCCGGGCGGACAGCTCTATGAAGAGTCTTGGTGGTTAAAACTTCTTCCATTTAAGAATAATGGAGGCCACTTTGTTCTTGGGGACCTCCAATGCTGCAGAAATGTTTTGGTACCCTTCTCCAGATCTGTGCCTCGACACAATCCTGTCTCGGAGCTCTACAGACAATTCCTTCGACCTCATGCTTGGTTTTTGCTCTGACATGCACTGTCAACTGTGGGACCTAATATAGACAGGTGTGTGCTTTTCCATATCATGTCCAATCAATTGAATGTACCATAGGTTGACTCCAATCAAGTTGTAGTAACATCTCAAGGATGATCAATGGAAACAGAATGCACCTGAGCTCAATTTTGAGTCTAATAGCAAAGGGTCTGAATACTTATGTAAAAATGTTTAATACATTTGCAAAAATGTCTAAAAAACTGTTTTCTCGTTGTCATTATGGGCTATTGTGTGTAGATTGAAGAGGAAAAACATTTATTTAATCCATTTTAGAATAAGGGTGTAACGTAAATCAAAATGTGGAAAAAATCAAGGGGTCCAAATTCGTTTCGAATCCATTGTATGTTTACTGTCACCGTATCGTATCCTGGGCAGAACATATCTGCCAGGGAGAAGAAAAAAATGTACTTTTCTATTTTTAACTTAACTTTTTTTATATATATTTTTTTAACTTCTTAAAGCATTGTTGGTTAAGGGCTTGTAAGTAATCAATTCACTGTAAGGTGAAATGCTTACTGGTGATTCACCTGTTGTATTCGGTTGTATTCGGTGCATGTGACAAATAAACATTTGATATAAGTAATTGTAGCCTTGAATACAAAAGCTCTCTTATTGCTTTGGAGTAACACCTGTAGCTCCCTGGTCCACTACACTTCCTTTCTGTCAGCTCAAGGTCATGACTTGGCGGCTGTTTCCCCTGTTGTCCTGGAGACCATGAATGTTGAACATGGCCTACTGTCAGCCTCAATCTTCTATATTTCATTCCTCCGACTTCAAGCTAATATTTCTCACTTAATTTCTGAAAAAAGAATGCACAAAGAGAAAAAAAGGTCAATGTATGTGACTACTTGCCAAGACTTGGTTAGAAAAGGTTGGGAAAAACTAAAGTAAAGTACCCTCCAGTAACCAAGAGACACCTAATCATGTATTACAGACATTTCAAACCTCATCATCTATAACAGAGATTGCATACCTCATCACGGATTGCAAACCTCGTCACGTATTGCAGAGATTGCAAACCTCATCATGTATTACAGAGATTGCATACCTAATCATGTATTACAGAGATTGCATACCTCATCACGTATTGCAGAGATTGCAAACCTCATCACGTATTGCAGAGATTGCATACCTCATCACGTATTACATAGTTGGCAAACCTCATCACATCTTACAGAGATGGCAAACCTCATCACATCTTACAGAGATTGAAGACTAATATTTGTTTAGGCCTCGCTTTATGAAAGATAGTTCACAGAAAGCTGTGAATGAAGATGGGCTGAAAGTAAAGTAACATAGATGCTGACTGACAGTTGCTGAGGCCAATGCAAAAGGGGCGATCTTCAAAACTTCTAGTGTGCAATTTGTGCTTCCGTTTAAAGATAGGCTGCACATACACATACAAGTAAGACACACACAGAGCATAGAAAAACCCATCCACCAAGCTCATCAATACCCACAACCCCACATAGACACATGTAAGTGCACCCAAGCACACCCCATTCATCCACACACACATGCGTCTTGAGACACACACACACACACTTATCTACAGGAACCAGGGTAATTAGTGAATAAAGTACAGCGGAGTAAAACAACAATACGCAATATTCAGGTATCACGGCTCGAACCCTGTGAGGCCAGTTATGGCATTTGGCAACGCATCTCTGACGAATTTCCTCTAGTTTATGGCAGGTTTTATTGAACTTTTCTGCAGTTCAGTGGATTTTACAGTGCCAATAAGGAGGCAATTTGCCTGCTTTGTTTATCATTAAACAACTGGACATCCATGGCAACAAAAGTAGGTTTTAGCGTTCAACCCGGTACTTCACTGAAATAGATACTTCATGGGAGTGATTTATATTCATTTGCCAAATATTGCATTGCTGTTTTGATCTGATCTGTGTAACCAATCTGCATGCTTTCATTCCATACTATTTATATTGCTGACCTATAATAGGAAAGGATACAGTACATTTGCTTCTGTTTATTAATGAAACAGACATAGTATATTTGATCGCTTTTTCAGTATAGAACATTTTTTGTTCTAAATCAAAGATTTCATGCAAGAGGAGAAGGTAGAGCTGGTAGTTGACCCCACAATCTGTTTCTTCTCCAGAGAGCAGAGGAAGATGTGAACACCGAGGGGCGGGGAAAAGACCACAAAAAATGGGACAACAATTATGGTCCTCTCTTCCCTGCATGACAGACATTGTGGTTTCTCCCCAACTCAGAACACACAGAAGCGATTGCCATAATTAGCTAATAACATCACCATTTACAGCTCGCCCGTTGCAGTCCAAATGGGCAAAAACCATGACACTCCCTGGACACATTATATGACCTGATGGTAATGGAGTAGCAGTTTTACAGTCTATAATGAGACTGAGTCACAAGTTGAGGTGTTATCATAATGCATGTGCAGCCTTCACATGCTACTGTCTTCCCACAGGATGTCACCCTGACCTTAGTTATCTTTGTTTTCTTTATTATGTTGGTTAGGTCAGGGTGTGACGAGGGTGGTTTGTTTAGTTTTGTATTGTCTAGGGTTTTTTGTAAGTCTAGGTGTTTATATGTCTATGGTTGCCTAGATTGGTTCTCAATCAGAGGCAGCTGTTTATCGTTGTCTCTAATTGGGGACCATATTTAGGTAGCCATATTCCTTGGGTATTTTGTGGGTTCTTATTCTATGTTTAGTTGCCTGTCTGCACTAGCTATATTAGCGGCACGGTTTGTTGTTTTGTATAGCTTGTTCAGTGTTATTTATTTAATTAAAGAAGTATGTAGGCTTAGCACGCTGCGCCTTGATCTCCTCCATATGACAACCGTGACACAGGAATAGATAGCATCATGTTTTCTCTCCCACTTCCCCCAGTGTGTATAGAATAGGGTTCCATACGAGTCTGCATTGCACAGAGGCTGGAGTAAAGATTTCTCCATCAGCAGCACAGTACTGTACATTTATGCATCATGCAATCTTGTGCATTCCTGCATTTCCTTTACTATTCAATTCCAGTTGTAGGCCTTCATGAGACTCAAACCAGTATGCAATTGGAAGAACAAGTTTATCAGCCCTGGATGTGATGCATGTGGTTGAAGCCTGCGCCCCTGTGAAAAAACAAGCTTCCAAGTCATACTAAAATTAACCTCATAAAGTAGCATCCCATTGTTGACTACAAGATACAGCACTTAACATTGCTGTGCTTAAAATAATATGGATAATATATATCTGGGGCTCCCCAGTGAGGCACTACATCTCAGTGCAAGAGGCATTACTACAGATCCTGATTCAATTCCAGGCTGTATCACAACCAGCTGTGATTGGGAGTCCCATAGGGTGGCGCACAATTGTCCCAGCGTCGTCCTGGTTAGGGTTTGGCCGGGGTAGGCCAGCATTGTAAATACGAATTTGTTCCTAACTGATTTGCCTGGTTAAATAAAAAATTGAAAATAATATCTGTCTGATGAACTGTACATCAAACATACTGAACTGTACATCAAACATACTGAACATCAAACATACTGAACTGTATATCCAACATACTGAACATCAAACATACTGAACATCAAACATACTGAACTGTATATCAAACATACTGTACATCAAACATACTGAACTGTATATCCAACATACTGTACATCAAACATACTGAACATCAAACATACTGAACTGTATAACCAACATACTGAACATCAAACATACTGAACATCAAACATACTGAACTGTATATCAAACATACTGAACTGTACATCAAACATACTGAACTGTATATCAAACATACTGAACTGTACATCAAACATACTGAACATCAAACATACTGAACTGTATATCCAACATACTGAACTGTATATCAAACATACTGAACTGTATATCAAACATACTGAACTGTACATCAAACATACTGAACATCAAACATACTGAACATCAAACATACTGAACTGTATATCAAACATACTGAACTGTACATCAAACATACTGAACATCAAACATACTGAACTGTACATCCAACATACTGAACATCAAACATACTGAACTGTACATCAAACATACTGAACTGTACATCAAACATACTGAACTGTACATCAAACATACTGAACTGTATATCCAACATACTGAACTGTACATCAAACATACTGAACTGTATATCAAACATACTGAACTGTATATCCAACATACTGAACTGTACATCAAACATACTGAACTGTATATCCAACATACTGAACTGTATATCCAACTTACTGTCAGTAACAGAGAACAGTGGAGTGTGAGAGCAGCAGTCGGGTGAGAGAGCAGCAGCCGAGTGGGAGAGCAGCAGTCGAGTGGGAGAGCAGCAGCAGTGGGAGAGCAGCAGTCGAGTGGGAGAGCAGCAGCCGAGTGGGAGAGCAGCAGCCGAGTCCACAAAAACTCAGTCAGCCAGCCATGTAGCTTCGCTTCAGACCGAACCTGTCTAAAAAAGACATCTTGCTACGGCGGTGATTGCCCTGCACCAGTGGCTGTCACGCAGGAATGTAGCGTGGCCGCATAAGCAAACGAGCATAATGAATTAAGTCCAACAGCTGCATGCTGGTTCTCTTTCCACCACCACGGTCGGAATTCTGTGGCGAGGACAGCAACCATGATGCTCAGCTCCCACATTCTGAATAGAACTCTGTCTGAATTGTTAATCTGCTGCATGTGTCAAACCTCCATTACTACTGGACTTCTGCTGAAATGTGAGGCAAGCTGGCTGGCCACAGTGCAGAGCAGAGAGAGAGATGCTTGGCCTGCCTGCAGCATTATGGCAACAGGAGTTTGACAAAAGATTAAATGTTGAAAAAATACAATTTGACAAAAACACTCACTCGTCTACAACTCTCACGGTTGTGTTTAATACAGTCGTTTCCCACCACCCTATGATGTTTTGTAATGAGAGCTTGAATCCAGGTAACAGGTAATGGGCTTGCACTGGTAAAAGAGAAGCCAGACCTGAAAAGCAGGTGACTGTTGGAACGTCGTGGCATTTGGCACAACCACAAATTCTCGCCCTATTTTTTTTCTCTCCCATCACCATTGGTTTAGTTGTTAGGGAAACAATTTACATGTCCCTAGGGCAGAATGTATCCTCTCCTATTGACAGACATGGAAGATACTCTATACATGCAGGTAGAGCCCCACTCAATTACCTCTCAATCCTGACCCTGTGTGGTAGATCACGAGTGTAGCTATGAGATTGTGAGCAATGTCTGTTCGTCTTTTGTTTGTGCAAGGCAATAGTAGCCTACTTTTACTGATAGAGCAGGAGGTGAATGGCGTTCACTGTCCGAATTACGAGCACACTATGAGGAAGTGTAACAGGGTTTTCTAGTCAACATATAGATATCCATTAGGATTTTGAATGGGCTAAATTGAACTTTTTATCAATCTTTCTCACTCTCCAGCCTGTACGTCAGGGTTGCACCAACCTGATGCTGATCCTGTTGCATACCTCAGCCCACCATCAATACCCCACTAGTCAGAAATGAATGTATTGTGATCAGTAGGTATATTATTACTGTTATTGCTATTATTATGTTATTACTGTTTATACTATACCATTAATAGTTGTATTTCACAAATACAGGCACAGATCCGCCAAAAACATCTGCACGAACTCTACTAAGCTGTGGTTCCCCCTAGCCAGACATGTCACCCATGATTATGCTGCTGAAGCACCTCGATACACCAACTCCTGGATACAGTAACTCCTACTGAAATGGCTTAGAAGACAAGCATTGGAGGACAGGTATATTAAACATTGTGTGTTTGAGCTACAGACTTCTGGGTTTCTTTTGCATCTGATGGTACTGACCATTAGTCTGTGTGGTTAACAGGGGCTGAGCTAGAGCAGCGGCGTTTGTTAAATAAGGCCAGGTCTTAAACCAAAATTGTCTAGTGTCAGAATGCTTTGGAGCTACAAATTACTAAAAGCTATCATGTTTTGCTCTATGATGCTACAAAAGAGTTGTTAGAAGGCCATAGGAAAAACATTTACCAACCAAAACCAACTTACCTGGTAAAATAAAACATGTTTTTAAACATTTACATAGTGTCTATAATACTGTAATAAACTCACATTCTGTAGTTGCTGTCACAAACCCCAAACTCCACAAGGTTGTCACTGACTAGTTTTGTTCCCCACCGAGCAAACAATTTCTGTACTTGCATCCATATAATTTGTTTGTTGTTTATTTTTATTTATTTTATTGACATTTGAATGCAAATGTTTATGACAAATAGTTTGGTGTTCTACTTGTAGCTCTGGTTGTCCTGAAAATAAAATTGTAAAACACTTAATTGTGAGGCTAATTACAAGGGCTGCTGGAGATGCAGACAAATGAAAATCAGATGTATGAAACGCTGGGACTCGGGACTGTTAGGGTTAAAAAAAAACAGCTCATAAGTTATCGGATTTCCTGAAAACGCCCCATGCCAGGAACGATAGACACATTTTACCTGCTGCAATAGAGCAGCTCAGAAACTGCTCCGAGCGTTGGGTTGTATACAGTCAAATCTACCCCTTTAGAATAACTATTTTGTTGTTTGTTTGAGGGTCTCTAGAGAGACTTCTCATGAACAAAAAGAACAGGAAATCACGCACATATTATTTACTCTGTTGATCGGGGGAACTTTCCGAAACTTGCTTCATCCCCCAAGCACTTCTGGATTTACGCAGCACGTCTATTACGGTCGACTTTGCCAGTGACTTTGACCGCTTGGGTCTGTCAAGTTAACGTCGCGGGGGATCTGCGTTAAGGAGAGACCGCTCTATTTGAAGGGATTCACGCACGTCTGGATATTAACTTCCCTTGTTAATTTGAGAACGGTCTCTGAGGAAGACAGTGGATGTTATTGTGTTCGTGTTTTTGGACATTTTGTACCAACTAATACCGCAGAAGCGTCAACATGTTGAGTAACACTGGAGTCTATGCTGTCAAGAAGCGGAAGAAGCCCGTTCAAAAAACGTAAGAATGTAATTTAAACCTGTTTGACCTGACAATAAATGTTTTGGGAAGTTCGATTTAAGTCTAGCATGAGCTGGATACAGAATGGCGCTTGATTTGATAATGTGCTGCATATCGAGTTCCATCGCGTATCATGGAGTTGAGCATTCTTGGCTATACATAAGCCTAGCCTATACATAAGCCTAGCCTATACATAAGCCTAGCCTTTTTATCCTTTACGTAAGGCATCTAAAGCCAATCATTCACTTCGTGTTGTTGGATTATTTTCTTCATAAATTGTTATTGGTTTTGATTTATTGCTAGTTTGCTTTTCCTGCTTTCTTCTGGGGTAACTGGGTTTCTTTCTGCACAGAGGACAAAGTCTCATTGTACGCATGCACCGCTCGTAAGAGCATGTGTGCAGTATTGATGTGTTGTGTAGCTGTAAATTTGTGCCTGACCAGAAGTTCTCGTGCCTCCCGTTTGTCTTTATCCCGGTCACCTTAAGAATCTCTCTTCGTGTATAGTTTATGTCTGGCATGGAATAGTAAGTACTCTTGCTTTAATCACAATCAAGTTTGAGAGTCTGCTGCACTCTCACGCGATGCTTACAGGTGGGCGGGGCGCGCGGGGGATTGCTGGCATGAGGTATGTTATTGTAATCTGATACGGTTCTCATTATGAAAACACACTTCTGCATCTTTTCCTACTTTTTTCACTTTATTGCACAACCTAGTTACAAAAGAAACATATATTTTGTAATGCAGTTTTTCACAACTAAGTAAGAATTACTAATAGGATAGCTGAGGAAAACGTTTTCCTTTATAGGAAATTCAAGTAGTGCAACGGTTTTGGGTTTGTTGTAATCTATGAGATTACTTTTACGTTTTTTTCCCACAAACATTTGAAGGATTCCAACAAAGTATTGAGAATGTGTCACATGCATTTATAATTAATAAGACCATAATAAGTATTTGCTTACTATAATATATACTTTTCTAAATAAAAAAACCCTGATATTACCAGGTTCACGTCGGTTTATAACAATATTAATGTAGTTATTTTTATGCATTCTAATTCTAAATACGTTTTCTTTACACTACGTGTCGGATTTGTCAAGCAACCAGACAAAATGTATGTTCAATGTAAACGACCTAGAGTTGATGGAATGTTACAGCTGTGTGTACAGTGTGTGTGTGTGTGTACAGTTTGTGCGCTTGCCTGTGTCTTATGTTGTCCCTGTGAGTGAAACAGTGGAGGCTTCTGCGAGGAGGAAGGGGAGGACCATCCTCAGTGACTTACATACAAATAAATTGTGAAAAGTTCAAAAAGTGATCCTTTTTAGATAAAACTATGCTAAATATATTCACATCACCAAATAATTTATTAAAACACACTGTTTTGCAATGAAGGTCTACAGTAGCCTCAACAGCATTCTGTAGGGTAGCACCATGGTGTAGCCGGAGGACAGCTAGTTTCCGTCCTCCTCTGGGTACATTGACTTCAATACAAAACCTAGGAGGCTCATGGTTCTCACCCCCTTCCATAGACTTACACAGTAATTATGACAGCTTCCGGAGGATGTCCTCCAACCTATCAGAGCTCTTGCAGCATGAACTGACATGTTGTCCACCCAATCAAAGGATCAGAGAATTAATCCAGTACTGAAAGCGCAAGCTACAGCTAACTAGCAATGCAGTGTATAAAATGTGGTGAGGAATTGACTCAAAAAGAGAGAAAGACAATAGTTAAACAGTTTTGAACAAATTCATTTCTTCAAAAATGGAGAAGAAGCAAGCGAGAGATTTTGTAGTATTTATATATTTAAAAAAAAAAATACTATCACTTTCACTTACTTAGCTAGCGAATGCAGCTAGCTAGTTTAGCCTACTCAAACACCCAGCTCAAACAGAGAGGGATGCTATGTTAGCTAGCTGGCTATAGCTATCCAATTCTGGAACTCTTCCAAGTCAATGTAAGCTTTTGAGTTTAGTAGTTTATTGCGCCAGGCCCACCGGTGTAACTGCTGAACTGCTTGCTGCTGACTGTACACTGTACTGCATGAATGTAGCGGGTTTACCAACATGTTAGTTCTAGTAGTTATGTTGACAATGACGTTAATATGGTGACAATGATGTAGCTGTTAGCGGTTATGATTTGAAGGTTTGGCTTGGAATGTTTTTTTCGCCTGGTCACAGACAGCTGATGTGTTGTGCACTGAAGTCCACAAGTGAAGGGAAAGGGTGAGAGGAGGTGAGCGCGTAAATGTGATAATTAATTATACAAAGATCAAAGGGATCATGCTGTTTGCATGTGGCTGATATGAAAGTGAACTGTGTTTGTGTTTGATCAGGGGTGTAATCATTCCACCGATTCTTTTTGAAAAATGTTTCTTAAATGAAGCAAACGGAACGAATCGGGGATAAACATACCGGAATTTATCCAATAGAATCTCTCATTTGCAACTGTTGGACTAATGATTACACCCTAGATCAGCTAGATGCAGGCAAGAGTGTGCAGGGCTGTATTGAATGTGTCAATATCTGTCACCTCAAATAACTCTTGATCTGTGCACCTACATTTTAAACGTTCATTCATCGGCTAGGTTCTAGCAACCTCATGATGGGTATAGGGAAAATTTGAGTATCATGTAGTTGCCTAAACCTATCGATGTTACATTAAGCTGGGTGAGTGGAATATGAATGGCAGTCATCCAATATGCTGTAATAGAAATAAGTCCATGCTTATGTAGCCAATGTGAAATGGCTAGCTAGTTAGCGGTGGTGCGCGCTAGTGGCGTTTCAATCGGTGATGTCACTTGCTCTGAGATCTTGAAGTAGTGGTTCCCCTTGCTCTGCAAGGGCCGCGGCCTTTGTGGAGCGATGGGTAACGATGCTTCGTGGGTGACTGTTGACATGTGCAGAGCGTTCCTGGTTTGCTCCCAGGTCGGGGCGAGGGGACGGATGTAAAGTCTATACTGTTACACTTATAAAAAAAATACACTATAAAAAAAATAAAGGGAACACTAAAATAACACATCGTTACCCATGAATGAATGAAATATTCTTATTAAATAGTTTTTTCTTTACATAGTTGAATGTGCTGACAACAAAATCACACAAAAATGATCAATGGAGTCACACTCAAAATTAAAGTGGAAAACCACACTACAGGCTGATCCAACTTTGATGTAATGTCCTTAAAACAAGTCAAAATTAGGCTCAATAGTGTGTGTGGCCTCCACGTGCCTGTATGACCTCCCTACAATGCCTGGGCATGCTCCTGATGAGGTGGCGGATGGTCTCCATAGGGATCTCCTCCCAGACCTGGACTAAAGCATTCGCCAACTCCTGGACAGCCTGTGGTGCAACGTGGCGTTGGTGGATGGAGCGAGACATGATGTCCCAGATGTGCTCAATTGGATTCAGGTCTGGGGAACGGGCGGGCCAGTCCATAGCATCAATGCCTTCCTCTTGCAGGAACTGCTGACACACTCCAGCCAGATGAGGGCTAGCATTGTCTTGCATTAGGAGGAACCCAGGGCCAACCGCACCAGCATATGGTCTCACAAGGGGTCTGAGGATCTCATCTCGGTACCTAATGGCAGTCAGGCTACCTCTGGCGAGCACATGGAGGGCTGTGCGGTCCCCCAAAGAAATGCCACCCCACACCATGACTGACCCACCGCCAAACCGGTCATGCTGGAGGATGTTGCAGGCAGCAGAACGTCCTCCATGGCGTCTCCAGACTCTGTCACGTCTGTCATGTGCTCAGTGTGAACCTGCTTTCATCTGTGAAGAGCACAGGCGCCAGTGGCGAATTTGCCAATCTTGGTGTTCTCTGGCAAATGCCAAACGTCCTCCACGGTGTTGGGCTGTAAGCACAACCCCCCCCTGTGGACGTCGGGCCCTCATACCACCCTCATGGAGTCTGTTTCTGACCATTTGAGCAGACACATGCACATTTGTGGCCTGCTGGAGGTAATTTTGCAGGGCTCTGGCAGTACTCCTCCTGCTCCTCCTTGCACAAAGGTGGAGGTAGCGGTCCTGTTGCTGGGTTGTTGCCCTCCTACGGCCTCCTCCACGTCTCCTGATGTACTGGCCTGTCTCCTGGTAGTGCCTTCATGCTCTGGACACTACGCTGACAGACACAGCAAACCTTCTTGCCACAGCTTGCATTGATGTGTCATCCTGGATGAGCTGCACTACCTGAGCCACTTGTGTGGGTTGTAGACTCTGTCTCATGCTACCACTAGAGTGAAAGCACCGCCAGCATTCAAAAGTGACCAAAACATCATCCAGGAAGCATAGGAACTGAGAAGTGGTCTGTGGTCACCACCTGCAGAACCACTCCTTTATTGGGGGTGTCTTGCTAATTGCCTATAATTTCCACCTGTTGTCTATTCCATTTGCACAACAGCATGTGAAATTTATTGTCAATCGGTGTTGCTTCCTCAGTGGACAGTTTGATTTCACAGAAGTGTGATTGACTTGGATTTACATTGTGTTGTTTAAGTGCTCCCTTTATTTTTTGAGCAGTGTATATTGTCCTACCTCATCTTAAATGGCACCAACCACCACTGGAATGAAATCATATACAGCTTTCTCAAATACTTGCCCAGTATAAATCCCCAAATGAAAAAGGAGTAACTTTAGGCCTGTGCAGAAATACTTCTCTGTGTTTCTGAAGATGTGGCCTGAGGATTCCTGGACAGCCAAGGCACAATTTATTTTATTTAACAAGGCAAGTCAGTTCGGGAACAAATTATTATTTACAATGACAACCATTGAGACTGACATCATCTTAGCATTCCAATATGGTTCAGTCCATTTAATTATCTCCTTCTATTTTTCTTCTTGCTTATGTACATTCACATTTGAGTAATTTAACAGATGCTCTTATCCAGAGTGACTTACAGGAGCAATTCATGTTAAGTGCCTTTGCTCAAGGGCACATAGTCAGATTTTTTTTTTTTTTTACCTAGTCAGCTCAGGGATTCAAACTGGCAACCTTTCATTCACTGGCCAGACACTCTTAACCACTAGGCTACCTGTCAGCCCAGGTAGGCCTATGCCTTCAGAAGTTTCTGGCCACGTGTGTGCAGTAAGTTAAAGCATTTTACAAGTGGTTATAGGCCTAATCATGTAAGACCAAATATGTGGATTACAGTAAAGGTATCTGATATTTTCTTTTTATTACCTGTAACTATTCTTTCCATATAAATTACATTTTTTTCTGTTAGGCCTATAAAATATACAATTGAACAGTACACGGACAACTGACACAGTAGCTGATGTAAAGTGTTTAACCGATCTGAGACTTTTCTACATCTTGTTGGGATTACTCCCAGAGCCAACTGTGTGAAAATATGGCTTAATTATTTCCTAAGGGTCATTAAAGTCCTTGTGGGAAAGATTGTGGGAAGGTGTGTGTTGGTGGGTGCGTCCATGCTTAAGTAGTATGTATGCATGTGTGTTTGTGTTTGTTAATACATGAGTGTGAGAGAGTTACAGATGGTTAAGATTTAACCTGTTAAATTCTGATTAGTTGTTTTTGGGCCTGGCAAGTTTAGGGCAGTAAATTGAAATTTAACTGAACTCTTACTGCTGGCAATATCATAAGAATCACCCTCCAATAAAGGTAATGCATAATGCGTTATGTTCATATTCATAGAGTTTGCAATGTATGTCAAGTCACCAAAAGTGCAAACATTTAGTAAGTATGGAAAGTAGAGGCCTTCACGTTCTGAAATGGACCACGGCCTTTTCCCATCCGGACCCGATATGCATAATAAAGAGACCCGTCTCAAACGGACCAGAGGACAACTAGTCCCTTTCTGTATATACCTGATCGGATCCAGACCTGATCAGAGTGAAAGAAACACCAGAAAAGTCCATTTTTAATCTACTTTATTAACCAGAGCTGATAAAGCGCCAGGGAGAGGACGTAGATAGAGGTGATGCTCTAGCAGGAGCCGTGCGTGCTGTGTGTGCAGGCTACTGTGAGTGAGCGAGTGACACAAGGAGCAGGGAAGATTGAGTGAGAGGCGAGCCAGAAACCAACCAAGCCGTCTCGCCCTATAGTAGACTAATAGCTGCCACTGCTAGGTTATTTATCATCCAATATTATTGGATGTTGTACCTTGTCTTGACTGTATCAAACCGGGAGAAGAATAGAGTTATGGTTAGATTTGCCAAATGGAGGGTGAGGGAGAGCTTTGTATGCTCTGTGTCTGGAGTAAATGTGATCTAGAGTTCCCCCCCCCCTTTCATTGCACAGGTGGCATGCTGGTAGAAATGTAGTAAAACAGATTTCAGTTTTCCTGCATTAAAGTTACCGACCACTAGGAGTGCCGCCTCTGGTTGGGCATTTTCTTGTTTGCTTATGGCTCTATAAAGCTTGTTGAGTGCGATCTCAGGGAAAGGGGGATACCTAGTAAGTTGTACAACCCGAAATGTGTCTTCCGCATTTAACCCAACCCCTCTGAATCATAGAGGTGCGGGGGGCTGCCTTAATTGACATCTGTGTCATCGGCACCCAGTGCCGGCCAGCAAATGTTTGGGGTGGTAAATAAACAGCTATAAAAAAAGAAAACTCTCTTGGTAAATAGTATGGTCTACAGGTTATCATAAGGTATTCTAAGTCAGGTGAGCAGAACCTCAAGACTTTGTTAATATTAGAGATTGCGTACCAGCTATTGTTAACAAAGAGACACACAACCCCTCTGAGCTTCTCCTCTGAGCTTCTCCTCTGAGCTTCTCCTCTGAGCTTCTCCTCTGAGCTTCTCCTCTGAGCTTCTCCTCTGAGCTTCTCCTCTGAGCTTCTCCTCTGAGCTTCTCCTCTGAGCTTCTCCTCTGAGCTTCTCCTCAGAGCTTCTCCTCTGAGCTTCTCCTCTGAGCTTCTCCTCAGAGCTTCTCCTCTGAGCTTCTCTGAGATATTATTGCATTTGAAAGTTTTGGCAATTGCAATTATGTATATGGTGTTATAGTTGTTAATAGGGTTGCACAGGGTCGGAAACTTTCCAGTAATTTTCAAGAATTCTTCCGGAAATTTTAATGGGAAGTTAAGCCCTGGAATTTGGGGAATTTTGCTTAAATTTATCAAAAAAGTTAGCTTATAACAGTGAACCTTTTTTTGGGATACACATAAGGCAATTAATTCTAGGTATTGTGGCATATTTTGGTTAAACTATTCCCAATTCAATGGAATTGCAATCGTCTGCATGCACAGTGTATTCTTACATCACATGTACAGTCGTGGCCAAAAGTTTTGAGAATGACACAAATATACATTTTCATAAAGTCTGCTGCCTCAGTTTGTGTGATGGCAATTTGCACATCCTCCAGAATGTTATGAAGAGTGATCAGATGAATTTCAATTAATTGCAGTCCCTCTTTGCCATGCAAATGAACTGAATCCCCAAAAAACATTTCCACTGCATTTCAGCCCTGCCACAAAAGGACCAGCTAACATCTTGTCAGTGATTCTCTCGTTAACACAGGTGTGAGTGTTGACGAGGACAAGGCTGGAGATCACTCTGTCATGCAGATTTGAGTTTGAATAACAGACTGGAAGCTTCAAAAGGAGGGTGGTGCTTGGAATCATTGTTCTTCCTCTGTCAACCATGGTTACCTGCAAGGAAACATGTGCCGTCATCATTGCTTTGCACAGAAAGGGCTTCACAGGCAAGGATATTGCTGCCAGGAAGATTGCACCTAAATCAACCATTTATCGGATCATCAAGAACTTCAAGGAGAGCGATTCAATTGTTGTGAAGAAGGCTTCAGGGCGCCCAAGAAAGTCCAGCAAGCACCAGGACCGTCTCTTAAAGTTGATTCAGCTGTGGGATCGGGGCACCAACAGTACAGAGCTTGCTCAGGAATGGCAGCAGGAAGGTGTGAGTGCATCTGCACGCACAGTGAGGCGAAGACTTTTGGAGGATGGCAGCAAAGACGCCACTTCTTTCCAGGGAAAAAAACATCAGGGACGGACTGATATTCTGCAAAAGGTACAGGGATTGGACTGCTGAGGACCAGGGTAAAGTATTCTCTGATGAATCGCCTTTCCGATTGTTTGGGGCATCCGGAAAAAAGCTTGTCCGGAGAAGACAAGGTGAGCGCTACCATCAGTCCTGTGTCATGCCAACAGTAAAGCATCCTGAGACCATTCATGTGTGGGGTTGCTTCTCAGCCAAAGGAGTGGGCTCACTCACAATTTTACCTAAGAACAAGCCACGAATGAAGAATGGTACCAACACATCCTCCGAGAGAAAGTTCTTCCAACCATCCAGGAACAGTTTGGTGACGAACAATGCCTTTCCAGCATGACGGAGCACCTTGCCATAAGGCAAAAGTGATAACTAAGTGGCTCGGGGAACAAAACATCGATATTTTGGGTCCATGGCCAGGAAACTCCCCAGACCTTAATCCCATTGAGAACTTGTGGTCAATCCTCAAGAAGCGAGTGGACAAACAAAAACCCACAAATTCTGACTAACTCCAAGCATTGATTATGCAAGAATGGGCTGCCATCAGTCAGGATGTGGCCCAGAAGTTAATTGACAGCATGCCAGGGTGGATTGCAGAGGTCTTGAAAAGGAAGGGTCAACACTGCAAATATTGACTCTTTGCATCAACTTAAACTTCTTATGGCTTCGCTAACGGGATCGATATGACAACAGCCAGTGAAAGTGCAGGGCGCCAAATTCAAAACAACAGAAATCTCAAAATTAAAATTCCTCAAACTTAGAAGTATTTTACACAATTTTAAAGATAAACTTGTTGTTAATCCCACCACAGTGTCCGATTTCAAAAAGGCTTCACTAGAAGCACGCCAAACGATTATGTTAGGTCTGCACCTAGTCACAGAAAAACACAGCCATTTTTCCAGCCAAAGAGAGGAGTCACAAAAAGCAGAAATAGAGAGAAAATTCATCACTAACCTTTGATAATCTTCATCAGATGACACTCATAGGACTTCATGTTACACAATACATGTATGTTTTGTTAGATAATGTTCATATTTATATCCAAAAATCTAATTTTACATTGGCGCGTTACGTTCAGTAATGTTTTGCTTCCAAAACATCCAGTGATTTTGCAGAGAGCCACATCATTTTACAGAAATACTCATCATAAATGTTGCTGAAAATACAAGTGTTATGCATGGAACTTTAGATAAACTTCTCCTTAATGCAACTGCTGTGTCAGATTTCAAAAAAGCTTTACCGAAAAAGAACACCATGCAATAATCTGAGTACAGCGCTCAGACAACAAAACAAGCCATACAGATATCTGCCATGCTGTGGAGTCAACAGAAGTCAGAAATAGCATTATAAATATTCACTTACCTTTGATGATCTTTATCAGAATGCACTCCCAGGAATCCTAGTTCCACAATAAATGTTTGATTTGTTCGATAAAGTCCATCATTTATGTCCAAATACCTCCTTTTTGTTTGTGCGTTTAGTACACAATCCAAGCTCACGAGGCGCGGGCAAGTCCAGGCGAAAGTTCAGACGAAAAGTAATATTACAGTTCATAGAAACATGTCAAACGAAGTATAGAATCAACCTTTAGGATGTTTTTAACATAAATCTTCAATAATGTTCCAACCGGAGAATTCCTTTGTCTGTAGAAATGCAATGGAACGCAAGCTAACTCTCACGTGAGCACGCGTGATCAGCTCATGCCACTCTGGCAGAGCCCTGACTCATTCAGCTCTCATTTCCCCCTCCTTCACAGTAGAAGCATCAAACAACGTTTTAAAGACTGTTGACATCTAGTGGAAGCCTTAGGAAGTGCAATATGACCCCATAGACACATCCTGACTGATATTCGATAGGCAATGACTTGAAAAACTACAAACCTCAGATTTCCCACTTCCTGGTTGGATTCTTTCTCAGGTTTTTGCCTGCCATTTGTGTTCTGTTATACTCACAGACATCATTCAAACAGTTTTAGAAACTTCAGAGTGTTTTCTATCCAAATATACTAATGCTATGCATATATTAGCAACTGGGCCTGAGTAGCAGGTAGTTTACTCTGGGCACCTTATTCATCCAAGCTACTCAATACTGCCCCCAGCCATAAGAAGTTAATGTAATTGTCAATAAAAGCCTTTGACACTTATGAAATGCTTATGAATTATACGTCAGTATTCCATAGTGACATCTGGCAAAAATATCTAAAGACACTGAAGCAGCAAATGTTGTGAAAATTTACATTTGTGTCATTCTCAAAACTTTTGGCTACGACTGCACAGCGGATTCTAAAGACCTTGCACACTAATGAGATGCTATTGAGCCCACACTACTACACTGTCTGAGCCAATGACTACATGCTTTCTGGTAAGTTCTGATTACAATACTGGGTGGGGTGAATATATTTTATATGACATACATAATTTCAAGTGCAAAACACCAATTGTTTTATTACTTTATTACTTGTTTTATTAACTTCTTGAGTGTAGGGGGCAGGATTTTTGTTTTTGGCTAAAAAACGTACCCATTTGAAACTGCCTATTTCTCAGGCCCAGAAACTAGAATATGCATATAATTGTCAGATTAGGATAGAAAACACTCTAAAGTTTCCAAAACTGTCAAAATATTGTCTGTGAGTATAACAGAACTGATATTGCAGGCGAAAACCTGAGTAAAATCAAACCAGGAAGTGCTGTTTTTCCTGAAAGCTCCATTGGATGCCTTGTCTCCATTTAAAGGGATATCAACCAGATTACTTTTCCTATGGCTTCCTCAAGGTGTCAACAGTCTTTAGACATATTTTCAGGCTTTTATTTTTAAAAATGAGCGAGAAAGATAACATTGCGTCAGTGGATAGCTCGGTGTTCGCAGAGTTTTGCTTGCGCAACAGAGTGGGGCAGCCATTGTCTCTCCCTCTCCTATTTAAAAAGCGACAGTCCCGGTTGATATATTATCGATGATATATTTTAAAAACAACCTGAGGATTGATTGTAAAAAACTTTGACATGTTTCTATGGACATTACGGATACTATTTGGAATTTTCGCTTGTGATGCCGTGACTGCTCGAGCCTGTGGATTTCTGAACATAACGCGCCAAACAAATGGAGGTATTTTGGATATGAAAATAATCTTTATGGAACAAAAGGAACATTTATTGTGTAACTGGGAGTCTCGTGAGTGCAAACACCCGAAGATCGTCAAAGGTCAACAAACAGATTACCGACTATTTCGAATCTCACCATACCCTCTCTGCTATGCAATCTGGTTTCAGAGCTGGTCATGGGTGCACCTCAGCCACGCTCAATGTCCTAAACGATATCTTAACCGCCATCGATAAGAAACATTACTGTGCAGCCGTATTCATTGATCTGGCCAAGGCTTTCGACTCTGTCAATCACCACATCCTCATCGGCAGACTCGACAGCCTTGGTTTCTTAAAAGATTGCCTCGACCTGGTTCACCAACTACTTCTCTGATAGAGTTCAGTGTGTCAAATCGGAGGGTCTGCTGTTCGGACCTCTGGCAATCTCTATGAGTGTGCCACAGGGTTAAATTCTTGGACCGACTCTCTTCTCTGTATACATCAATGATGTCGCTCTTGCTGCGGGTGATTCCCTGATCCACCTCTACGCAGACGACACCATTCTGTATACTTCTGGCCCTCCTTTGGACACTGTGTTAACAACCCTCCAGGCAAGCTTCAATGCCATACAACTCTCCTTCCATGGCCTCCAATTGCTCTTAAATACAAGTAAAACTAAATGCATGCTCTTCAACCGATCGCTGCCTTCACCTGCCCGCCTGTCCAACATCACTACTCTGGACGGCTCTGACTTAGAATACGTGGACAACTACAAATACCTAGGTGTCTGGTTAGACTGTAAACTCTCCTTCCAGACTCACATGAAACATCTCCAATCCAAAGTTAAATCTAGAATTGGCTTCCTATTTTGCAACAAAGCATCCTTCACTCATGCTGCCAAACATACCCTTGTAAAACTGACCATCCTACCAATCCTCGACTTCGGCGATGTCATTTACAAAATAGCCTCCAATACCCTACTCAACAAATTGGATGCAGTCTATCACAGTGCCAAGCACCAAGCTTTCAGAGCAGCTCACAGATTACTGCACCTGTACATAGCCCACCTATAATTTAGCCCAAACAACTACCTCTTTCCCTACTGTATTTATTTTATTCATTTATTTTATTTTGCTCCTTTGCACCCCGATATTTTAATTTCTACTTTGCACATTCTTCCACTGCAAATCTACCATTCCAGTGTTTTACTTGCTATATTGTATTTACTTTGCCACCATGGCCTTTTTTTTGCCTTTACCTCCCTTCTCACCTCATTTGCTCACATTGTATATAGACTTGTTTCTACTGTATTATTGACTGTATGTTTGTTTTACTCCATGTGTAACTCTGTGTCGTTGTATGTGTTGAACTGCTTTGCTTTATCTTGGCCAGGTTGCAATTGTAAATGAGAACTTGTTCTCAACTAGCCTACCTGGTTAAATAAAGGTGAAAAAAAGGTAAGCGATTTAATCTATTGCTTTTCTGACTTTCGTGACCAATCTACTTGGCCGCTAGTGTTTGTAATATTTTGTCTACTGAGAGAGATGTTCTTACATAAACGCTTGTTATACTTTCATCGAAAAGCTGTATTGAGATCTGACACGCCAGGTGGATTAACAACAAGCTAAGCTGTGTTTTGCTATATTGCACTTGTGATTTCATTTTTAGTAATTTAATTTGAATTTGGAGCGCTGCAATTCAGCGGGTGTTGATGAAAATAATCCCGCTAAAGGGATGGGTGCGTCAAGAAGTTAACGAGAATTTTATCTTTAAAATGGTGTAAATTACTTGTATGCTTGAGGAATTTTAATTATGATATTTGTTGTTTTGAATTTGGTGCCCTGCACTTTCACTGGCTAGCGGAACCCCAGTCCTAGACAGGATATAGCAATACCTCCCCCATAAGCATTCCTATCACTTCCATAGATGTTATATCCTTGTATTTATACTTCTGTGTCATCAAAGGAATCATCTAAGTGAGTCTTAGTAATGGGTAATATATGAATGGTGTTTTGCACTTGTAATTTCATGAAAATGAAATATTTTTAGTAATTCATTTGAATTTGGTGCGCTGCAATTCAGCGGGTGTTTATGAAAACGATCCCGCTAAAGGGATGGGTGCGCCAAGAAGTTAACTAGTAAATAGTAGCCTACAGCAAGTGTATTTAAATAATTTTTAACCTAACAATTTCTGCTTGTTAGTTTTTGCCACCATGTGGGTTTTAGCTTGCTTGAGCCTGCTAACTGAGAAGTGTTAATTCACCTGTTTCCATACATGTTTAATTTTTAAACATTTTATCTTACAGTTGTTTAACTGCTTAAATATTTATCTGTACATGGAATTATATTTGGGTTTCTTTTACACATTTTTTTCTAATCTTTACAGGCAAATGCCACCGTCACTATCTGATGTGTGTAGACATTTCACTGCAGCTAATTTTGAAGGAAAAGCTATGTACATTTGCAAATACTGTGCCAAATCATATGTGAAGAATGCAACAAAGATGCCGAATCATCTGCCCAAGTGCATAAAGTTCCCTCAGTGCTCACAGCAAGCAACCTCTGACAAAAGTCCCTCTATCTCTATTAGAGGTTGACTGATTATGATTTTTCAACACCGATACCGATACCGATTATTGGAGGACCAAAAAAGCCAATACCGATTAATTGGCGATTTAAAAAAAAAAGAAGTATTTGTAATAATGACAATTACAACAATACTGAATGAACACTTATTTGAACATAAAATAATACATCAATAAAATCAATTTATCCTCAAATAAATAATGAAACATGCTCCATTTGGTTTAAATAATGCAAAAACAAAGTGTTGGAGAAGAAAGTAAAAGTGCAATATGTGTAATGTAAGAAAGCTAACGTTTAAGTTCCTTGCTCAGAACATGAGAACATATGAAAGCTGGTGGTTCCTATTAACATGAGTCTTCAATATTCCCAGGTAAGAAGTTTTAGGTTGTAGTTATTATAGGAATTATAGGACTATTTCCCTATATACCATTTGTATTTCATTAACCTTTGACTATTGGATGTTCTTATGGGCACTTTAGTATTGCCAGTGTGTGTAACAGTATAGCTTCCATCCCTCTCCTTGCTCCTCCCTGGGCTCGAACCCTGGGCTCGAACCAGGGACACAACTAAAACAGCCACCCTCGAAGCAGCGTTACCCATGCAGAGCAAGGGAAACAACCACCCCAAGGCTCAGAGCGAGTGACATTTCACTTCGGTTACACCAGCCTCATCTCTGGAGTTGATAGTCTTGAAGTCATAAACAGCGCAATGCTTGACGCACAACGAAGAGCTGCTGGCAAAACGCACGAAAGTGCTGTTTGAATGAATGTTTACGCGACTGCTTCTGCCTACCACCGCTCAGTCAGATACTTAGATATTTGTATGCTTTTATGCTCAGTCAGATTATACGCAACGCAGGACACGCTAGATAATATCTAGTAATATCATCAACCATGTGTAGTTAACTAGTGATTATGATTGATTGATTGTTTTTTATAAGATAAGTTTAATGCTAGCTAGCAACTTACCTTGGCTTACTGCATTCGCGTAACAGGCAGTCAATCTCCTTGTGGAGTGCAACGAGAGAGAGGCAGGTCGTTATTGCGTTGGACTAGTTAACTGTAAGGTTGCAAGATTGGATCCGCCGAGCCGACAAGGTGAAAATCTGTAGTTCGGCCCCTGAACGAGGCAGTTAACCCAACGTTCCTAGGCCGTCATTGAAAATAAGAATGTATTCTTAACTGGCTTGCCTAGTTAAAGAAAGATAAAATAAATATTTAAAAAAATAAATAAATCGGCAACATCGGTGTCCAACAATACCGATTTCTGATTGTTATGAAAACTTGAAATCGGCCATTCTGATTAATCGGTCGACCTCTAATCTCTATGCGAGGTCAAAATTATGAATCAGACACCTTATCAATAGCAACAGCTCATGGTCCTCCTGGAATCAGAAGTTTTTTTTTTACTCAATGGGGGAACGTAGTCAGATAAATGCTGATTAATGTCTTGCTCGAGCTATGTATGCAACTGGTTCACCTCTGATGCTCACAGACAATGTGTATTGGAAGAGATTTCTGAATGTTCTTCACCCAGCATACACCCCCCCAACCAGACATGCTTTACCTACTCATTTTCTGGATGCAACAGAGTTCAAGTGAAGCTCAAGCAAATCATAGAGAAAGCAGACTGTATTGCAATCATCTCTGCTGGATGGTCGAATTTTCATGGGCAAGGAATAATTAACTACATAATCTCCACCCCTCAACCAGTATTCTACGAGAGCACAGCCACACCGGTCTCTATATTGCAGATGAGCTGAAGGCAGTCGTCAATGACCACAGAAGGTATTTTCACTGGTGACAGACAATGCTGCAAACATGAAGGCTGCTTGGTCTAAAGTGGAGGAGTCCTACCCTCACATCACACCCATTGGCTGTGCTGCTCATGCATTTATTCTGCTCTTCAAGGACATCATGGCACTGAAAACAATGGATACACTCTACAAGAGAGCCAAGGAAATGGTTAGGTGTGTGAAGGGTCATCAAGTTATAGCAGCAATCTACCTCACCAAGCAAAGTGAGAAGAATAAAAGCACCACATTGAAGCTGCCCAGCAACACCCGTTGGGGTGGTGTTGTCATGTTTGACAGTCTCTTGGAGGGGAAGGAGTCTCTCCAAGAAATGGCCATATCACAGTCTGCCAATATGGACAGCCCCATCAAGAGGATTCTCCTGGATGATGTATTTTCGGAGAGAGTGGTAAGCAGCCTGAAAATCCTGAAACCTATAGAAATAGCCATTTTACGGATTGAGAGAGGCCATCCTGTCTGATGTTCAGACTCTGCTTGCAGATGTAAGAAATCCGTACTTCCCTGCCCACTTCACTGTTGCTCCAAGCGGAAGAAACTGCAGTTCTGAAATACATTAAAAAGCGTGAAAACTTCTGCCTGAAGCCCATACACGCCGCAGCGTGTTGGACCCCAAGTATGCTGGCAAGATCATCCTGTCTGGTGCAGAGATTAACAAGACCTATGGTGTCATCACTACCGTGTCTCACCACCTTGGCCAGGATGAGGACAAGGTTCTTGGCAGTCTGGCGAAGTACACTTCCAAACAAGGGCTTTGGGATGGAGATGCAATATGGCAGTCGTGCCAACATATCTCATCAGCCAAGGGACTTTGTGGATCTGAGGTGCTTCCCCTGTTGCCTTCATCCTCCAAATCCCACCAACATCAGCCACCTCAGAGCACAACTGGTCCTTGTTTGGGAACACACACTCCAAAGCACGCAACAGGCTGACCAATACAAGGGTTGAAAAATTGGTGGTCATCTGGACAAATTTGAGTCTTTTTGAGCCTGTCAACGAGACATCCTCAACAAGGTTGGAAAGTGACAGTGATGAGGCCTCAGAGTCTGATGTTCAAGAGGTGGACATTGAGGAGGTCCAGGGAGAAGACATGGAAGCCTGGGAGGAAGACAACCAAAGCTTTAGTTTCTAGACTATAATTTTACAGATGTATGTTGAAAACATTTTTGGGAGATGCGATTGATCATTGGGGATCATTCAATGTTCCCTTTCTTTTGTTGTTCAGCGAGATCATCCCATGTGAAGAGTCAACTAATTTCATTAAAGTTAATTTCGTAACTAAAAAATTTTTTTTTTTTTGGAAGGATTTAATCATTTGCAATTATGTCTACTTATGATAAGGTAAAGGTTTATGTTTCTGTCTCCATATGATATGGTCAATTTATCCAATGCAAAAAACATCTACATTTAAATGGTGGTCATATTAATTTGTACATATTTCCGTTAATTCCCATATATTCCCGTTAATTCCCACGGAAAGTTTCCACCTCTGAATATTTCCCAAAATGTGCAACTCTAGTTGTTAATTTATTTCAGAAGGCGATAAAATGCTCACTATGAGAGTGCTTACCAGTTCTGCTGGTGTCAACATTATTTTTGGCCAACGGTGAGGTAGGGGGATTAGTATGTCTCTACTAGCTAACAATAGGAGAAGTGTATGTGTTGGTTCTTCTATCCTTATGGGGACCTAAAATTCCCAAACGTCCCTACAAGGATAGTAAAACAAGGAAACGTCTCCCTTGTGGGGACATTTCCCACGTACCCTTGAGTACAAAGGTTATTTTAAGCTTAGGGGTTAGGTTTAGGGTTACAATTGGGGTTAGAATTAGGGTAAGGGTTTAGTGGTTAGGTTTAGTTTTTTGGTTAGTTTTTTGGTTTGAAATGGAAATACATTTTACGTCCCCATGAGGATAGAAGAACAAAACAGTGTAGCTAATGGATGCGTGGCACAAAGCCAAAACAAACATACTACACAACAACATAGTGGCTCAATGTTCTATAGTTGTCTCATCTACAGGGAGGCCTCCACAACAGCCTAAACAAGTCAGTGTTCTACAGGGAGGCCTCCACAACAGCCTCAACAAGTCAGTGTTCTACAGGTTAGGCCACCACAACAGCCTAAACAAGTCAGTGTTCTACAAGGAGGACTCCACAACAGCCTCAACAAGTCAGTGTTCTACAAGGAGGACTCCACAACAGCCTCAACAAGTCAGTGTTCTCAGCTGAACTCTGGCTACAATACAAGTGCACTAGGATCAGTTTATTCTAACAGTACCTTAAGTGGTTGTTAGACCAAAGACAGATTTGAACAAACTTGTAAGGGAATAATGTACCTGAGTGTGCTACTGTTGTTTATGTGGTAAAATAAAATGTACTTTTAACTCAAAAAAATAATTTAGAAATCTCCATTGTCTCTTACCTTGCCCAGCCTAATCTGGGGAATGGGTTTTAGTTCGAGACAAGAAACCATTCTATTAAACAGAGTAACATGGATGGTGATATCATGGTGATACCAGCCTTCATAGCCAGTCTTTCTCTTTCAGACAGGCAGCAGCCATCATTCTGTCCAGTGGTGGGATTCAGCTGATCAGGCTGCAGCCCCCTGGGGGTTTCCTTGCCCAGGAGAGATGCCCGTCAGGCTGGCTGCAGGAGACCTTGAAGTGGGGTGTACATATGGCATGGGTGGTGGTGTGGAGCCGGAGCAGAGGAAGTAGATCAATCCATTTTCAGCCGTGACTAAGAGAGCTGAGGTGGAAGGAATGTTCAGAGTTCACCTCAGGACACACAGAGAAAAGTAGACGATGAAGAGAGGATATTGTGAAATGAAGGAGCTCTCGGTTTGTGTGTGCAGCCTATCCTTCAGTCTTTCAGTAGTGTACCAAGATATCCTTCAATCTTTCAGTAGTGTACCAAAATATCCTTAAGTCTTTCAGCAGTGTACCAAGATATCCTTCAGTCTTTCAGTAGTGTACCAAGATATCCTTCAGTCTTTCAGTAGTGTACCAAGATATCCTTCGGTCTTTCAGTAGTGTACCAAGATATCCTTCAGTCTTTCAGTAGTGTACCAAGATATCCTTCAGTCTTTCAGTAGTGTACCAAGATAGCATTCAGTCTTTCAGTAGTGTACCAAGATATCCTTCAGTCTTTCAGTAGTGTACCAAGATATCCTTCAATCTTTGTGTAGTTTACCAAGCTCCCTAGTGGCTCAGTGGTCTAAGGCACTGCATCTTAGTGCAAGAGGTGTCACTACAGTCCCTGGTTCAAATCCAGGCTCTATCACATCCAGCTGTGATTTGGAATCCCTAGGGCAGTGGGCCCAGTGTCGTCCGGGTTTAGCTGTCATTGTAAATAAGAATTTGTTCTTAACTGACTTGCCTAGTTAAATAAAGGTTCAATTAAAAAAGTATTTTGTAATGTCTATCCTTCAGTAGTACCAAGCTATCTTTCTGTAGTGTAGTAGGCTATCCTTCAGTTTTTCTGTAGTGTAGTAGGCGAACCTTCAGTACGGTATTTCAGTAGCCACTGTTGCAGTTTGAGTGTGTCCAGTCCACTATGTGGCTGAATAAGTCCATGGTTTCAATAATATTTCGATATGATTGTAGTTGAGGGTGTAGCCTACACATTTTTGGATGTATTCTCGGCCTGTTGAAAATACTCTTTTCATTTCATGATCCCCAACCACTTTGAGCAGACAAAAGCATGCCAATGGCATTACAACGTACTCAGTGCAACTTGATTCCCTTTGAATCAGAGTGAAGGGTCTTTGGGTTCAGCCAGACCCTGAAAGAAAGAGGGAGAGATGAGAGGTGAGGTAAACCTAGTTTGTTCTATCTCTAACAATGACTACCCTGATGTCCGTGCATGAAGCCCTGTGATGCACTGCAACCAAAGATGGAAAAAATGGGTCTGAATACTGGCTTTTGTCTCTGCAGGCATTTTTTTAAAGTGAGGTCAGTCTTGCTCTATTTCTGGGAAGTTATTGCTTGGGTCTAATGCCGGGAATTGAGTTATGGCTGAATTCCCTGCAGGCAATTCAATAGGGAAGAGGAAAAAAACAATGCCTATTATCATCAGCAATTGGGAAAACCTGTAATGGGAAAGTCACAAAGTATGGAAGAAACAGCTCTGGGAGAAATGGTGTGGTTTCTGTGGTTGTTGAACTTGACCAACAGCTGTTAGCCCCTACTGTTCACTAAGCTAAAGTCTACCAGTACATTGAGTTGGGTCTCTGGGATTAAATTGGTCTGTTGTGTTGAAATGAATTGAAACCTTATCAGGTTCCCCTTATCATGTTTTTTTATCTAGTTGGTGTGAATATGATTTCTGTCCCCTGAGAATTCATTATCATCCGTGTTTAACATTTAGCGCCGGCTGTCGGCCGTAATCAGCCGGGTACAGAGTCATTTAGTGCCGGCTGTCGGCTAATCAGCCGGTTACAGAGTCATTTAGCACTGGCTGTCGGCTAATCAGCCGGGTACAGAGTCATTTAGCGCCGGCTGTCGGCTCATCAGCCGGTTACAGAGTCATTTAGCGCCGGCTGTCGGCTCATCAGCCGGGTACAGAGTCATTTTCAGCCGGCTACATTTTCCACTCCACATTAACTAGGCTATTTTTTTAATTTAAAAGTTTAAATTCACTAGTCCGTCGAGCCAATTTCCCGCTAGAATGACCGATCTGCATCTGCTAGCAATCCCATTGATAGGAGAGGCGCCTGCCTGTCAGTCACAAAGTGAGCGATGGACCGTAAAGGAAATCGCACTACAAACTATCACCCTCGGGCACTTAAGGAGATCATGAATGTCATGGATATATTGGAATTAGTAGATATATGGAGACTTAAATATCCTGACCTAGTGAGATATACATGGCGGAGGCTTAATCAAACTAGTCATCTTGATGACATAAGAAAGTAATTCTCTCTGGCACCAAAAGTTTAAAAAGTGTTGATAGGGGACGGAATGCGGTCGTACCATCACGTAATTGACATATATATTACTCTTACAGAATTTCCACGTGGGCGAGGATACTCACAATTTTATCAAAGCCTACTGGATGATACATGTTTTTTAACTAGGACAGAATAATTTCTAACGGACATTTTCCGTCATAACATAGGTACAGCAGATCCCGTTATTGTATGGGACACTTTTAAATGTGCCTTTAGAGGCCATGCCATCCAGTACTCTATAAAACAAAGGCAATTTAGGTCAAGAGTCCATATTAACAAAATAAATTGGGACAGTGTTCTAGGACTAATAGTACAGATAGATAGCAATAAAAACTGTACCATAGAGGCACAGAATAAGTTTGAGGAAAAAAGAAAGGGAGGAACTTATTCAAGAAAGAGCCAGTGTAATATATTATAAAAAATAAAGCGAATTGGATGGAATATGGGGGAAAATGCACCAAATTATTTTTCAATCTTCAACATAGACATGCTACCAAAAAAATGTATTGAAACTTGTCACAAATGATGGAGTCACTCATGATTCACCGAACAATATTTTGAAAGAGGAAGTAAAGTACTTTAAGAATATGTTTTCATTTCAGTGTCCTCTATCTCCACTAACCGAAGCTAATTGTATGGATTTGTTTTCCTGTTAATAATGTCAAATTAACATCTGTACAGACAGACTCATGTGAAGGCCAAATTACAGAGGAGGACCTTATTGATGCAATTAAAGCCTTTAAGTCCGGGAAAACTCATGGACTGGATGGCATACCAGTAGAGGAATACCAAACTTTTTTTTTGTATACTCAGAGGACCATTATTAGCACGTTTTAACCACTCCTATATAAATGGTAGATTATCGGACACGCAACAAGAAGGTCTGATATCATTATTACTGAAACGGGATCCAAGTGGTATATGTAAAGATCCAGTCCATTTAAAAAATTGGAGGCCTCTTACACTTCAGTGCTGTGATGCAAAAATCCTAGCAAAATGCTTGGCGCATAGAATTAAAAAGATTTTGTCAGATATTATTCATCCTAATCAGACAGGTTTTTTTTACATGGACGATACATTGTAAGTAATATAAGACAAGTACTGGAAACAATAGAATACCATGAAATATCGGGGAAACCAGGCCTGGTTTTCATAGCTGATTTTGAAAAGTATTTTGTTAAAGTACGACTGGAGTTTATATATACATGCCTGGAATATTTAAACTTTGGAGAATCTCTATAAAATGGGTTAAAGTTATGTATCGTAACCCTAGGTGTAAATAAGGGCTACATCTCAGAAAGTTTTAAACTGTCAAGATGAGTAAAACAAGGTTGTCCACTATCGGCATATCTATTTATTATGACCATCGAAATGTTAGCTGTTAAAATTAGATCCAACAATAATATTAAGGGATTAGAAATCCGTGGCTTAAAAACAAATGTGTTGTTGTACGCTGATGATTCATGTTTTCTTTTAAAACCACAATTTGTATCCCTGCACAGCCTCATGGAGGATCTAGATACTTTTTCTAACCTCTCTGGATTAAAACCAAATGATGATAAGTCTACTATATTATATATTGTATCACAAAAAAAGACAACTTTTACATTACCGTGTAGTTTACCAATAAAATTGTCTGACGGGGATATGGACATATTCGGTATACATGTCCTGAAAGAAAGAACTTATCTCTTTTTTATAGAAAGTTAGGAAGGAAAATACCTGTCTATTTGTGGAAAATTCACCCTGATTTAACTCTTTAGTCATATCACAGTTTACCTATTTGCTTATGGTGTTGCCTACACCTACAGACCTGTTTTTTAAATTATATTAACAAAAAAATTATAATTTTATTAAAATTGCCTATTTAGGAATATGAATTCGGAGGACAGAAATGATTAAATATTAAAGCATTAGACCTCTCACTAAAGGCATCAGTCATACAAAAGTAAGAATGTCTCACCCCATGTTCAAGAATGGCCTTTTTCCCTTTTTTCAGTTTACAACGGCTCACTTTCGGCTATTTGAAAACGTAATAATCTCCAAAATATCATAATTTTTTAAACAAGCCTTAGAAAGTTGGTTGCAATTTCATTTTAATCCACCTGAAAAGATGGAACAAATAATACAACAACTGTTGTGGTTAAACTGAAATATACTAATTAATAAATAAAAAAACATATTTTCCGATAAAATACCATGTGGTCAAGCTGCTCCCACAACAGCTCAATTGGGTTGAGATCCGGTGACTGTGCTGGCTACTCCATTATAGACAGAATACCAGCTGACTGCTTCTCCCCTGAATTGGACTAGCATAGTTTGGAGCTGTGCTTTGGGTCATTGTCCTGTTGTAGGAGGAAATTGGCTCCAATTAAGCGCCGTCCATAGGGTATGGCATGGTGTTGCAAAATGGAGTGATTGCCTTCCTTCTCCAAGATTCCTTTTACCCTGTACAAATCTCCCACTTTACCACCACCAAAGCACCCCCATACCATCACATTGCCTCCACCATGCTTGACAGATGGTGTCAAGCACTCCTCCAGCATACTTTAATTTCTTCTGCATCTCACAAATGTTCTTCTTCGTGATCCAACACCTCAAGATTGGTCTGTCCAGTGTCTGTGTTCTTTTGCCCATCTTAATCTTTTCATTTTATTGACCAGTAGAAGGTATGGCTTTTTCTTTGCAACTGCCTAGAAGGCCAGCATCCCGGAGTCGCCTCTTCACTGTTGACATTGAGACTGGTGATTTGCGGGTACTATTTAATGAAGCTGCCAGTTGAGGACTTGTGAGGCATCTGTTTCTCAAACCAGACACTCTAATTTACTTGTCGTCTTGCTCAGTTCTGCACCGGGGCCTCCCACTCCTCTTTCTATTCTGGTTATAGCCAGTTTACGCAGTTCTCTGAAGGGTGTAGTACACAGCGTTGTACAAGATCTTCAGTTTCTTTGCAATTTCTCGCATGGAATAGCCTTAATTTCTCAGAACAAGAATAGACTGACGGGTTTCAGAAGAAAGGTCTTTGTTTCTGATCATTTTGAGCCAGTACTTGAACCCACAAATGCTGATGCTCCAGATACTCAACTAGTCTAAAGAAGCCTGTTGTATTGCCTCTCAACAGTTTTCAGCTGCGCTAACATACTGTAAGTGCAATTCCTCAACAATATCTTAAGATTTCATGATTTTCTTACAGATGTCTTAAATTTCTTCTTACAAACTTCTTAAATATCTTCTTAAGATGGTTGTCGCTAGGCAGCCAATTTAGCTAGCTATCTAGCTATTAATGGCAATCATGTTATCATATTTCATGCTGAGATTATTGTTCAAAAACATGTTCTTGGGTTTCAAATAATCAATACTAAAAATTTGAGATTAAACTTGTGAGTGAATTAAATGTCAAATTGCTTTTATTAGCTTATTCTTTCACTGCCCTGAGTTTAAGACAAGGGTACAGCTATCTTGGAATTAAGAACATTTCCAAGGACAAATCCAAGAGCTTTATTTTATTTTTGCTTAAGGAGAAACATAAGAAATAACACTAACATTTCCAAAAACCTTTGTGAGGAATAGCAACTTTGCTGAACTTTCTTCATAAGTCAATAGTGAAGGAAACAAAGAATACATTTATTCTTAAAGAAGGTTTTGTGAATTTTGGCCCTGGACTAGAGTTTACTAGGCTGGTTAACTAGGTAGCTAATGCTGGCTAGCTAGCTAGCACAGAGTTTGTAACATGCTAACAATAGCATGCTAACGATAGCTAGCTAATGACCACATAGAACAATGACGGTTAGTTGTAAAAAAAATATTTGTAATAACGATACTCCATAATCGTAGGTTCCCAAAATCAAGCAAATGGTACTGAACTCATGACAAAATAACGTTTTGAAATTATAGTGGCTTTTTATATATATTATTTGCTTAGTGACATTGTGAATATCATATTTTGGGCTTTTATGTATCTTGTCTGGTTTAGGCATGAGAAAATGACTGAAGTCCCAAATTCTCACAAGATACTGTGAGAATTTGCACACTCACGGATATGGAGCCTCAGACATAAAATATCCAGTCACGGATTAGGAGCCACTCCTTTCCCAAAAACCTTCTCAATTATATGTTAACTAGCCATATAGTTAACTATCATATAGCTGTATGCTTACCTGGCAGAATTATATTATAATTATTTTGAATCAATCCAGTGGATATTTGTTTTGCAAGCTCTACCATCATGTATGCTACATAAACACAGCTAAACAACAGGCTCTTGCTAGGTGTGCACTTAAATGAAAGAATAGCTACACCCAAAAATCTAAATTTCCCAGAATTCAAAAGTGGTCTCCTGATGTGGTTTAAGTATTGTTGTGAACTTAGAACATCCAATGTAGTTGTTTTTATATTTAAAAAGTGTGATTTTGAGAGTCAAAACCTGGGAAAAACTGGAAAAACAAAACTTTAATAATGTGGGCTATTAACGTAATTTTCTGTTTGAATAAAATACATAATCTGAAGAACAAACATCATTGTGGCATCTCATATCTTGCTGTAAAGCTGTAAATAAGACTAATCCCAAGACAGGTTAAATGTTAAAAAGGTTTAATGTTCTCTTAGATAAAAGTCCTGATCATATAGGCATATCTAAAACAACTAACAATATTTTTTTAAATTGTAAAGTCACATGTAAAGTCACATCTTTCTCAATAAACTCATTAAAGTATTCAATCATATAGCTGTGTATTTCTGATAGTCAAGTCATTAGAATGTACCAGAGGACACCAAAATTTTGGCAAAGAAATAACGAACCCATACCCTCATCCATACCCTCATCCATATCGACAGAGCCGTGGTGGAGCTTCAAGTTACTCGGTGTCCACATAACTGAGGACTTAACTTAACCTGGTCCTCTCACACCAGCACAGTTGTGAAGACGGGACTCTTCCCCTCAGGAGGCTGACATGATTTGGCTCCTCAGATCCTCAGGAACTTTTACAGTTGCACCATCGAGAGCATACTGACTGGTTGTATCACCGTCTGGTATGGCAACTGCACCGACCTCGACCGGAAGGCCCTTCACAGGGTGGTGCGGATGCCCCAGCGCATCACTGGGGAACAGCTCCCAGCAAACCAGGACGTACATCCCAGGCGGCTTTTGATAAAGGCCCGAAAAATATCCAAAGACTCCAGCTACCCAAGACATGGACTGTTTCTCCATGCTCCCGTCCGGGAGCCGGAACCATTCATCAAGGCTCAGACCAACAGACTCCTAAACAGCTTCTGTCCCATGGCCATAAGATTGTTAAATAGCTAACAGGTACTGCACTCCCTCTCCTACAAACTGTCCATATGGACTCTATGCCCATCCACAGGTCTCTACACACATACACACACACACACACACACACACACTTTATCTGTCACTCTTACTCACACGCAAACACAAATTTCTCATGCACACACTCACATACACCCTCACTCATACACTCATTACTGACCACACACACTTACACCACCTCACATCTACGCTGCTGTTATACTGATTGATGATTAGATGTATTAATAGCATTACACTGATGTTCATTGATTATTGTTTGCCATTACCATTAGTAGCTAATATTTATCCTGCTACCGGTCACCATTACTCATATTTTTATGTATAAACACACCTCAACCACTCCAGTACCCCTGCACATTGAAAAAAGTACTGACACGGACCTGTATATACTTGTATTCTTGTGTTTCTTCAGCTTATAGCGTACTTGTTGTGTGTTTTTTATTTTAATTATCTTTTCTATTATTATTTTATAGTTATTACTATCACTGCAGTGTAGGGAAAGAGCTCTCAAGGTTAACATTTTCACTATACTGTTTTACAGCTGTTGTATCCTGTGCATGTTGCTATTAAACTTAAACTTCAAACTTTGGAACAGATGCCATTTAAACAATGCCCTTGAGATAAATAGCAGCTGCCAGTCCCCCAACCCTTAACCCACATTTGAAAAAGTGAAATGGTGTATTGAAGACGTGCACTTTAGTTCAGAAATGAGCCTGGGTTCTGTTCTTGCTCCAGCGGGTGCGAGGGGAGTTAGAGCCTCCGGACTACAGTCCCAGCAAGCTTGGCTTAAGCCTGAGCACGTGTGTCTGATTTGCAGTTAATGGCATGTGTCTGCAAGAGACTCATAAACTTGACTTTGGCCTTCAACAAGAGTTTGTCCCAAGACATTATCACCAAGTTGCCTGTGAAGTGAAATACCACAGGGAGCAAAACAAAACAAAGACCTCTGATAGCTTCCGTTGTGCTTGAAAGTACTCTATTTTGAGAGTGAACATTTACAAAGGAGCATTGTGTTTATTCTATAGATGTGAACGTTTACAGACATTATTTGTTGACATTAACAGATGTCCATTTTATTTCCATATTTTTTCACTATACAGGCTTTTTGTATTGCAGAAAGTTTAGTCTTGGAGAAACTGTAGAGAGGAGTGGCTAGGAGTGATGTACAGTACAGTACGGAGCGCTTTGCTCCTCAAAGCAGGAAATCTCTGGCCTCAGATGCTGCGACTGCCTCCACTGATTCCTATCTCCTTTGGCTAATAATGTACACTATAATATACACTGCTCAAAAAAATAAATTGAACACTAAAATAACACATCCTAGATCTGAATGAATGAAATATTCTTATTAAATACTTTTTCCTTTACATAGTTGAATGTGCTGACAACAAAATCACACGAAAATGATCAATGGAAATCAAATTTATCAACCCATGGAGGTCTGGATTTGGAGTCACACTCAAAATTAAAGTGGAAAACCACACTACAGGCTGATCCAACTTTGATGTAATGTCCTTAAAACAAGTCAAAATGAGGCTCAGTAGTGTGTGTGGCCTCCACTTGCCTGTATGACCTCCCTACAACGCCTGGGCATGCTCCTGATGAGGTGGCGGATGGTCTCCTGAGGGATCTCCTCCCAGACCTGGACTAAAGCATCTGCCAACTCCTGGACAGTCTGTAGTGCAACGTGGCGTTGGTGGATGGAGCGAGACATGATGTCCCAGATGTGCTCAATTGGATTCAGGTCTGGGGAACTGGCGGGCCAGTCCATAGCATCAATGCCTTCCTCTTGCAGGAACTGCTGACACACTCCAGCCACATGAGGTCTAGCATTGTCTTGCATTAGGAGGAACCCAGGGCCAACCGCACCCGCATATGGTCTCACAAGGGGTCTGAGGATCTCATCTCGGTACTTAATGGCAGTCAGGCTACCTCTGGCGAGCACATGGAGGGCTGTGCGGCCCCCCAAAGAAATGCCACCCCACACCATAACACACCATGCCACCCCACAAGTTCTCCACGGCGTCTCCAGACTGTCACGTCTGTCCCATGTGCTCAGTGTGAACCTGCTTTCATCTGTGAAGAGCACAGGGCGCCAGTGGTGAATTTGCCAATCTTGGTGTTCTCTGGCAATTGCCAAACGTCCTGCACGGTGTTGGGCTATAAGCACAACCCCCACCTGTGGACGTCGGGCCCTCATACCACCCTCATGAAGTCTATGTCTGACCGTTTCAGGAGACACATGGACATTTGTGGCCTGCTGGAGGTCATTTTGCAGGGCTCTGGCAGTGCTCCTCCTGCTACTCCTTGCACAAAGGCGGAGGTAGCGGTCCTGCTGCTGGGTTATTGCCCTCCTACGGCCTCCTCCACGTCCCTTGATGTACTGGCCTGTCTCCTGGTAACGCCTCCATGCTCTGGACACTACGCTGACAGACACACCAAACCTTCTTGCCACATCTCGCATTGATGTGCCATCCTGGATGAGCTGCACTACCTGAGCCACTTGTGTGGGTTGTAGACTCGTCTCATGCTACCACTAGAGTGAAAGCACCGCCAGCATTCAAAAGTGACCAAAACATCATCCAGGAAGCATAGGAACTGAGAAGTGGTCTGTGGTCCCCACCTGCAGAACCACTCCTTTATTGGGGGTGTCTTGCTAAATGCCTATAATATCCACCTTTTGTCTATTCCATTTGCACAACAGCATGTGAACTTTATTGTCAATCAGTGTTGCTTCCTAAGTGGACAGTTTGATTTCACAGAAGTGTGATTGACTTGGAGTTACATTGTGTTGTTTAAGTGTTCCCTTTATTTTTTTGAGCAGTGTATAATGATTCACCTAGAAAACAGTGTGCTTCACTGTGTTTATTAGTCATGTTTACGAGTTGCCTCGTCTTTCCTGCGTTCAAGCTGGAGTTTCAGTACTGTAAGCGGTGCACCACTATTGCTCACTGGGTTTCGAAACTATTCATGTTTTTATTAGCGTGTGTCATAAACCCAACTCAGAGGAAGCCATGCTCATGCAGGGCCTGCTAGCCAGGGTGACTGAAGTGATTCAGCCTGGGTTCAAATCAAATTTTATTAGTCACATGTGCCAAATTCAACCGTGAAATGCTTACTTACAAGCCCTTAACCAACAATGCAATTTAAAAAATTGAGAGTGGGGTGGTCAATGTAAGTAAATATTCCAGGTGGCCATTTGTTCAGCAGTCTTCTGGCTTGGGGGTAGAAGCTGTTAAGGAGCCTTTTGGACCTAGACTTGGCACTCCGGTACCGCTTGCCGTGTGGTAGCAGAAAGAACAGTCTATGACTTGGGTTACTGGAGTCTGTAGCATGGTTTTAATAACTTCCTGTTCCCCTTTGCTTCTTTCAGTGTTAGGAAATTCTTCCATTGTTACATGATTCAGGCTTCTTATTTCAGTGGATGTCACTCTTGCCAGGCGTTACAAGCATTACAAGCTTATGAAATGTAGCTATAATAGCATTACCATATTGTGGCTAAGCTGTCTAAAGTTATGATGTGTCCAGTCTTTGTTGCTGTTGTGTTGTCATCAAATCAAATGTATTTATATAGCCCTTCTTACATCAGCTGATATCTCAAAGTGCTGTACAGAAACCCAGCCTAAAACCCCAAACAGCAAGCAATGCAGGTGTAGAAGCACGGTGGCTAGGAAAAACTCCCTAGAAAGGCCAAAACCTAGGAAGAAACCTAGAGAGGAACCAGGCTATGAGGGGTGGCCAGTCCTCTTCTGGCTGTGCCGGGTGGAGATTATAACAGAACATGGCCAAGATAATCAAATGTTCATAAATTACCAGCATGGTCAAATAATAATCACAGTAGTTGTCGAGGGTGCAACAAGTCAGCACCTCAGGAGTAAATGTCAGTTGGCTTTTCATAGCCGATCATTAAGAGTATCTCTACCGCTCCTGCTGTCTCTAGAGAGTTGAAAACAGTAGGTCTGGGACAGGTAGCACGACCGGTGAACATGTCAGGGTTCCATAGCCGCAGGCAGAACAGTTGAAACTGGAACAGCAGCATGGCCAGGTGGACTGGGGACAGCAAGGAGTCATCATGCCAGGTAGTCTTGAGGCATGGTCCTAGGGCTCAGGTCCTCCTCCGAGAGAGAGAGAGAGAGAGAGAGAATTAGAGAGAGCATACTTAAATTCACACAGGACACCGGATTGGACAGGAGAAGTACTCCAGACAGGGCCAAACAGGCAGGATATAACCCCACCCACTTTGCCAAAGCACAGCCTCCACACCACTGGAGGGATATCTTCAACCACCACCTTACGATCCTGAGACAAGGCCGAGTATAGCCCACAAAGATCTCCGCCAAGACACAACCCAAGGGGGAGCGCCAACCCAGACAGGAAGATCATGTCAGTGACTCAACCCACTCAAGTGAAGTACCCCTCCTAGGGACGGCATGGAAGAGCACCAGTATGCCAGTGACTCAGCCCCTGTATTAGGATTAGAGGCAGAGAATCCCAGTGGAGAGAAGGGAACCGGCCAGGCAGAGACAGCAAGGGTGGTTCGTTGCTCCAGAGCCTTTCTGTTCACCTTCACACTCCTGGGCCAAACTACACTCAATCATATGACCCACTGAAGAGAGGAGTCTTCAGTAAAGACTTAAAGGTTGAGACCGAGTCTGCATCTCTCACATGGGTAGGCAGACCATTCCATAAAAATGGAGCTCTATAGGAGAAAGCCCTGCCTCCAGCTGTTTGCTTAGAAATTCTAGGGACAATTAGGAGGCCTGCGTCTTGTGACCGTAGCGTACGTGTAGGTATGTACTGCAGGACTAAATCGGAAAGATAGGTAGGAGCAAGCCCATGTAAGGCTTTGTAGGTTAGCAGTAAAACCTTGAAATCAGCCCTTGCCTTAACAGGAAGCCAGTGTAGGGAGGCTAGCACTGGAGTAGTATGATACTTTGTTTGTTGTTCTAGTCAGGATTCTAGCAGCCGTATTTGGCACTAACTGAAGTTTATTTAGTGCTTTATGTGGGTAGCCGGAAAGTAGAGCAGTAGTCTAACCTAGAAGTAACAAAAGCATGGATTAATTTTTCTGCATCATTTTTGGACAGAAAGTTTCAGATTTTTGCAATGTTACGTAGATGGAAAAAAGCTGTCCTTGAAACAGTCTTGATATGTTCGTCAAAAAAGGGTCTCCAGAGTAACGCCGAGGTCCTTCACAGTTTTATTTGAGACGACTGTACAACCATCAAGATTAATTGTCAGTTTCAACAGGAGATCTCTTTGTTTCCTGGGACCTAGATCAAGCATCTCTGTTTTGACCGAGTTTAAAAGTAGAAAGTTTTCAGCCATCCACTTCCTTATGTCTGAAACACAGGCTTCTAGCGAGGGCAATTTTGGGGCTTCACCATGTTTCATTGAAATGTACAGCTGTGTGTCATCCTCATAGCAGTGAAAGTTAACATTATGTTTTCTAATGACATCCGCAATAGGTAAAATATATAAAGTGAAAACAATAGTGGTCCGAAAACGGAACCCTGAGGAACACCGACATTTACGATTGATTTGTCAGTGGACAAACCATTCACAGAGACAAACTGATATCTTTCCGACAGAAGATCTAAACCAGTCCAGAACTTGTCCATGTAGACCAATTTGGGTTTCCAATCTATCCAAAAGAATGTGGTGATTGATGGTATCAGAAGCAGCACTAAGGTCTAGGATAGAGGTCGACCGATTATGATTTTTCAACGCCGATACCCATGCCGATTATTTGAGGACCAAAAAAAGTAGATACCGATTAAGATACCGATTAAATGTATTTGTAATAATGACAATTACAACAATACTGAATGAACACTTATTTTAACTTAATATAATACATCAATAAAATCAATTTAGCCTCAAGTAAATAATGAAACATGGTCAATTTGGTTTAAATAATGCAAAAACAAAGTGTTGGAGAAGAAAGTAAAAGTGCAATATGTTCTATGTAAGAAAGCTAACGTTTCAGTTTCTTGCTTAGAACATGAGAACATATGAAAGCTGGTGGTTCCTTTTAACATGAGTCTTCAATATTCCCAGGTAAGAAGTTTTAGGTTGTAGTTATTATAGAAATTATAGGACAATTTCTCTCTATACCATTTGTATTTCATATACCTTTGACTATTGGATGTTCTTATATGCACTTTAGTATTGCCAGTGTAACAGTATAGCTTCCGTCCCTCTCCTCACTCCTCCCTGGGCTCAAACCAGCAACACAACGACAATTAGCGAGCGCTAACTAGTTAGCCATTTCACTTCGGTTACACGAGCCTCATCTCGGGAGTTGAAAGGCTTGAAGTCATAAACAGCGCAATTCTTGACGCACAATGAAGAGCTGCTGGCAAAACGCAGGAAAGTGCTGTTTGAATGAATGTTTACGCGCCTGCTTCTGCCTTCCACCGCTCAGTTAGATACTTAGATACTTGTATGCTTTTATGCTCAGTCAGATTATATGCAACGCAGGACACGCTAGATAATATCTAGTAATATCATCAACCATGTGTAGTTAACTAGTGATTATGATTGATTGTTTTTTATAAGATAAGTTTAATGCTAGCTAGCAACTTACCTTGGCTTACTGCATTCACGTAACAGGCAGTCTCCATGTGGAGTGCAACGAGAGAGAGGCAGGTCGTTATTGCGTTGGACTAGTTAACTGTAAGGTTGCAAGATTGAATCCCCCGAGCTGACAAGGTGAAAATCTGTTGTTCTGCCCCTGAACGAGGCAGTTAACGGACCGTTCCTCGGCCTGTCATTGAAAATAAGAATGTGTTCTTAATAACTGACTTGCCTAGTTAAATAAAGGTATACATTTTTTATTTTTTTTATCCGATTAATTGGTCGACCTCTAGTCTAGGAGCCGAGGACAGATGCAGAGCCTCGGTCTGACGCCATTAAAAGGTCATTTACCACCTTCACAAGAGCAGTCTCAGTGCTATGATGGGATCTAAAACCAGACTGAAGCATTTCGTATACGTTGTTTGTCTTCAGGAAGGCAGTGAGCTTTTTCAGCTTTTTCTAACATTTTTGAGAGGAATGGAAGATTCGATATAGGCCGATTAGTTTTTTATATTTTCTGGGTCAAGGTTTAGCTTTTTCAAGAGGCTTTATTACTGCTACTTTTAGTGAGTTTGGTACACATCCGGTGGATAGAGAGGCGTTTATTATGTTCAACATAGGAGGGCCAAGCACAGGAAGCAGCTCTTTCAGTAGTTTAGTTGGAATAGGGTCCAGTATGCAGCTTGAAGGGTTAGAGGCCATGATTATTTTCATCATTGTGTCAAGAGATATAGTACTAGAACACTTAAGTGTCTCTCTTGATCCTAGGTCCTGGTAGAGTTGTGCAGACTCAGGACAACTGAGCTTTGAAGGAATATGCAGATTTAAAGAGGAGTCCATAATTTGCTTTCTAATAATCATGATCTTTTACTCAAAAAGTATGCCAGTATGCAGCTTGTCCTCAAGTAAAGTCATCCAAAGATTGTTTACCTGTAATGCTGGTATACACATTCATTTTACAACAAGGTACATCATCTCTCAACAATAATGATCACAATCAGATTTCCTTCTACAGAGACCACTGTAGTAATTTAGAATCAGCACAATAAGTACCTATTGTCTAACTAACCATAATGATCTTGTCTCCTTTCCCCTCAGCAAGAAATCTCCTGCTCCAGATGTGGTCAAGTCGAACCCATCCAAACGCCACCGGGATCGGCTGAATGGGGAGCTGGACAGGCTGACAGGCCTCCTACCATTCCCTGAGGATGTGCGCTCTCGCCTGGACAAACTCTCTGTGCTCCGCATCAGCGTCGGCTACCTGAAGGTGAAGAGCTTCTTCAAAGGTGAGTTTCATATCAAGTACCAGTCAAGTACCAAATTAACCTCTCTAGGGTACGTGGGATGGTAGCGTCCCACCTCGTCAACAGCCAGTGAAACTAGGGCGCCAAATTCAAAACACAGAAATCCCGTAATTAAAATTCCTCAAACATACATGTATTTTACACCATTTTAAAGATACACTTGTTGTAAATCCAGCCACAGTGTCCGATTTCAAAAAGGCTTAACGACGAAAGCAAACCAAACAATTATGTTAGGTCAGAGCCAAATCACAGAAAAACACAGCCATTTTTTAGCCAAAGAGAGGAGTTACAAAAAGCAGAAATATAGATAAAATTAATTACTAACCTTTGATTATCTTCATCAGATGACACTCATAGGACTACATGTTACACAATACATGTATGTTTTGTTCAGTAAGTTCATATTTATATTTAAAAAATCTGAGTTTACATTGACGCGTTATGTTCAGTAGTACCAAAACATCTGGTGATTTTGCAGAGAGCCACATCAATTTACAGAAATACTCATAATAAACATTGCTAAAAGATACAACTGTCTCCTTAAGCAACCTCTGTGTCAGATTTTTAAAAACTTTATGGAAAAATCACACCTTGCAATAATCTGAGTACGGCGCTCAGAGACCAAAACAACCCAAACAGATATCCGCCATGATGTGTAGTCACCAGAAGTCAGAAATAGCATTATAAATATTCACTTACCTTTGATGACCTTCATCAGAATGCACTCCCAGGAATCCCAGTTCCACAATAAATGTTTGTTTTGTTCGATATTGTCCATCATTTATGTCCAAATACCTCCCTTTTGTTAGCGCGCTCAGCCCAGTATTCCAAACTCATGACGCGCGGTCACTAGCAGCAGACGAAAAGTAAAAAAGTTCCGTTACAGTCCGTATGTCAAACGATGTATAGAATCAATCTTTAGGATGTTTTTAACATAAATCTTCAATAATGTTCCAAGCGGAGAATTCCTTTATCTGTAGAATTGCAATGGAACAGAGCTAACTATCACGTGAACGCGCGAGATTGAGCTCGTGGCTCTCTGGCAGAGCCCTGACTCATTCCCATCTCATTCGCCCCCACTTCACAGTAGAAACATCAAACAAGGTTCTAAAGACTGGTGACATCTACTGGAAGCCTTCGGAAGTGCAACATGACCAATATCCTACTGTATCTTCAATAGGGAATGAGTTGAAAAACTACAAACCTCAGATTTTTTCTCAGGTTTTTGCCTGCCACATGAATTATGTTATACTCACAGACATCATTCAAACAGTTTTAGAAACTTCAGTGTGTTTTCTATCCAAATCCACTATATATGCATATTATAGCTTTTATGGCTGAGTAGCAGGCAGTTTAATTTGTGCACGCTTTTCATCCAAAATTCCCAATGCTGCCCCCTACCCTAGAGAAGTTAATCAACCAGACAATTAACAACTTATACTCTCATCAAAGATCAGTGCAGTTTACAGATTTACAAAGCAGTTAAGGAGAGAACTTGGTGAATAAATGGTGTTGTGTACAGTATGTCCTGTCAGCGTCAAAATAACCCAAAGAGAATAGACAGATGCAGTAAGAAACTAAAGCCTCTTGAGGAAATGTTGTGTAGTAGACTACAGTATTTAGCAGAGCATCAGCTGACCCAGGACATGTAAACATGACAACAATGACAAGTGGGTGGGCAGCAGGACAGCAACAGAGCGCAGACATTAATAACCCTTGTGTAGTCTTAGCATTCTGTATACTCCCCTTGTCCTAAGGGTAAAAAAATGACCCGCCTTCACTAAAACCCTAAAATAAAGCAGCTTAATTGAATTTCAAACCCCAAATCTATTTTGCATGAAGAAACAACCTGTCATTCATCACAAACTTTGTAAATATCTGGGTTGTCACTCTTCACAAAGCAGAAAGAATGCATTTAAATCAGTGGAAACCACTCATTTTTAGTACAACACACCCGTCATAATTGTTTTCTTTCCTGTTACTTTATTATTGTTATTATTATTATTATTGCTCTAGGCACTGAATAGGTATAAACATACATTTTTAGGCAAGAGATAGCACTTGTATAGCCTAAGAAAGTACCAGAAATGTGAAAAAAGTTGTTTTGAATTCATTTTATTGAAGGGAAACAATAAGTCTTGTACTTTTTGACAACATTGTGATATATTCTTATATACTGTACAATGAGGAATTCAACTACAAAATACTAGTCTTCTCACATTTTTTGAACCATTGCCCCCACCCACGAGGTTAATAAACAACAACAATAAATAAGAATAAAATAAAATAATAGATACAAAACAAAAACATGCTGAACATAAATCAATCAACTCTATTTAGCACATGTAGGACAGTATACAAGTGTGTGTGTGCATGAACTTTGCAGATATATTCCTCACGTGCAGCACATAGTGTTTGTTTTACAGTCCTTCTTTGGGGGGCAGAATTGGCATCTCCTCCTCTTGCATGCCCCAGCTGCAGCCTCAGGTGGATAAGGACAAGATTCAGCTCCCTGAATAGCTTTCACAAGCGTTGCAGAGGCTGCTGTGCGGGCAAGGCGCTCCCTTTTTTGAAAGTGCCTTTCCCAGCTGTAAAGGCCTCTCTCCCCCTTGTTGAGAGGAGTACAGGTTGGAGCTCAGGCTTGTTCTTTCTAACTGTGCCAACCATGGTGATCTTCCTCTTCATAAGAGGTGAAGAAATTGTCATACGTGACATTGTGCCCCCTCAGTCCATCTGTCACATCAAGCACAACCCGCATCCCCTGGTTCTTCTCCGGGCCTCCGCTGGTCGGCTTCCCTGTGTAGACTTGCATCTTCCAAGCGTAGCTGGATTGTGCGTTACAGGCCACCCATATCTTGATGCCATACCTAGCTTGCTGGGCATATACTCCCAGAAAGGGAGTATCCGTGTCACAAAAAACAATCACATAAATCACTTACATTACAGATATGAAAATAAAAACTTACCTCTGAATGGAACCAGTTGCTCATCCATTACTTCAGGCCCAGGGTTGTAGAGGTATGGCAGACGCTCCACCCACTTCTCCCAGACCTCTCTTATGGCCGCCAGTTTGTCTCTCACACGTCTTGCAGGTCTTGACTCACATTTATTAAATATTTATTTAAACCCTCCAAATTTGTCATCTCTAGGATGATTTTTTTGATGGCTGGTGTGATGAACATGTAAAATGTTGAGTCGATGTCCTGGGAATGGGCAAATGCATGTCTTGTTGGCCCTGGGGTCATCCTTATGACATTTTGTGCTGCCATCCTGCCTTGGTTGTCATATGGTGACAAGGACCATGTTATTATGCTGGTCTTTTACAGAAATGTCTCTTTCAGCTTGGGTTGTATTCTTCTTCATCTGAAGATGATGCATCGTGCTCAGGGTTGTATTCTTCCCCATCTTCTTCTTCAGATACATCCTCCTCTTCAAAATCATTGTCCTCTTTTTCCTCCTGGACATCTGAATAAATCAGGTCTACGACCTGTTGGCCACTGAAACGTGCACTCATTGCTTCAGCAAAGAGAGAACTGGGGGGGACTGTCATCTGCAGCACCTTTATAGTCTCTGACTGCATTCCCCATTAGTAAACAATGCTTTCAATAAATATTTATTTTGTCTGACATTTTGTTTATTTTGTCTGTGAACTTGAGTCATGTGTGGGGTCACTGCACATTAGTTTTGTCTGATTTCAATCAGTAGCGCACACAATCTCAATTTCTCATGTGTGTGTGTGTCTTTGTGGTTTTTGTGGTGTGTGAAGGATTTTATAACTGCCTGGTCAAAAATGACCCTAACAGGCTGACTACCCCACTCAAGTAGCGTGCACGATTTATTGCAAAATAAATGTAGAAATCTATATTATTAAATTATTGCACCCACACAGCTTGCGCGCACCAACGAGCGTCTGCATTGCCAAGGGATAAAATAGATAGATTGTGCTGCAAGTCCTGCCTCTCCCATCTCCTCATTGGTTTATAGAAGCAGGTACTGCAGGTGGGTGACTGAAAGACGAACAAGGTCAGTGGCGGTAATGCACCTAATTTATCAAAGTTGCCAATCGCAATATTAAGTCATGAGAAGAAAAGGCCTAGAAGGACGAGAGATGATTCGGTTGACTGTTTTATGTGTGGATTAATTGTTGGAGTAGATGACCTTGTGCATTTCAGGTAACATAACAATGTTTATATCCCAGGACAAATTAACTAGCAACAGCAAGCTAGCTAAATAGGACAAATTAGCTAGCAAGGGCAAGCTAGCTAGCTAAATTGCCATAAAGGTTTAATGCTTTTTGACCAGTCCCCAAATTAATGTAATTGGTTCAGAGTTTGTTTTGATATTTTAACCTTGCTGCCGTGATCGCATTTGGTGTAGGGAGACAAAATAAATGTATTCACAATGGAACACGATGGCGCTTGCTCGCAGCTGGTTTGGGTTCCGTGTTAGACTATCTTTGAAACCTCTAGGAAAAGTCATCAAATTTCAAGTTGAAAAAATATTATTTAGGGGGTTTTCTCTGCTGTTACACATAGTGGTGGGTTATTTTTTGACACAAGGGATAAATCAAGATGTTGGTTGTCTAACCTGAGTCACCCATATGTTTGGAGCCTCTGGGTTCATTTTTACTTTCAAATCAGACCACAACAAACTTGTCTCCAGTAATGCACTTGGTTAGTAGACAACAAAATAGGAGGCTTTTTATTATACTGTATCATTTAAATGGATTACTGTACATCAGTGAATCTCTCTGATACGTCATGGCTGTGATGGGGAACATGGCAACAAAAATAGTCAAATAAACGGGCTGTGGAGAACATGATTCCTGAACCAAAATAATTGTTTAAAAAAATACTCATAGCAAAATACTCCAATCAGCATCTGTCTTGGTTAACCATGTCTTAATGGTCCTTCTATCTAACCATTTCTATGAATTTCCGATCATCAAATCTTTAACTCTTTTTACCATGTGTTGTTGTGGTTGATGATAATCGATAGGAGAAAGTCCTCTGTCCCCAGAGGAGAACCCTTTGTAGAACTATTTTTGGTACTAGGTATAACCCTTTTGGGTTCCTTTCCACAGAGGGTTCTACCTGGAACCGAGGGTCCTCCTATGGGGACAGCTGAAGAACCCTTTTGTGACCCTTCCATGTCGTTGTTGTATCCCCCCCCATACACACACACACTTATCCTGTGACTAGGACCAAGACACTGACATAAACCAAATGTTTGGTTCTAAATTATACAGAACAATGTCCAGTGACTCATAAGATGACTCATCATTGAAAAACCAACTCCAACACCCTCAACATGTCAGCCATTAAGGGTTAACAGACATCAAAGCCGGAGTGTTGGCAGATGACTTGCTGAGTCAGTTATCTTGGCACCTCTGGCACCGCCACCATATCCTCTCAGTCTCCATGTCCTTTTCCACTCTCAACCCTGCACAACTCTAGACGATGGTGTATATGGGAAGTTATATCTGTACAAACAACCAATGGCTTGTTTATTCACATTCTCATTGAATCCTCAGTAACTCAACCTCTACTGCCATAGGCAACAACATGAGGTGCTGAAGGGGGCTGGGCAATGGTTTACGAGGTGTTAGAACTATCCCTCTCTTCCCACACTGTATTTAGCTCAGAAATATGCCTGGGCTGTGTACAGCACAAGGCTTTGCTTATGTTAAGAATGGGTAGGCGTCGCTAGTGTTGAACGAGTGCAGCTCAGCTCATCTTCAACCAGAGGAGATTACATTCCTAAAGATAGTTGACTCCTGCCCATACATCTTAGTGCCCTCTCACCCCTTTCGCTCCCACACAAGAGACAGTCACGCCAACAGGCTCATTCTCAGAGACAAGTTCTTATCTCACCTTTGCATAGGGTAAGTGTGTGACTTGGTGATTCATACATGTCTAGTCATGTCTAATTTCACAGATGAGCTATGAAGGATTGAAGTATGATTCTGGTCTGTTGAGGTGGATAGAGAGGAGAATGATAAATATGTCTGTGAGGGAGATTATGCCCTATCTCTTTCTCTCTCTCTTTTTCTTCGTCTGTCTCTCTATCTATCTGTCTGTCTCTGAGGTGTGTTGTTCCTCTGTCATTTCTTTTTCACTTTTTTAAAGTAGAACTGCACTTCCTGATTTGGCCTCATTTTTCATCAGTGCTAATTTAAAAGATGCTAGCGGCCATGACTGAGGGCAAACAAGAGTTGTCTTTGGGGTGTGCTTTCATGTGGGTGGTGTTTTGGGGTGTGTCTTTGCCATTCCATCACACCAAACAATAGCTAATTCGGTTATATGTGGGCTAAAGTAGAGAATAAGAAGTTAACAGAAAGTTAAGCCGGCGCTGACCTTGTGTTTACCAAGCTGACAGCATAATAGCTAGCTGCAGCTGGCTAGCCTATATAATGATAGCTAGCTGATATTTCTTTGTCAAATCAGAGTTATGCCAAGATAGACGTGTTTGTGTGGGTTCCTCCTGCACACTCTGCTCCCTAAAGAGTAATGTGACTGGATAAAAGACCCACGCCTCCCTTCACACTCCTACTGGCACTGTGTGACCCACAACTCCCTACACACTCCTACTGGCACTGTGTGACCCACAACTCCCTACACACTCCTACTGGCACTGTGTGACCCACAACTCCCTACACACTCCTACTGGCACTGTGTGACCCACAACTCCCTACACACTCCTACTGGCACTGTGTGACCCACAACTCCCTACACACTCCTACTGGCACTGTGTGACCCACAACTCCCTACACACTCCTACTGGCACTGTGTGACCCACAACTCCCTACACACTCCTACTGGCACTATGTGCCTTCGTCCACGGGGGGGATCTTTTACAGCACACACACAACGACACAGACACACATAAGCACACACACACACACACACACATCCAATGTCAGCACACATTTGTGCAATGGCAGCTTCAAGGGCACTGGACCCGTCCCGTATATAACGGTCAGGTTTTTTTCTCCTGACACTGTGAGGCTACTTCCCCGTTATTATCATGTGCTGGAGGAACAGACAGATGGTGACACCGCAGCGATGCAGCGGCATTCCCATACTGCTATGAGTGGCATGTTTATGGGCGTACAGCACATGCCAATGTTACCCCGAACACTTTGACCCTCCTATGGCATCCACAGGTTGTGGACAAGCTGCACCTGAAACGAAGCACACCTGTCTCAGCCCCAGCCGGTCAACAAGTTTAAAGAGCATAGTGTCCATGCCAATTTAGCCTTGCATGACATGGTGTTTTAACGACCAGGCTGGTCAACTTTTAATCAGAGCTCAAAGGGTCTCGGTTGTATTGATTTTCATTCTTAATTTGATATGAGAGAACAATGGACGCAAGGTCATTTATACACTTGGCAATATCAGATTGTGAAGTAACCAAAGAGCTTTGATGTCATTCATTGTGATGTCGTTCATTGTGATATCATTCATTGTGATGTCGTTCATTGTGATGTCGTTCATTGTCTTATGTTTCCGTCGGACGGGTTGAATTCCCAGAGACCGTGGTATTGTATTGTGTTATGTAGTGTAGTTGGATATCTCAAAGGGGTCAGCGATCACAGAAGAGTATGCACTTAGAACAGTAGCAAAAAGAATCATGAGCCGTTTTCATTGTATGTTTTCTGGTGAATTATATAATACAACATTATATAATATATTTATCTTAGCATCGCAGGAGCACAATAGTGAGGCATACATGTAGTATACAGTTTAGAGGTCGACCGATTATGATTTTTCAATGCCGATACCGATACGGATTATTAGAGGGCCATAAAAGCTGATACCGATTAATCGGACGATTTTTTAAATTTTTTATTTGTAATAATGACATTTACAACAATACTGAATGAACACTTATTTGAACTTAATATAATACATCAATAAAATCAATTTAGCCTCAAGTAGATCATGAAACATGTTCAATTTGGTTTAAATAATACAAAAACAACGTGTTGGAGAAGAACGTAAAAGTGCAATATGTGCTATGTAAGAAAGCTAACGATTCAGTTCCTTGCTCAGAACATGAGAACATATGAAAGCTGGTGGTTCCTTTTAACATGAGTCTTCAATATTCCCAAGTAAGAAGTTTTAGGTTGTAGTTATTATAGGACTATTTCCCTCTATACCATTTGTATTTCAGTAACCTTTGACTATTGGATGTTTTTATAGGCACTTTAGTATTGCCAGTGTAATAGTATAGCTTCCGTCCCACTCCTCGCTCCTCCCTGGGCTCGAACCAGCAACACAACGACAACAGCTACCACATCGAAGCAGCATTACCCATGCAGAGCAAGGGAAACAACCACCCAAGGCTCAGAGCGAGTGACGTTTGAAACACTATTAGCGCACGCTAACTAGCCAGCCATTTCACTTCGGTCACACGAGCCTCATCTGGGGAGTTGATAGGCTTGAAGTCATAAACAGCGCAGTGCTTGACGCACAATGAAGAGCTGCTGGCAAAACGCATGAAAGTGCTGTTTGAATGAATGTTTACGTGCCTGCTTCTGCCTACCACCGCTCAGTCAGATACTTAGATACTTGTATGCTTGTATGCTCAGTCAGACTATATGCAACACAGGACACGCTAGATAATATCTAGTACTATCATCAACCATGTGTAGTTAACTAGTGATTATGATTGATTGTTTTTTATAAGATAAGTTTAATGCTAGCTAGCAACTTACCTTGGCTTACTGCATTCACGTAACAGGCAGTCTCCATGTGGAGTGCAACGAGAGAGAGGCAGGTCGTTAATTGCGTTGGACTAGTTAACTGTAAGGTTGCAAGAGGCAAGTCAGTTAAGAACACATTCTTATTTTCAATGACGGCCTAGGAACGATGGGTTAACTGCCTTGTTCAGGGGCAGATGACAGATTTTCACATTGTCAGCTCGGGGGATCCAATCTTGCAACCTTACAGTTAACTAGTCCAACGCTCTAACCACCTGCCTCTCATTGCACTCCACGAGGAGCCTGCCTGTTACGCGAATGCAGTAGAAGCCAAGGTAAGTTGCTAGCTAGCATTAAACTTATCTTATAAAAAACAATCAATCAATCATAATCACTAGTTATAACTAGACATGGTTGATGATAGTTTATCGTGTCCTGTGTTGCATATAATCGAAACGTGGGATGACTTAACAAAAGCGCATTTGCGAAAAAAGCACAATCGTTGGATGACTGTACCTAACCATAAACACCAATGCCTTTCTTAAAATCAATACACAGAAGTATATATTTTTAAACCTGCATATTTAGGTAAAAGAAATCCAGGTTAGCAGGCAATATTAACCAGGTGAAATTGTGTAATTTCTCTTGTGTTCATTGCATGCAGAGTCAGGGTATATGCAACAGTTTGGGCAGCCTGGCTCATTTCAAACTAATTGGACAGAATTTTACGTAATTATGACATAACATTGAAGGTTGTGCAATGAAAAAAGAATATTTAGACTTCACCCGTTAGATTCCACCCGTTAGATAAAATACCGAATGGTTCCATATTTTACAGAAATAATAAACGTATTGTTTTCGAAATGATAGTTTCCGGATTCGACCATATTAATGACCAAAGGCTCCCATTTCTGTGTGTTATTATGTTATAAAATCCATCAAGGATCTCTCTGTACTTTGCTCTGTTCATTGTTCCCTCGATCCTGACCAGTCTCCCAGTCCCTGCCACAGAAAACTTCCCCACAGCATGATTCTGCCACCACCATGCTTCACCGTAGGGATGGTGCCATGTGTCCTCCAGACGTGACGCTTGGCATTCAGGCCAAAGAGTTCAATCTTGGTTTCATCAGACCAGAAAATCTTGTTTCTCATGGTCTAAGAGTCCATTAGGTGTCTCCAAGTGGGCTGTCAAGTGCCTTTTACTGAAGAGTGCCTTCCGTCTGGCCACTCTACCATAAAGGTCTGATTGGTGGAGTGCTGCAGAGAGGGTTCTGGAAGGTGCTCCCACCTCCACAGAGGAACTCTGGCAGAGCTCCAGAGTGACCATTGGGTTCTTGGTCACCTCCCTGACCAAGGCCCTTCTCACCCAATTGCTCAGGTTGGCCGGGTGGACAGCTCTAGGTAAAGTCTGGGTAGTTCCAAACTTATTCTATTTAAGAATAATGGAGGCCACTGTGTTCTTGGGGACCTTCAATGCAGCCAAACATTTTGGGTACCCTTCCACAGTTTTGTGCCTCGACACAATCCTGTCTTGGAGCTCTATGGACAATTCCTTCGACATCATGGCTTGATTTTTGTTCTGACATGCCAACTGTGGGACCTTATTTAGACAGGTGTGTGCCTTTCTTCTAAGTCATGTCCAATCAATTGAATTTACCACAGGTGGACTCCCAAGTTGTAGAAACATCTCTAGGATAATCACTGGAAACAGGATGTACCCGAGCTCAATTTCGAATCTCATACAAAGGGTCGGAATACTTATGTAAATAAGTATTGTTTTGTTGAAAAACCTTGTTTTTGCTTAGTCATTATGGAGTATTGTGTATAGATTGATGAGGGGGGGGGATTATTTAATCTGTTTCAAAATAAGGCTGTAACGTAACAAAATGTGCTACTTGGGCGAGGCAAGAACCTGTGACCTCTAAAGGCCTGCTACTTGGGAGAGACAAGAGCCTTTGTTTTGTAGGGGTCTTGTCGTTTTTTATTGAATCATGATTAACTGATCATCAGTCCAAGCTGATTTGTGTAAAACTCTTTAAACTCCAGTTGTAATTCACCTGTCAACCCAATATCAACATATCCAAGAGAGGCCATTTTATTGAAGTGACAGGTTGTATTCCACTCACTCAGTGTTTCGCCTTTCAGTATAGCTTGAGAATCCATCGTTTTAATTATGTTTTCATCTCTACTAACCAAATTTGGTGTTCTGATCCCACTGCTGACACCATACCCCCCTTTTCTGCCTTTTTTTTGGATACGAAGAACGTTAGACGTTGGAACATGCACACCATTCTGCCCAGGACACAGGCATTAAGATTGGTCCCAAAAAACAATCCAGTTTGATTGAAGTATAACCTGGGTAACTAACATACAGTAAGAAATGGCATAGTTTATGATTAGTTATCTTTTGTTGGAAGGTTGACGTGAGGGAGGCAGGTGTGGGTCAAACCTTCATTAGATCCACTGATGCTGTGCTCCTTCACCCTCTCACTGCCGTTGTCCTCCTTCACCCTCTCACTGCCGTTGTCCTCCTTCACCCTCTCACTGCCGTTGTCCTCCTTCACCCTCTCACTGTTGTCCTCCTTCACCCTCTCACTGCCGTTGTCCTCCTTCACCCTCTCACTGTCGTTGTCCTCCTTCACCCTCTCACTGCCGTTGTCCTCCTTCACCCTCTCACTGCCGTTGTCCTCCTTCACCCTCTCACTGTCGTTGTCCTCCTTCACCCTCTCACTGCCGATGTCCTCCTCCCTCTCACTGCCGTTGTCCTCCTTCACCCTCTCACTGTCGTTGTCCTCCTTCACCCTCTCACTGCCGATGTCCTCCTTCACCCTCTCACTGCCGATGTCCTCCTTCACCCTCTCACTGCCGATGTCCTCCTTCACCCTCTCACTGTCGTTGTCCTCCTTCACCCTCTCACTGCCGATGTCCTCCTTCACCCTCTCACTGCCGTTGTCCTCCTTCACCCTCTCACTGCCGTTGTCCTCCTTCACCCTCTCACTGCCGTTGTCCTCCTTCACCCTCTCACTGTTTGTCCTCCTTCACCCTCTCACTGCCGTTGTCCTCCTTCACCCTCTCACTGCCGTTGTCCTCCTTCACCCTCTCACTGCCGTTGTCATCCTTCACCCTCTCACTGCCAATGTCCTCCTCCCTCTCACTGCCGTTGTCCTCCTTCACCCTCTCACTGCCGTTGTCCTCCTTCACCCTCTCACTGCCGTTGTCCTCCTTCACCCTCTCACTGCCGTTGTCCTCCTTCACCCTCTCACTGCCGATGTCCTCCTCCCACCCTCTCACTGCCGTTGTCCTCCTTCACCCTCTCACTGCCGATGTCCTCCTTCACCCTTCTCACTGCCGTTGTCCTCCTTCACCCTCTCACTGCCGTTGTCCTCCTTCACCCTCTCACTGCCGATGTCCTCCTCCCTCTCACTGTCGTTGTCCTCCTTCACCCTCTCACTGCCGATGTCCTCCTCCCTCTCATTGTCTGCCTGTGTGTTGTTTTTTGCTCTTTCCAGGCTGGCCTGCTACCATGGTTTATACTCTGACATTTAACAAATTCCACCGATGATCACTCTGTTGTTTTTTAAAGCTATAATCAACAGACTATGACCTAATTCAGAGCTTTATAGAGAATTGTCAGGCAATGAGAAACATGGAGGATGCATTAGTCTTTCTGTGAGTCATATCTCTCAGGGCATTGAAGAATTGTGAAATATCAACAACAAAATACAAGCTAGGCAAGATGACACCAATTCCCCCTCCTTTAGAACAGCAAAGAATTCAGAGGAAAACAAACAACATTTTGTGATGCTAACAAGGAGACCCTGTTTTGGGAGAACGGTTATATTTTGTCTGTGTGGCTGTGGGGGTGTCATGGAGGTCGCGGAGTTAGCGTAGCAGTTAAGAGTGTTGGGCCAGTAGCCTCTGCCGAGTGCCCAACAATGTTCCGGTTTTCATGGAAAATGGAAAACAGGCCTGTGACTTGACTTCCGCTTATGGACATTAAACAAGGTGACACTCCATCTTAGCTCCTCCTCCACATTTACTGGATTGGTTCAAACAGTGCTGAAGAGAACCTCCCCCGACAGTTTTTTTTCTTCTTCTGGTCAAGACCAGTATGTAGGGGATCTAGTTTCAGGCATTTATGCCTGCTATGTAAGGTTATTGGGCCAGTAACCGAAAGGTCGCTGGTTTGAATCCCCAAGCCGACTAGGTGAAAAATCTGTCTGTGCCCTTGAGCAAGGCACTTAACTCTAATTGCTCCTGTAAGTTGCTCTGGATAAGAGCATCTGCTAAATTACTAAAAATGTAAATGTAACAATCTAACATGGCTCACATTGACCCCATTCTCTTCTCTGAAAGGGAAGGTCACAGAAGGAATATAAACCACCATTACCACTCACACCCTATCAAGCATAATACCCTCCACTATTACTCACCACCATCACTATCTGATCAGAGGGGCTAAATGTAGACAGGACATATGCAGTGACTTTGGAAAGTATTCAGACCCGTTGACTTTTTCCACATTTTGTTACGTTACTACCTTATTCTAAAATAGATTAGATTGCTTTTATCCCTCATCAATCTACACACAATACCCCATAATGACAAAGCAAAATCAGGTTTTCAGACATTTAATTTATTAATTTATTAAAAATGTAAATATTAAATATCACATTTACACAAGTATTCAGACCCTTTACTCAGTACTTTGTTGAATAATCTTTGGCAGTGATTACAGCATCGAGTCTTCTTGGGTATGACCCTACAAGCTTGGCACACCTATATTATTATCCCATTATTCTCTGCAGATCCTCCGAAGCTCTGTCAGGTTGGATGGGGAGCGTTGTGCACAGCTATTTTCAGGTCTCTCCAGAGATGTTCGATTGGGTTCAAGTCCGGGCTCTGGTTGGGCCACCCAAGGACATTCAGAGACTTGTCCCGAACCGTTGCCCTCAGTCTGAGGTCCTGAGCGCTTTGGAGCAGGTTTTCATCAAGGATTCTTTTTTTCAATTTAACTAGGCAAGTCCGTTAAGAACAAATTCTTATTTACAATGACGGTCTACCGGGGAACAGTGGGTTAACCGCCTTGTTCAGGGGCAGAATGACAGATTTTTACCTTGTCAGCTCGGGAATTCGATTTAGCAACCTTTCGGTTACTGGCCCAATGATATAACCACTAAGCTACCTGCCGCCCCCTAGGCTCTCTCTGTACTTTTCTCCGTTCATCCTTCCCTCGATCCTGACTAATCTCTGTCACTGAAAAACATCCCCACAGCATGATGCTGCCACGACCATGCTTCATTGTAGGGATGGTGCCAGGTTTCCTCCAGACGTGACACTTGGCATTCCGGTCCAAAAAGTTAAATCTTGGTTTCATCAGACCAGACAATCTTTTTTCTCATAGTCTGAGAGTCTTTCGTTGTCTTTTGGAAAACTCAAAGTGGGCTGTCATGTGCCTTTTACTGAAGAGTGGCTTCCGTCTGGTCACTCTAACATAAAGGCCTGATTGCTGGAGTGCTGCAAGAGATGATTGTCCTTCTGGAAGGTTCTCCCATCTCCACAGTGGAACTCTCGATCTCTGTCAGAGTGACCATCGGGTTCTTGGTCACCTCCCTGACCAAGGTCCTTCTCCCCCGATTGCTCAGTTTGGCCAGGCGGCCAGCTCTAGGAAGAGTCTTGGGAGTCTTGGGAGTTTCAAACTTCTTCCATTTAAGAATGATGGAGGCCGCTGTGTTCTTGGGGACCTTCAATGCTGCAGAAATGTTTTGGTACCCTTCCCCAGATCTGTTCCTCAACACAATCCTGTCTCGGAGTTCTACAGATAATTCCTTAGACCTCATGGCTTGGTTTTTGCTCTGACATGCACTGTCAACTGTGGGACCTTATATAGACAGGTGTGTGCCTTACCAAATCATGTCGAATCAAATGAATTTACCACAGGTTGACTCCAATCAAGTTGTAGAAACATCTCAAGGATGATCAATGGAAACAGGATGCACCTGAGCTCAATTTTGAGTCTCATAGCAAACGGTCTGAATAGTTCTGGTATTTCTGTTTTTAGTTTTAATACATTTGCAAAAAAAAATTAACCCGTTTTTGTTGTGTCGTTATGGGGTTTTGTGTGTAGATTTTAGAATAAGACTGTAAAATAACAAAATATGGAAAAAGTCAAGGACTATACGGCACTGTGATAAAAGGCAGAATATGTTTCCTTTCCTTACAGTCATAACAGGAAATAACAAAATGTGATTCATTTTCCTCTGGTCATAACAGTAAGTAACAGATGTTTCCTTTCCCTGCTGTCATAATAGGAAGTAACATAAGATGTTTCCTACCCTCCTGTCATAACAGGAAGTAATAGAAGATGTTTCCTTTCCCCCCGGTCATAACAGGAAGTAACAGAAGATGTTTCCTTTCCCTCCGGTCATAACAGGAAGTAACAGAAGATGTTTCCTTTCCCCCCGGTCATAACAGGAAGTAACAGAAGATGTTTCCTCCACTCCGGTCATAACAGGAAGTAACAGAAGATGTTTCCTTTCCCTCCAGTCATAACAGGAAGTAACAGGAACATTAATCAAGTGAATGAATGAGGGATGGCCTTATAGGGAAGCTGGCTCACACCATTGGCTCTCTCTGTCGTTATACCCACCCTTTCCTGCACACCTGCGTGAGAATAGAGAGATCTGTGTTCTAGATCTGCTAGAACTAAATGTTTTCAAATCAAGATAATATTCCCGTATACATAGCTGGCATGGTTTCATTTCTCTCCCTCTTTCTGACGCTGTGCCGCCAACCCCCTCCCCCCACTACCCTGCCAGCCCCTCTCTCTCTCTATGACAACATATTGCACTTTCCTTTATTCTCATTAACTCACTTTCTTGCACAATCTGACTTTCATCTGACTGTCAACTGCATTAAACATTTTCTCTATTATTCTCTATTTTAGAGCTCCTTTCAGTCTTGTAAGAGCTGGTACTCAGTATCTCTTTCTGGCTAGCACGGTCTCCCTGGCTATCGCGGTCTCTCTTTCTGGCTAGTGCGGTCTCTCTGGCTAGTGCGGTCTCTCTGGCTAGCGCAGTCTCTCTTTCTGGCTAGCGCGGTCTCTCTTTCTGGCTAGCACCCTTTTTCTTTCTGGCTAGCACCCTCTTTCTTTCTGGCTAGCGCGGTCTCTCTTTCTGGCTAGCACGGTCTCTCTTTCTGGCTAGCATCATCTCTCTTTCTGGCTAGGACCCTCTTTCTTTCTGGCTAGCACCCTCTTTCTTTCTGGCTAGCACCGTCTCTCTTACATAAATCTACTTTCTTATCTCGGAGGTCCAGATTTAAGTATGAAATCAGTGTATTCAGGGAACACAATGCACTACCTTGATGGGCTATTAAGTCATGTCTTTCATGTACATAATACACTGTAGATAACGCTCTCCTAAATAGCCAACCCAGCTGTATTACCTCCCCCTCTTTCAGTTAATTAAATACTGTTGAAAATATGTCAACTTCTATAAGGGCTACGGCTCACTCCTCTTGCCTGGAGGGAATCACATCGAGGAAACATCAAACATCAAAAGCTTGTTCTACAGTTCTAGAATCCTCTAATGGTGTTTGTGACAGACAGAGGAGGCCACAGTGGGCTGCTAGTTATTAAGGCTCTCTCAGAGCGGTGTCGGGTTTCATAGCCAGGCATACTGAAAAACACTGACATGGACAATCAGCCATGGTAGAATAGGGTCAAAACATCCTATTCTCTCTAGTCAAATGTCATTGGGTGGATGATGATATCAGATATACTCATAAAACATATGGATTAAAATCAGACACTTCTGCTGCTTGTTTTAGTAACGCTTGGAGGGTGGAAAGGGAGATTGATTTGTTAGCTATTCTACGGTACGATCGTGTCTAGCTGCTGCCCAAACCTTTAACTTAATCATGTATTTGCTTACTGTTATTTAAACGGAATCACCTGGTTGTACGCATGAATGTATGCTGACAGGAATGAACCAGGGGCTGTGAATTGAGGTGTATGCTGAGTAAACATATATAATGGACTGTGAACAGACGTCTTTTGGTTTTCCTAGTAGATAATAGAGGCCTTATGTAGGCCCCATTCAGGCTCTTTGAAAAGCCTCTGTCTTCAAATCAGCTGTGGGTTTTGTTCAAAGTTTTCATGAGAAAATTGATGCGAGCTTGTCTTTGTTTCATGGCTCATCTGTGATCGTAAAAGAGAATGCTGGCATTATGGCAAGGTGTTGCATAAGCAGCTGACTGTGTGAAGGATAAGAGTCCTATCAGTAATCAATGCAGGTTTTTTACAGTATGAAAATGCATGTCTTTTACAGATGTAGGATCTTAATTTGAGACAGTTTTCTACAGCAGGAAAATAATCCTACAGCAACAGAAAATTTGAATTATTATGTGGATTATAATTCATGGACATTTTTGTAGGAGTTGATACATTTTTCATAAGGGAAATGTGGAAGTGGTCATTTCAGAAACTTCAGAATCCTTTTGAAACTTCAAAATACACTACACGTTTTAAATCTCCTGCATTCCTACATGTATTTGTAGTACATCATTTTGTAATGACTGCTGAACTGAGAAAGAACAAATACAGAGAGAACAGTGTAGGAGCTGTGAGGTTCTGGAACTATCTGGATGACCACCAAACAGTCCAGCCGATCTGGCAGTGTCGGCTGTTGATTGTGTTAAACCTTGAGTCTGTTCCAAAGACAGGTTTTCGTATTGCAAGCATATAGCAGCTTACACACACACACACACACACACACACACACACACACACACACACACACACACACCCTCCTCACTCATGGGCCCCTAGGGCTTTTGTAAGCAATACCGACAAGAACGATTCCCTTATCTGAGCAGCCGCCACAGGAAAATCCCAGGATGTGGCCTCTCCCAAGGTCGTCCATCCACTCTAGTCACGCAATGCTTTTAGGGGGAACTCACACCCCCCTGCCTGACTCCTCTTGGCAAGCGCCTACACAGTACACACACACCCCACATATAGGTGAATGTAAACACGCTCACACAAAGTCATGCACATCTAGAAACAGACATTAACAAGCACACACACATACTGAACGCTGCTCAGGCTCAAGTCTCTGAACAAACTCCCAGGCAAAAAAAGCATTGTGTCAAACAACCAAACAGACAAAACATCAGATCGCATGACAAACACTCCACTCTACCTACTGTGCAGCCCTACCGCCTTTCTCTGACAGGCACACTCTCCAAAACACACACTGCAAGACAGGCCAATCCAAGGCTAAATCTGGAGCATCCAAAACACACACTGCAAGACAGGCCAATCCAAGGCTAAATCTGGAGCATCCAAAACACACACTGCAAGACAGGCCAATCCAAGGCTAAATCTGGAGCATCCAAAACACACACTGCAAGACAGGCCAATCCAAGGCTAAATCTGGAGCATCCAAAACACACACTGCAAGACAGGCCAATCCAAGACAAAACCTGAACCCTCCAACCCATGTTGGTGATAGTAAGTGGGCCCTTAGCAGCACAATGTTTATTTTTACTCTGGTTTTCTTTCCAACTGGTGTTCTGTGTTCTTTCTTTTGTTTCTGTTGTTAACTGCTAACGTTTATTGCACTGTTATGTGTGGTGGTGCACCATGTAGTACTGTGTGGTTACTGCTCTCCTGGGTTGTCACCATGTAGTACTGTGTGGTTACTGCTCTCCTGGGTTGTCACCATGTAGTACTGTGTGGTTACTGCTCTCCTGGGTTGTCACCATGTAGTACTGTGTGGTTACTGCTCTCCTGGGTTGTCACCATGTAGTACTGTGTGGTTACTGCTCTCCTGGGTTGTCACCATGTAGTACTGTGTGGTTACTGCTCTCCTGGGTTGTCACCATGTAGTACTGTGTGGTTACTGCTCTCCTGGGTTGTCACCATGTAGTACTGTGTGGTTACTGCTCTCCTGGGTTGTCACCATGTAGTACTGTGTGGTTACTGCTCTCCTGGGTTGTCACCATGTAGTACTGTGTGGTTACTGCTCTCCTGGGTTGTCACCATGTAGTACTGTGTGGTTACTGCTCTCCTGGGTTGTCACCATGTAGTACTGTGTGGTTACTGCTCTCCTGGGTTGTCACCATGTAGTACTGTGTGGTTACTGCTCTCCTGGGTTGTCACTTGGCTGCCAGACTGGGGAGGTCAGTGGTGTTCCTGCAGCTGAGGAGGAGAGGCCTGAAGGGATCCCATTACCCAGCAGACCCAATAGAGCCAGGCTAGTCCCCCAGTGAACCCAATAGGACCAGGCTAGTCCCCTAGTGAACCAGACCCAATAGAGCTAGGCTAGCCCCCCAGTGAACCAAATAGGACCAGGCTAGCCCCCCAGTGAACCCAATAGGACCAGGCTTAGCCCCTAGTGAACCCAATAGGACCAGGCTAGTCGCCTAGTGAACCCAATAGGACCAGGCTAGTCCCCTAGTGAACCAGACCCAATAGAGCCAGGCTAGTCCCCCAGTGAACCCAATAGGACCAGGCTAGTCCCTAGTGAACCCAATAGGACCAGGCTAGTCCCTTAGTGAACACAATAGGACCAGGCTAGTCCCTAGTGAACCAGACCCAATAGAGCCAGGCTAGTCCCCCAGTGAACCCAATAGGACCAGGCTAGCCCCCCAGTGAACCCAATAGGACCAGGCTAGTCCCCTAGTGAACCAGACCCAATAGAGCCAGGCTAGTCGCCTAGTGAACCCAATAGGACCACGCTAGTCCCCTAGTGAACCCAATAGGACCACGCTAGTCCCCTAGTGAACCCAATAGGAACAGGCTAGTCCCTAGTGAACCAGACCCAATAGAGCCAGGCTAGTCCCCTAGTGAACCCAATAGGACCAGGCTAGCCCCCAGTGAACCCAATAGGACCAGGCTAGTCCCTAGTGAACCAGACCCAATAGAGCCAGGCTAGTCCCCCAGTGAACCAGACCCAATAGGACCAGGCTAGTCCCCAGTGAACCCAATAGGACCAGGCTAACCACCAGTGAACCCAATAGGACCAGGCTAACCCCCAGTGAACCCAATAGGACCAGGCTAGTCCCCCAGTGAACTCAATAGGACCAGGCTATCCCCCAGTGAACTCAATAGGACCAGGCTAGTCCCCCAGTGAACCCAATAGGACCAGGCTTGTCCCCCAGTGAACCAGACCCAATAGGACCAGGCTAACCCCAGTGAACCCAATAGGACCAGGCTAGTCCCCCAGTGAACCCAATAGGACCAGGCTAGTCCCCCAGTGAACCCAATAGGACTAGGCTAGTCCCCTAGTGAACCCAATAGGACCAGGCTAGTCCCCAAGTGAACCCAGTAGGACTAGGCTAGTCCCCCGTGAACCCAATGGGACTAGGGTAGTCCCCCAGTGAACCCAATAGGACTAGGCTTATCTCCCAGTGAACCAGACCCAATAGGACTAGGCTAGTCCCCCAGTGAACCCAATAGGACCAGGTTTAGCCCCCAGTGAACCCAATAGGACCAGGTTTAGCCCCCAGTGAACCCAATAGGACCAGGTTTAGCCCCCAGTGAACCCAATAGGACCAGGCTAGTCCCCCAGTGAACCCAATAGGACCAGGTTTAGCCCCCAGTGAACCCAATAGGACCAGGTTTAGCCCCCAGTGAACCCAATAGGACCAGGCTAGTCCCCCAGTGAACCCAATAGGACCAGGTTTAGCCCCCAGTGAACCCAATAGGACCAGGTTTAGCCCCCCCAGTGAACCCAATAGGACCAGGTTTAGCCCCCAGTGAACCCAATAGGACCAGGTTTAGCCCCAGTGAACCCAATAGGACCAGGTTTAGCCCCCAGTGAACCCAATAGGACCAGGTTTAGCCCCCAGTGAACCCAATAGGACCAGGCTAGTCCCCCAGTGAACCCAATAGGACCAGGTTTAGCCCCAGTGAACCCAATAGGACCAGGTTTAGCCCCCAGTGAACCCAATAGGACCAGGTTTAGCCCCCAGTGAACCCAATAGGACCAGGTTTAGCCCCCAGTGAACCCAATAGGACCAGGTTTAGCCCCCAGTGAACCCAATAGGACCAGGTTTAGCCCCAGTGAACCCAATAGGACCAGGTTTAGCCCCCAGTGAACCCAATAGGACCAGGTTTAGCCCCAGTGAACCCAATAGGACCAGGTTTAGCCCCCAGTGAACCCAATAGGACCAGGTTTAGCCCCCAGTGAACCCAATAGGACCAGGTTTAGCCCCCAGTGAACCCAATAGGACCAGGTTTAGCCCCCAGTGAACCCAATAGGACCAGGTTTAGCCCCCAGTGAACCCAATAGGACCAGGTTTAGCCCCAGTGAACCCAATAGGACCAGGTTTAGCCCCCAGTGAACCCAATAGGACCAGGTTTAGCCCCCAGTGAACCCAATAGGACCAGGTTTAGCCCCCAGTGAACCCAATAGGACCAGGTTTAGCCCCAGTGAACCCAATAGGACCAGGTTTAGCCCCAGTGAACCCAATAGGACCAGGTTTAGCCCCCAGTGAACCCAATAGGACCAGGTTTAGCCCCCAGTGAACCCAATAGGACCAGGTTTAGCCCCCAGTGAACCCAATAGGACCAGGTTTAGCCCCCAGTGAACCCAATAGGACCAGGTTTAGCCCCCAGTGAACCCAATAGGACCAGGTTTAGCCCCCAGTGAACCCAATAGGACCAGGTTTAGCCCCAGTGAACCCAATAGGACCAGGTTTAGCCCCCAGTGAACCCAATAGGACCAGGTTTAGCCCCCAGTGAACCCAATAGGACCAGGTTTAGCCCCCAGTGAACCCAATAGGACCAGGTTTAGCCCCAGTGAACCCAATAGGACCAGGTTTAGCCCCCAGTGAACCCAATAGGACCAGGTTTAGCCCCCAGTGAACCCAATAGGACCAGGTTTAGCCCCCAGTGAACCCAATAGGACCAGGTTTAGCCCCCAGTGAACCCAATAGGACCAGGTTTAGCCCCCAGTGAACCCAATAGGACCAGGTTTAGCCCCAGAGAACCCAATAGGACCAGGTTTAGCCCCCAGTGAACCCAACATGTCTAGGCTGGATAATATTATACTGTATGAGTCCAAAGGCCCATATGTTTCAGGACATCAGTAAATATACAGTAGATTAGATTACACAAGAACGCTGCAGGCCCTAATGCTGGAAAAACCACCTCAAAGAAAAACAAACAAGGTTTAATATGCTTCCCCAGAAAGGGAACAGTCATTGTAGTAAACTGTGATCTTGTCCTATTCTAACTCCTATGCTGATTCACTCAGACATGCTGTGCAGCACATGAATACACAGTACATTACTACAACTCATATCACACATAGTAGTGCTAGATCTCTCTCTCTCTCTCTCTCTCTCTCTCTCTCTCTCTCTCTCTCTCTCTAGCTGTTCTGCAGGTCAGAACCTGCTTATCGACTGATGATGCACGCGACTCAGACACCAGAGGAGAAACCAAAACTCCATTCAGCTGTGGGGATTTACTGGCTTTGAACTCACACAGATTGGGTGGGCTCAGGAGGGCTGAGGTGTGTGCGTACAGTACATGCGTGTGTGTCACTTGGATTGGGCATGTTTTTAGGGGAAAGACGGAAATAGATTGGGCTCTGTTTTGAAGACGATGCCCTTTGCAGACGGGGACGTGTGACAAGAAAATATTACAAGTGTCATGCCCTGACCTTAGAGAGCCGTTTTATTTCTCTATTTGGTTAGGTCAGGGTGTGATTTGGGTTGGCATTCTATGTTTTCTATTTCTTTGTTTTTGGCCGAGTGTGGTTCCCAATCAGAGGCAGCTGTCTATCGTTGTCTCTGATTGGGAATCATTACTTAGGCAGCTTTTTTTCCCACCTAAGGTTGTGGGTAATTATTATTTTCTTTGCGTGTTTGTGTGCTCCACGGTTGCGTCACGGTTGTGTCTGTTTACCTGTTCTTTTTGTGAAGGTTTCACTACGATTAAAAGAAAGGTGGAATTAAATGCACGCTGTGCCTTGGCTCATCTATGACAGGGAGTTTGAAGACAGTGATTGTGACAGAATTAACCACCACAAAAAGACCAAGCAGCGTGCGCCAACTTGGAGGACGAGCTGGACCGGGGAAGAGAGTATGGCAGGAGACAAGACCCGGTCACGGAAGCCCGAGAGGCAGCTCCCCAAAAACATTTTTTGAAGCCTGTAGTGATGATCCATGGCATGAAGCCTCCAGTGATGATCCACGGTCCGGTTCCTCCGGCAACGATCCACAGTCCGGAGCCTCCAGCGACGGTCCGCAGTCTGGAGCCTCCATCGGCGGTCCGCAGTATGGAGCCTCCAGCGAAGATCCACGGTCCGGTTCCACGGAAGCGGAGGGATCAGCGTGCGTAGCGGGGGCTACGTCCCGAACCGGAGCCGCCACCGAGAATAGATGTCCACCCGGACCCCCCCTATAGAGTCAGGTTTTGCGGCCAGAGTCCGCACCTTTGCGGGGAGTACTTTTCAAGCCCTGACCTTAGAGAGACGTTTTATTTCTCTATTTGGTTAGGTCAGGGTGTGATTTGGGTGGGCATTCTATGTTTTCTATTTCTTTGTTTTTGGCAGCCTTTTTTCGTGGGTAATTATTATTTTCTGTGTCTGTTTGTGTGGGCCACGGTTGCGCCACGGTTGTGTCTGTTTACCTGTTCTTTTTGTGAAGGTTTCACTACGATTAAAATAAAGGTGGAATTAAATGCACGCTGCGCCTTGGCTCATCTATGACAGGGAGTTTGAAGACAGTGAACGTGACAACAAGTTGGAACCACAGACAAAGTGAGCTTCTCTCTCATTTTCTTTGAAACAATGACATGAAGTGACAAATTAGAGCGACAGCTTTCACCGTATACAGTCAGACGTTCAAAGATCAAAGGTGGAAAATGAGGCAAGTTTCAGTGGTCTACCATCTTGCTGAGAGCTTTTCAACTTCCTGATGGAGCGCTTCACTCACATTGGCAAAGGGGGCATCTTTCTCGCTCCTCCATAAATCTCACAGCCAAAGCAAACAGACAAGCTAAGTGCCAGTAGACGAGTTTGGCACAGACTGTCTCTCTCTCTTCTCCATAAATGCCAGTAGTCGAGCCTGGTAAAGACTGTCTGTCTGTCTCTTTCTTCTCCATAAATGCCAGGCGCTGTGCAGTAATAAAATAGTTACACACTCCCTGCTGCCTCTCGCCCGAGGCGTTATGTGTACCATTAGCAACATAAGCAGTGGGATCTCAGCCTTCCTTTTACAACTGGGGCTGTGCCGTCTTTTGTAATCCCTTCAATGGAAGTGGTTGTCTAAACAGGCTTCGTAGCTCTTCGGCGATGACACACAGTGTTCCAGGTACAGACCAGTGGCATCACTCCCATTTCACATCACCTGTCAATCAACCTCGTTGGTTGTGTAAATGAAGAGTGATTGCAGTTTCAAGAGGGGTACATTCTGTCTGAATAATCCCCTAGAATGTTAGTCAATGTGTACCCACAGATAAACACTGCTACAGTCTGACTCCTCAAATAATGATGTGAAAAAGATGGCATAGAATGTCGTAGACACCTTTCATAAAAGCGATCTGAGACATTTGTCTATAAAAGTTTTAATTCTACACAATTAAAAAATACATTTAAGGTTTATTTGTCAAATATTTGACTTGGATTATACGATACTACCCAATATCCACAGGTGCAATAGGTTTTGATTTTCCCATTGCTAGAAGTGCTTCCAACATTTCACACCAATGCAAAGCTTTTCCTTTCAGGATTAAATGTAAAACTGCAGCCAGACCGGTGATCAGGTCATGAAACCCTTAATGTATTTTCTAACCATACGAATGGCATATTTGGGCTGTTTAGTTCTCGTTCTTCTGAAAGTCTGCCCAGGTAGGGTAGGGTAGGGAAAGGTAGGGTAGGGTAAGGTAGGGTAAGGTAGGGTAGGGGAGGGTAGGGGAGGGTAAGGTAGGGGGTAGGGGGAGGTAGGGTAAGGTGGGGTAGGGTAGGTAGGGTAAGGTAGGGTAAGGTAAGGTAGGGTAAGGTAAGTTAGGGTAGGGTAAGGTAGGGTAAGGTAGGGTAAGGTAGGGTAGGGTAAGGTAGGGTAAGTTAGGGTAGGGTAAGGTAGGGTAGGGAAAGGTAGGGTAGGGTAGGGTAAGGTAGGGTAGGGAAAGGTAGGGTAGGGAATGGTAGGGTAAGGTAGGGTAGGGTAAGGTAGGGTAAGGTAGGGTAGGGTAGGGTAGGGTAAGGTAGGGTAAGGTAGGGTAGGGAAAGGTAGGGTAGGGAAAGGCAGGGTAAGGTACGGTAGGGTAAGGTAGGGTACGGTAGGGTAAGGTAGGGTAGGGAAAGGTAGGGTAAGGTAGTGTGGAGTAGGGTTAGGTAGGGGGTAGGGTAGGGGGAGGGGGTAGGGTACGGTAGGGGGAGGTGGGGTAGGGCAGGGTAAGGTAGGGTGTGGTAGGGTAAGGTGGGGTAGGGTAAGGTAGGGTAGGGTAAAAGTAGGGTAAGGTAGGGTAAGGTAGGGTAAAGTAGGGTAAGGTAGGGTAGGGTAAAGTAGGGTAGGGTAAGGTAGGGTAGGTAGGGTAAGGTAGGGTAGTGTAGGATAAGGTAGGGTAGGGTAGGGTAAGGTAGGGTAGGGTTAAGGTAGGGTAAGGTAGGGTAGTGTAGGATAAGGTAGGGTAGTGTAGGATAAGGTAGGGTAAGGTAGGGTAAGGTAGGGTAAGGTAGGGTAGTGTAGGATAAGGTAGGGTAAGGTAGGGTAGGATAAGGTAGGGTAAGGTAGGGTAAGGTAGGGTAGGGTAAGGTAGGGTAGTGTAGGATAAGGTAGGGTAGGGTAGGGTAAGGTAGGGTAGTGTAGGATAAGGTAGGGTAAGGTAGGGTAGGATAAGGTAGGGTAAGGTAGGGTAAGGTAAGGTAGGGGGTAAGGTAGGGTAGGGTAAGGTAGGGTAGTGTAGGATAAGGTAGGGTAGGGTAAGGTAGGGTAGGGTAGGATAAGGTAGGGTAAGGTAGGGTAGGGTAGGGTAGGATAAGGTAGGGTAAGGTAGGGTAAGGTAGGGTAGGATAAGGTAGGGTAAGGTAGTGTAGGGTAGGGTAGGATAAGGTAGGGTAGGGTAAGGTAGGGTAGGGTAGGATAAGGTAGGGTAAGGTAGGGTAGGGTAGGATAAGGTAGGGTAAGGTAGGGTAGGGTAGGGTAAGGTAGGGTAGGGTAAGGTAAGGTAGGGTAGGGTAAGGTAGAGTAGGATAAGGTAGGGTAAGGTAAGGTAAGGTAGGGTAAGGTAAGGTAGGGTAGGGTAAGGTAGAGTAGGGTAAGGTAAGGTAGGGTAGGGTAAGGTAGAGGTAGGATAAGGTAGGGTAAGGTAAGGTAAGGTAGGGTAAGGTAAGGTAGGGTAGGGTAAGGTAGAGTAGGGTAAGGTAGGGTAGGGTAGGATAAGGTAGGGTAAGGTAGGGTAGGGTAAGGTAGGGTAGGGTAGGATAAGGTAGGGTAAGGTAGAGTAGGGTAAGGTAGGGTAGGGTAAGGTAGGGTAAGGTAGGGTAGGGTAAGGTAGGGTAAGGTAGAGTAGGGTAGTGTAGGATAAGGTAGGGTAAGGTAGGGTAGGATAAGGTAGGGTAGGGTAAGGTAGGGTAAGGTAGGGGGTAGGGTAAGGTAGGGTAGGATAAGGTAGGGTAGGGTAGGGTAAGGTAGGGTAGGGTAAGGTAAGGTAGGGTAGGGTAGGATAAGGTAGGGTAAGGTAGGGTAGGGTAGGATAAGGTAGGGTAAGGTAGGGTAGGGTAGGGTAAGGTAAAGTAGGATAAGGTAGGGTAGGGTAAGGTAGGGTAGGGTAGGGTAGGGTTAAGCCAGGGAATGTTCACCCGAGAGCCTAAAAGCCGTTTGCCACATACAGTCAGTCAACACACATCATACCATTCTCATTGTCATGTAAATAAATACACATACTATATTTTTTTTACGCATATTTAACCTCTTTCAAACACTGACATACAGTTGAATGTGTTAGTATTTTTCCTGTTGGGAATCTGCTGCTTTGTTTTTGTGAACGATTTCTCTGAGAAGAATGCCCGGTTCGACTGGTTGTGTTTCATGTTGTCTAAAGAAGAACCCTTTCACACAGAGAGAGTATCCACAACTGTCATCATTATAACTGCTAGCCTCTATGTAAACATGCCCTATCTGTTTGGCGATCTTGGGAATACCCTCTCTACAGTTTATTGTATGTTCTCTTTCATTTTAATTGCGTAGAATAAAAGTTGTTTGTATAGGGTTACATGTTTTTGCCAGAAGCAAGTCAACATATCTGTGAAGCACCAGAAATATGAGGAGTTGTTTTGTAGCAACAGCAGGTGCTTCACAGTTCCATTTATTTAATGGAAAAGGATTTTCATAGAAATCAACTAGAGTTTTACAGTGATGAATTATGCTCTGATCTGATATGGAGTATTAAACTCTTCAGTCTGGCCTTGTCTTTCTTATGGGATACTATACCTATAATGTCCACAAGCATGCTGCAATAAAATCACGAGTGGTTTTGTCTTGCATCAATATTACACAGTTCATAAAGCCTGTTACAAAATATTAATAATTCATATTGTAAAGAGAGGCATTCTCCTTAAAGCTGGTGTCCATCTGTTTTTCAGTGAAAACCTGGCAAGTTGACTTGTTCAACCTTTTGATCAAGGTATTTTTAACAAGGAGTTAAAGACTGAGCATAAATAGCCCATGTTTTTGGTACGAACTGGCAGCCAATATTGTAATTTAGAGGAGAGCAGAAAAAGTAGATTTAGTCAGTGGCAAGGTTTCAAACCCATTGAGTGAGAGCAGAACCATCTCTCGTAATCTTACACATGCCAGTTGTTCACTCTGCGTCTCCTAATGTTTGGCTGTGGTACAGGGACGAGGATGGGACAGGGATGGGACAGGGACTGGCACAGGGACGGGACTGGCACAGGGATGGGATGGGGACAGGGACTGGCACAGGGATGGGATGGGATGGGATGGGGACTGGCACAGGGATGGGATGGCGACTGGCACAGGGAAGGGGTGGGATGGGATGGGGCCTGGCACAGGGATGGGACAGGGACTGGCACAGGGATGGGACAGGGACTGGCACAGGGAAGGGATGGGGACAGGGATTGGACGGGGACTTGCACAGGGATGGGATGGGAACAGGGACTGGCACAGGAATGGGACAGGGATGGGACGGGGACTGGCACAGGGATGGGATGGGACAAGGACATTGATGGGACAAGGATGGGACGGGGTGGGACGGGGACAGGGGTGGGAATGGGATAGGCACAGGGATCCGACGGGGACAGGGATCAGACGGGGATGGGATGTGATAGGGATAGGAATGGGATGGGGATGGGACAGGGATAGGATAGACACAGGGATCCGACGGGGACAGGGATGGGATGGGATGGGATGGGACAGGGATAGGAATGGGATAGGCACAGGGATCAGACGGGGACAGGGATCCGACGGGGACAGGGATGGGATGGGACAGGGATGGGATAGGCACGGGGATCAGACGGGGACAGGGATCCGACAGGGATGGGACGGGGACAGGGATAGGAATGGGACAGGCACAGGGATCAGACGGGGACAGGGATCCGACGGGGACAGGGATGGGATGGGACAGGGATGGGATAGGCACGGGGATCAGACGGGGACAGGGATCCGACAGGGACAGGGATGGGACGGGGACAGGGATAGGAATGGGACAGGCACAGGGATCAGACGGGGACAGGGATCCGAAGGGGACAGAGATGGGATGGGATGGGATAGGCACAGGGATCAGATGGGGACAGGGATCCGACAGGCACAGGGATCCAACGGGGATAGGGATGACATGAAGAAATACACTGCAGGGACAGAAGAGCAATACGAGACAGGAATTATTGCGTCCTGTAGAATCACGTAAAGCCTCGTTTTAGAGACCAACTCTGTGTTTCTGTCCAGTAGAGGACAGGACATAGATAGGGGTGTGTGGTGGCTCAATGAGTAATGACAGAGTAGAGAATTACAGAAAGAAAAGGACAGAACAGGCCATGAGAGAGAGAGAGAGATCATTGGCTGATGAGTGAAGCAGGCATGACAAGGGGAAGGAAACCGGTAGAATAGTTGAGCGGAGTAGAGAGGAGGAGTTGGGCCAGTGAGGGGGAGAGGAGGAGTTGGGCCAGTGAGGGGAGAGGAGGAGTTGGGCCAGTGAGAGGGAGAGAGGAGGAGTTGGGAGAGGGAGAGAGGAGGAGTTGGGCCAGTGAGAGGGAGGGAGGAGGAGTTGGGCCAGTGAGAGGGAGGGAGGAGGAGTTGGGCCAGTGAGGGGGAGAGGAGGAGTTGGGCCAGTGAGGGAGAGAGGGAGGAGTTGGGCCAGTGAGGGAGAGAGAGGAGGAGTTGGGCCAGTGAAAGGGAGAGAGAGGAGGAGTTGGGCCAGTGAGGGAGAGAGAGGAGGAGTTGGGCCAGTGAGGGAGAGGGAGGGAGTTTGGACAGTGAGAGGGAGAGAGGAGGAGTTGGGCCAGTGAGGGGAAGAGAGGAGGAGTTGGGCCAGTGAGGGAGAGAGAGGAGGAGTTGGGCCAGTGAGGGGGAGGGAGGGAGTTGGCCAAGTGAGGGGGAGAGGAGGAGTTGGGCCAGTGAGAGGGAGAGGAGGAGTTGGGCCAGTGAGGGAGGGAGGAGGAGTTGGGCCAGTGAGGGAGGGAGGAGGAGTTGGGCCAGTGAGGGAGAGAGATGAGGAGTTGGGCCAGTGAGGGAGAGAGAGGAGGAGTTGGGCCAGTGAGGGAGAGGGAGGGAGTTTGGACAGTGAGAGGGAGAGATGAGGAGTTGGGCCGGTGAGGGGGAGGGAGGGAGATGGGCCAGTGAGAGGGAGGGAGGAGTTAGGCCAGTCAGAGGGAGGGAGGAGGAGTTGGGCCCGTGAGAGGGAGGGGAGGGGTTGGGCCAGTGAGCGGGAGAGGAGGAGTTGGGCCAGTGAGAGGGAGGGAGGAGGAGTTGGGCCAGTGAGAGGGAGGGAGGAAGAGTTGGGCCAGTGAGAGGGAGAGAGGAGGAGTTGGGCCAGTGAGAGGGAGAGGGAGTTGGGCCAGTGAGGGAGGGAGGAGGAGTTGGGCCAGTGAGGGAGGGAGGAGGAGTTGGGCCAGTGAGGGAGAGAGAGGAGGAGTTGGGCCAGTGAGGGAGAGAGAGGAGGAGTTGGGCCAGTGAGGGAGAGGGAGGGAGTTTGGACAGTGAGAGGGAGAGATGAGGAGTTGGGCCAGTGAGGGGGAGGGAGGGAGATGGGCCAGTGAGAGGGAGGGAGGAGTTAGGCCAGTCAGAAGGAGGGAGGAGGAGTTGGGAGAGGAGGAGTTGGGCCCGTGAGAGGGAGGGGAGGGGTTGGGCCAGTGAGAGGGAGAGGAGGAGTTGGGCCAGTGAGAGGGAGGGAGGAGGAGTTGGGCCAGTGAGAGGGAGGGAGGAAGAGTTGGGCCAGTGAGAGGGAGAGAGGAGGAGTTGAGCCAGTGAGAGGGAGAGGAGGAGTTGGGCCAGTGAGAGGGAGGGAGTTGGGCCAGTGAGAGGGAGAGGGAGTTGGGCCAGTGAGAGGGAGGAGGAGTTGGGCCAGTGAGAGGGAGAGAGAGAGGTCATGAGCAGATGAGCTCCTGCATCTTTCAGCATGTTCTTGGAAAAATATAGATTTGGAGTTAGATAAACTTAGATTTTTCGGCAGGGTCATTTAAAGGATTCTACCCTCCACAGCATAACCTTCGCTCCAGATCAAAACTCAAAACCTACAACCTGATTTTGGACGGAATTACTGAATTACCTGGAAGGCCCAAGCTATACAGCAAATGCTCTGGCAAACAAACTGAAAACACCATCCAACCTGGAACTGAGTGAGTAATGTTTAGTCTGAAGCTAGATTTTATTTTCAATAGCCAAGAAGAAAAATATGTTACAATGATATATTTTACTTTATGGGGCTGAATGCTGAGTTGGACTACCAAGCCTGCTAGGACAAGGAGTTGGACTACCAAGCCTGCTAGGACAAGGAGTTGGACTACTAAGCCTGCTAGGACAAGGAGTTGGACTACCAAGCCTGCTAGGACAAGGAGTTGGACTACCAAGCCTGCTAGGACAAGGAGTTGGACTACCAAGCCTGCTAGGACAAGGAGTTGGACTACCAAGCCTGCTAGGACAAGGAGTTGGACTACCAAGCCTGCTAGGACAAGGAGTTGGACTACCAAGCCTGCTAGGACAAGGAGTTGGACTACCAAGCCTGCTAGGACAAGGAGATGGACCACCAAGCCTGCTAGGACAAGGAGTTGGACCACCAAGCCTGCTAGGACAAGGAGTTGGACCACCAAGCCTGCTAGGACAAGGAGATGGACCACCAAGCCTGCTAGGACAAGGAGATGGACCACCAAGCCTGCTAGGACAAGGAGTTGGACCACCAAGCCTGCTAGGACAAGGAGTTGGACCACCAAGCTTGCTAGGCCAAGGAGATACAGCTTCAATTAGCACTGACGTGTCAGATGAGAGGAGTCAGATCCCTTTAGTCCAACAACGGCAGGAGAATCAAACCGGCTACTCCAAACCAAATGCAGAAGGCTTTGAAGCTGCATCCCGCTGATCAGAGGTCATTAAAATACAGTACCCTCGGTATATAAAAAATGATAAGGCAAGAAAAGAGTACAAAATGGAGCTCCTTATGGAAAATCAAGAGATACTGTTAAAAAATTGGGAACATAAGCAACTTAATCTTCCACACAGACCATCCCCTGGCATAGCACAGTGCTATATTAACACACTACCCCTCTGTTAAGAGGGGGGGGAGGGGTTAACGAGGGGTGGAAACTCAGGATATTGAACAATGAGGACTCTGAGTCAGAAATATAAATCTCTATAAGTCTGGAACAGTATTGGTAACCCCAAACAGTTTCAGGTGGACTTTCACCTAATCAAAGAATTAGCTCAGCAGGAGAAGCTCTCCCTTGAGAAAGATACCCCAACACTGAGCGGGTCAGACTAGACTTCTTCATTATATAACCCCACAGACGAGCAACCCAAGTGGAAAGTCAAACTCACAGCACAGAGTACTACTCCTTCATTGAAATGGAGGATAAATTCACCCAGCTGGAGGTAAGGCAGGTGGAGCTGGAACAGCAGGTGATTACACTCCAGTCAGCACAGATCCAGACAACGGTCCAGCACAACAACACCCCCTTAACTAGATCTGGAGAGCTGGAGGTGGAGAGAGACATATCTGCACGCTGGACTGTAGTGAGACAACTTCAACAGGAGAAAGAGCAGGATCAGGAGAAGAACAGAGCACAAGAGAACAGAGAACAACCTACTAGAGAGGTGGCTACCCCCACAGAGAAGCCAGCAGAACAGCCCATCTCAGCTCCCGACAAAAGTCTCGACACCATAGCAGAACAGTCCACCCCTGACCATAGCCTCAAAATCACAGCTGGTACAGACAAATGAAGAACCCCCAAGCCCAGGGGATCTCACCCCCTCTGAACACCCCCCCGTCCCCCCCGTCAGCCACCCTGATAGCCCTCCTGGCAACCCTCCTGACAACGCAAGTATTTCCCGTGACTGTGCCTGAAAAAACACATTTTGTCCTGGCCCACCACTCCACCCTGGACTTGAACAGCCTTTTTATTTTATTTGATTTATTTCACCTTTATTTAACCAGATAGGCAAGTTGAGAACAAGTTCTCATTTACAATAGCGACCTGGCCAAGATAAAGCAAAGCAGTTCGACACATACAACGACACAGAGTTACACATGGAGTAAAACAAACATACAGTCAATAATACAGTAGAAAAATAAGTCTATATACAATGTGAGCAAATGAGGTAAAGGCAAAGAAAGGCCATGGTGGTGAAGTAAATACAATATAGCAAGTAAAACACTGGAATGGTAGATTTGCAGTGGAAGAATGTGCAAAGTAGAGATAGATATAATGGGGTACAAAGGAGCAAAATAAATAAATACAGTAGGGGGAGAGGTAGTTGTTTGGGCTAAATTATAGATGGGCTATGTACAGGTGCAGTAATCTGTGAGCTGCTCTGACAGCTGGTGCTTGAAGCTAGTGAGGGAGATAAGTGTCTCCAGTTTCAGAGATTTTTGTCGTTTGTTCCAGTCATTGGCAGCAGAGAACTGGAAGGAAAGGCGGCCAAAGGAATAATTGGTTTTGGGGTTGACCAGAGAGATATACCTGCTTGAGCGCGTGCTACAGGTAGGTGCTGCTATGGTGACCAGCGAGTTAAGGGGGGACTTTACCTAGCAGGGTCTTGTAGATGACCTGGAGCCAGTGGGTTTGGTGACGAGTATGAAGCGAGGGCCAGCCAACGAGAGCTTACAGGTCGCAGTGGTGGGTAGTATATGGGGCTTTGGTGACAAAACAGATGGCACTGTGATAGACTGCATAACATGTATTGAGTAGGGTATTGGAGGCTATTTTGTAAATGACATCGCCGAAGTCGAGGATCGGTAGGATGGTCAGTTTTACAAGGGTATGTTTGGCAGCATGAGTGAAGGATGCTTTGTTGCAAAATAGGAAGCCAATTCTAGATTTAACTTTGGATTGGAGATGTTTGATGTGAGTCTGGAAGGAGAGTTTACAGTCTAATCAAACACCTAGGTATTTGTAGTCGTCCACATATTCTAAGTCAGAACCGTCCAGAGTAGTGATGTTGGACGGGCGGGCAGGTGCAGGCAGCGATCGGTTGAAGAGCATGCATTTAGTTTTACTTGTATTTAAGAGCAATTGGAGGCCACGGAATAAGAGTTGTATGGCATTGAAGCTCGTCTGGAGGGTTGTTAACACAGTGTCCAAAGAAGGGCCAGAAGTATACAGAATTGTCTGCGTAGAGGTGGATCAGAGACTCACCAGCAGCAAGAGCGACATCATTGATGTAAACAGAGAAGAGAGTCGGTCCAAGAATTGAACCCTGCGGCACCGCCATAGAGACTGCCAGAGGCCCGGACAACAGGCCCTCTGATTTGACACACTGAACTCTATCAGAGCAGTAGTTGGTGAACCAGTGTCGTGGAAATTTCCTGTATTACCAAATCATGAGAGAGCAAACCACACACAAGTCAGCGTTATCATAAAGTCCATCTTTAATTATATGAGCTTCACCATAGCCCTGTGACTCTCAGATCAATTCAGTGTCTATAAATTAATTCTCTGAGAGTGCTTACATATTGGCAACTGAGATCCTTTATAGCAAAGACACACATAGCCAGACATCATTGGCTATAAATTATCGTTCAGTTTGGTCTCCTAAACTAAGTTCTTATCTCGTTCTTGGTACCACTTAGGACCAAAAACATTACCTCATCCAATGGCATATATCAAATACACCCCCTCCTGGTCAAGATCACAGAGAGACGTGACTGGCACACAGACATTGTGGAGCCACCTAACTGGTTCCCCATTAATCTCACCATCCCTTCACATGGTTTAGGAATAGTTTACAGACACATTCACAGATAAGACTAACCCAACTTCTCCCCTCTCTGGGCCCAAGTAACTTTTTTACCACATAAGCATGCTTATGAAAATTAATAAACATCTTATTTATAAATGTTACCTAAAGAATTCTGATTCTGCCACGACACCAAGCAAGGCAATCATTTTAGAAACCAAGGCTATTGTGTATGCCGATTAGGATGTGGTGATTGACAGAGTCGAAAGCCTTGGCCAGGTCAATGAATGACCAGCTCTGAAACTAGATTGCATAGCAGAGAAGGTATGGTGGGATTCAAAATGGTCGGTAATCTGTTTGTTGCCTTGGCTTTCGAAGTCCTTATAGGCAGGGTAGGATAGATATACTGTAGGTCTGTAGCAGTTTGGGTCAAGAGTGTCTCCCCCTTTGAAAACAGGGATGACCGCAGCTGCTTTCCAATCTTTGGGAATCTCAGAAGACACGAAAGAGAGGTTCAACAGGCTAGTAATAGGGGTTGCAACAATTTCGGCAGATCATTTTAGAAAGAGAGGGTCCAGATTGTCTAGCCCGGCTGATTTGTAGGGGTCCAGATTTCAGCTGACTGGATTTGGGAAAAGGAGAAATTGGGAAGGCTTGGGCGAGTTGATGTGGGGGGTGCAGTGCTGTTGACCGGGTAGGGGTAGCCAGGTGGAAAGCATGGCCAGCCGTAGACAAATGCTTATTGAAATTCTCAATTATAGTGGATTTATCAGTGGTGAAAGTGTTTCCTATCCTCAGTGCAGTGGGCAGCTGGGAGGAGGTGTTCTTATTATCCATGGACTTTACAGTGTCCCAGAACTTTGTGTTGCAGGAAGCACATTTCTGCATGAAAATGCTAGTCTTGGCTTTTCTAACTGCCTGTGTATATTGGTTTCTAGCTTCCCTGAAAAGTTGCATATCACAGGGGCAGTTCAATGCTAATGCAGAACGCCATAGGATGTTTTTGTGTTGGTTAAGGGCAGTCAGGTCTGGAGAGAACCAAGGGCTATATCTGTTCCTGGTTCTAAATTTATTGAATGGGGCATGCTTATTTAAGATGGTGAGGAAGACATTTAAAAAAAAAAAAAATAACCAGGCATCCTCTACTGACGGGATGAGATCAATATCCTTCTAGGATACCCCGGCCAGGTCGATTAGAAAGGCCTGCTTGCTGAAGTATTTCAGGGAGCGTTTGACAGTGATGAGTGGAGGTCGTTTGACCTCTGACCCATTACGGATGCAGGCAATGAGGCAGTGATCGCTGAGATCTTGGTTGAAAACAGCAGAGGTGTATTTAGAGGGCAAGTTGGTTAGGATGATATCTATGAGGGTGGCCGTGTTTACGGCTTTGGGGTGGTACCTGGTAGGTTCATTGATCATTTGTGTGAGATTGAGGGCATCAAGCTTAGATTGTAGGATGGCTGAGGTGTTAAGCATGTTCCAGTTTAGGTCGCCTAGCAGCACGAGCTCTGAAGATAGATGGGGGGCAATTAGTTCACATATGGTGTCCAAAGCACAGCTGGGGGCAGAGGGTGGTCTATAGCAGGCAGCAACGGTGAGAGACTTGTTTTTAGAGAGGTGGATTTTTAAGAGTAGAAGTTCAAATTGTTTGGGTACAGACCTCTGTAGGGCAGAACTCTGCAGGCTATCTTTGCAAGATTGTAACACCACCCCCTTTGGCAGTTCTATCTTGTCTGAAAATGTTGTAGTAAGGGATGGAGATTTCAGAATTGTTGGTGGTCTTCCTAAGCCAGGATTCAGACACGGCTAGAACATCCGGGTTGGCAGAGTGTGCTAAAGCAGTGAATAAAACAAACTTAGGGAGGAGGCTTCTAATGTTGACATGCATGAAACCAAGGCTAATACGGTTACAGTCATCAAAAGAGAGCGCCTGGGGAATAGGAGTGGAGCTAGGCACTGCAGGGCCTGGATTCACCTCTACATCACCAGAGGAACAGAGGAGGAGTAGGATAAGTGTACGGCTTAAAGCTATGAGAATTGGTCGTCTAGAACGTCCCGAACAGAGAGTAAAAGGAGGTTTCTGGGGGCGATAAAATAGCTTCAAGGTATAATGTGCAGACAAAGGTATGGTAGGATGTGAATACAGTGGAGGTAAACCTAGGTATTGCGTGATGATGATAGAGATATTGTCTCTAGAAACATCATTGAAACCAGGTGATGTCATCGCATGTGTGGTTGTTGGAACTGAAAGGTTGGATAAGGTATAATGAGCAGGGCTAGAGGCTCTACAGTGAAATAAGCCAATAAACACTAACCAGAACAGCAATGGACAAGGCATCTTGACATTAAGGAGAGGCATGCTTAGTCGAGTGATCATAAGGGTCCAGTGAGTAGTGAGTAGTGTTGGGGTAACGGCGATTCAGACAGCTAGCCGGGCCATCGGTAGCAAGCTAGCATAGGATGGAGGTCTGTTTTTAGCCCCTCGTGCGTTTCCGTCGGTAGATTAGTGGGGTTCCGTGTGGTAGAGGGGATCAATCCAATTGGCAAAATAAATATAGTTATACTGACCCAAGAAAAAATAGTCCGATAGACCTATTCAGATAGCAGTCGATAAGACAGCTAACGATTAGCGGGCCGCAGATGGGCGTTCAGGTAACGTCACGACGGAGGGGCCAGTTGGATAACTCCCTCAGGCAGATAACGTCGGTAGTCCAGTTGTGAAGGCCCGGTGGGGCTCCGCGTCGGCAGTAAAACGGGTCCGGATAGGTGATTGTAGCCCAGGAGTGGCTGATGGAACTCTTCAGCTGGATAGCTCCTCAATAATTGATGTTTGCTCCGGGATCAACGTAAGCCAATAGTCACACGGATAGCACCTAGCTAGCTGCGAGATCCAGGTGTAAATGTCCAGAGCTTGCTGTTGAAATCCGGAGATATGGAGAGAAAAATAGGTCCGGTATGTTCTGGTCTGAGTTGCGTTGTAAAAAACTAGCGATAGCTTTTCGAGCTAAAGGATAGCTGATGACCACAAACCGTGGTTAGCTGAATACTAACGTTAGCCAGTAAACTGGCTAGCTTCTGGGTAGCTTCTGGTTAGCTTCTGGCTAGATTCTGGTTAGCTTCTGGCTAGCTCTGGCTAGCTTCTGGCTAGCTTCTGGTTAGCTTCTGGCTAGCTTCTATTGTGGGTTTCAGATTATTTACGACCAGGTCCACCCACCCCAACCAATCAACACCCCCCCAAGTCAACCATGCCCACACCCCATTTAGGCCCCCTCAGATCAGTCCTATGCCCCTCCTGCCCACCCATGTCCCCTACTCCCGGAAAGAGTGCCTCAACATGAAAGTTACACATACTCCCAGGCCGTGAGCGGACAAACAGGCCCTACTCTTACACTAGCCCAAGCTAATGGAATATACCAGATGCTCAGCAGGCTATGCTCACACTTACTGGCATGAGGCCAAACCACCCAACCAACAATATTGGACACTTTATGGAACACAAAGCCTTCACTATCTCATCCTGGAATTTCCAAAGCCTGAGGTCATCTGCCTTTGGCCTAAAGAGCAGGAACCTGGACTTCATCAAATATATCTGAAATACAGACATTGTCACACTACAAGAAACATGGTATAGAAGAGACGGACCCAGCGGTTGCCCTCTAGGTTGCAGAGAGCTGGTAGTCCCATACACAAAAACGACCAGGTGTGAAACAAGGAAGGGACTCAGGGGGTATGCTAATTTCGTATAGAGCAGACCTAACTCACTCTATTAAATTAATCAAAACAGGAACATTTTACATTTATCTTGAAATTCAAAAGGAAATGATCTAAACAGAAAAATGTCCTCCTGTGTGCTACCTACAGTGGGGAGAACAAGTATTTGATACACTGCCAATTTTGCAGGTTTTCCTACTTACAAAGCATGTAGAGGTCTGTCATTTTTATTATAGGTACACTTCAACTGTGAGAGACGGAATCTAAAACAAAAATCCAGAAAATCACATTGTATGATTTTTAAGTAATTAATTTGCATTTTATTGCATGACATAAGTATTTAACACATCAGAAAAGCAGAACTTAATATTTAGTACAGAGATCATACGTTTCCTGTAGTTCTTGACCAGGTTTTCACACACTGCAACAGGGATTTTGTCCCACTCCTCCATACAGACCTTCTCCAGATCCTTCAGGTTTCGGGGCTGTCGCTGGGCAATACGGACTTTTAGCTCCCTCCAAAGATGTTCTATTGGGTTCAGGTCTGGTGACTGGCTAGGCCACTAGATGGGAACATCAACTCAGAAGAGTTGGCTGAGGGCAGATGAAAGTTCCAAATATTCAGACCCCAGAAACCCCAGATTCCTGTGTGCATTGCTTTCAGGATAGCGTGCTGATGTGAGCTTGTTGTTCTCCCCTCTCTGTCTGCAGCAACCATGAAGAAAAGCAGTGTCCTGTTTCCTGGGGGGGATGGCCTGAACGTGAATGGGATGAATGCCCCAACCTTCTCCGAGGGGGACCTACTTCTCCAGGTACAACATAGCACAGTACAGACAGACAGACAGACAGACAGACAGACAGACAGACAGACAGACAGACAGACAGGCAGGGCAGGCAGGCAGGCAGGCAGGCAGGCAGGCAGGCAGGCAGGCAGGCAGGCAGGCAGGCAGGCAGGCAGGCAGGCAGGCAGGCAGACAGACAGACAGACAGACAGACAGACAGACAGACAGACAGACAGACAGACAGACAGACAGACAGAGAGACAGAGAGACAGAGAGACAGAGCAGTTTCGGATGGGCCCATAGTGTCTAAATGTCTTGATTGACTGACAGACATTTCAGCACCCAGAACCAAATCTTCTGTGGGCGCTGGCCAGTTTTGAATGTTAAAAGTCATGAGAGACTACTGGCTGGCAGACGAGTAGGTAAAGACCCAGACATTGTTCATGCGTTTGTTAATCCAGGTGGATTGAGTTATAATCCAGGACCATCCATTTAGCAGGAAGTTTTGACAGGGGAAATAGGTTGTCTGACAGGTGAAATAGGTTGTCCTGGTACTTCATGCCAAGGCCTGGTCACGGTTTACTACGCTTAACAAAGCGAACGCTCCCCCAGTGTTCTAGCACGCTGTTTTCTCATTCTCAGATGTCAGGTACATTTTCACACCAAGCGCTGACTGGCATGTTTGGGATTCCTCTCTCAAGATGGAGGCTGGTATGATCATCAGTCAATGCAGAGGGAACTGTGATAGACAGTATACAGGTTGCCAGATTATAATATCCCCTTTGTAAGGACCAACGCCGGAGTTGAGAAGCAGGTACGAGAAGTTGAATATTTTAATGAGGAACAGCGTCAGCACACGGGTAAACAAGGACATATGACAATCAATGCAGAAGCAGGGGACAGAGCGGGGAACCAGACAGATATAGGGGAGGTAATGACAGAGGTGATTGAGTCCAATAATCATTGATGTGCGTGACGGGGAGAAGGCAGGTGTGTGTAATGTTGATGGCAGGAGGGCACAATGCTGGGTAGCCTGGTGCCCTCATGTGCCGGGGAGCTGGAGCAGGCGTGACACCCATAGTAAACAGTTACCAGATTACAATACCCCTGTAGTAAACAGGTTGCCAAGTTATAATACCCCCATAGTAAACAGGGTGCCAGATTATAATACCCCCATAGTAAACAGGGTGCCAGATTGTAATACCCCCATAGTAAACAGGTTGCCAGATTATAATACCCCTTTAGTAAACAGGTTGCCAGATTATAATACCCCCATAGTAAACAGGTTGCCAGATTATAATACCCCCATAGTAAACAGGTTGCCAGATTATAATACCCATGTAGTAAACAGGTTGCCAGATTATAATACCCCCATAGTAAACAGGTTGCCAGATTGTAATACCCCCATAGTAAACAGGTTGCCAGATTGTAATACCCATGTAGTAAACAGGTTGCCAGATTATAATACGCATGTAGTAAACAGGTTGCCAGATTATAATACCCCCATAGTAAACAGGTTGCCAGATTATAATACCCCCATAGTAAACAGGTTGCCAGATTATAATACCCCCATAGTAAACAGGTTGCCAGATTATAATACCCCCATAGTAAACAGGTTGCCAGATTATAATACCCCCATAGTAGGTTGTGAGACTTGCCTAGTTAAATAAAGGTTAAATAAAAAAATATATTTTAAAAAGTAAACAGGTTGCCAGATTATAATGCCCCCATAGTAATCAGGTTGCCAGATTATAAAACCCCCATAGGAAACTGGTTGCCAGATGATAATACCCCCAGATGAACAAAATGTAATCTTTAACGCAACCCTGTCATTCATGCGTTTGTTTTTGAAGCTCGTCTGGAGCCGTGAAATGAAATGTTATATAGTGAGAGTGTGCATTACTGTATTAACACTGTATCTGGTCTTGCAGGCTCTGAATGGCTTTGTGCTGGTGGTCACAGCTGAGGGACATGTGTTCTATTCCTCTCCTACTATCCAAGACTACCTGGGCTTCCATCAGGTAACTACAATATCATCTGTAACATAACTGTAACTACGTTTACATTTGACATTGTAGTCATGTAGCAGACACTCTTATCCAGAGTGATTTATAGTAGTGAGTGCATACGCCAGGGTTGTGGGAATCGAACCCACAACCATGCTCTACCAACTCCAACACCATGCTCTACCAACTCCAACACCATGCTCTCCCAACACCATGCTCTACCAACTCCAACACCATGCTCTACCAACTCCAACAACATGCTCTACCAACACCATGCTCTACCAACTCCAACACCATGCTCTACCAACTCCAACACCATGCTCTACCAACTCCAACACCATGCTCTACCAACTCCAACACCATGCTCTACCCAACACCAAGCTCTACCAACTCCAACACCATGCTCTACCAACTCCAACACCATGCTCTACCAACACCAACACCATGCTCTACCAACACCAACACCATGCTCTACCAACTCCAACACCATGCTCTACCAACTCCAACACCATGCTCTACCAACTCCAACACCATGCTCTACCAACACCAACACCATGCTCTACCAACTCCAACACCATGCTCTACCAACTCCAACACCATGCTCTACCAACTCCAACACCATGCTCTACCAACTGAGCCACATGGGACATCACATCACATCTCTAACACAACTGTAACAACATCACATATGTAACATAACACAACATCACATCACATATGTAACATACAGTGGTTGGCAAAAGTATTCACCCCCTTGGCATTTTTCCTATTTTGTTGCCTTGTACCCTGGAATTAAAATAGATTTTTGGGGGTTTTGTATCATTTGATTTACACAACATGCCTACCACTTTGAAGATGCAAAACATGTTTTTTGGTGAAACAAACAAGAAATAAGACAAAGAAACAGAACTTGAGCGGCTTTGTGATGGCCACCCCAATACTTTGACTTTGTTGTCCTAAAGCCATTTTGCCACAACCTTGGAAGTATGCTTGAGGTCATTGTCCATTTGGAAGACCCATTTGCGACCAAGCTTTAACTTCCTGACTGATGTCTTGAGCTGTTGCTTCAATATATCCACAAGTTTCCTTCCTCATGAAGACATCTATTTTGTGAAGTGCACCAGTCCCTCCTGCAGCAAAGCACCCCCAGAACATGATGCTGCCACTCCCGTGCCTCACGGTTGGGTGTTCTTCGGCTTGCAAGCCTCCCCCTTTTTCCTCCAAACAAAATGATGGTCATTATAGCCAAACAGTTATTTTTGTTTCATCAGAACAAAGGACATTTCTCCAAAAAGTACAAACTTTGTCCCCATGTGCAGTTGCAAACCATAGTCTGGCTTTTTCTGTGCGGTTTTGGATTAGTGGCTTCTTCCTTGCTGAGCGGCCTTTCAGGTTATGTCGACATAGGACTCGTTTTACTGTGGATATTGATACTTTTGTACCTGTTTCCTCCAGCATCTTTACAAGGTCCTTTGCTGTTTTTCTGGGATTGATTTGCACTTTTCGCACCAAAGTACGTTCATCTCTAGGAGACAGAACGTGTCTCCTTCCTGAGCGGTAGGAAGGCTGCGTCGTCCCATGGTGTTCATACTTGCGTACTATCATTTGTACAGATGAATTTGGTACCTTCAGGCGTTTGGAAATTGCTCCCAAGGATGAACCAGACTTGTGGAAGTCTACAAATTTTTTTCTGAGGTCTTGGCTGATTTCTTTTGATTTTCCCATGATGTCAAGCAAAGAGGCACTGAATTTTAAGGTAGGCCTATAAATACATCCACAGGTACACCTCCAATTGACTCAAATTATGTCAATTAGCCTAATCTTCTAAAGCATTACATAATTTTCTGGAATTTTACAAGCTGTTTAAAGGCACAGTCAACTTAGTGTATGTAAACCTCTGACCCACTGGAATTGTGATACAGTGAGTTAGTTATAAGTGAAATAATCTGTCTGTAAACAATTGTTGAAAAAATTACTTGTGTGATGCACAAAGTAGATGTCCTAACCGACTTTCCAAAACTATAGTTTGTTAAGAACAAGAAATTTGTGGAGTGGTTGAATAACGAGTTTTAATGACTCCAACCTAAGTGTATGTAAACTTCCGACTTCAACTGTACACTGAGATCATGTGACAGATCATGTGACACTTAGATTGCACACAGGTTGACTTTATTTAACTAATTATGTGACTTCTGAAGGTAATTAGTTGCACCAGATCTTATTTAGGGGCTTCATAGCAAAGGGGGTGAATACATACACACTCACCACTTTTCACTTTTTATTTTATTTTACATTCTTTGAAGTATTTTTTTTCATTTTACTTCACCAATTTAGAGTATTTTGTGTATGTCCATTACAAAATCCAAATAAAAATATATTTAAATTACAATTGTAATGCAACAAAATAGGGAAAATGCCAAGGGGGTGAATTCTTTTGCAAGGCACTGTAGCATCACATCACATCTGTAACATCACATCTGTAACATAACACAACACATCATCACATCTGTAACATAACACAACATCACATCTGTGAGTTGAAAACAGCAGGTCTGGGACAGGTAGCACGTCCGGTGAACAGGTCAGGGTCCCATAGCCGCAGGCAGAATAGTTGAAACTGGAGCAGCAGCACGACCAGGTGGACTGGGGACAGCAAGGAGTCATCATGCCAGGTAGACGCCATATAGTTCTGGGTTGTCCCCTTCATTACAGTTATACACTATAGGGTATTTTCAGTGCTAACAGGTAACTATGTGTCTTTCATACCCTGCTTTGTAGTTTACTTTGACCCTTTATGAGTTGTCACTCATGGACTGTCTCCACCGGGTGATCAGCACAACAGACACACCCAGAGCTTACTGTGTTTCCCACTTAGGCCATAAATCACAAGGCAAACAGTGTTCATAGTTGTTAGATTATAGTTAGGGTTATGGTTCGCTCAAAGCCTTTCACATTCGTTTTTTCAGTAGAAATGCATCGTTTCAGTTCATTCAAGTTTGACCAAGGCAAAATGTATGAGTGCCGTCTGACTGATGGGCTATGTGGCAATGTGATGTTACTCTGTCGGGTCCCAACTTCCAAGAGTCCGCTTTGGCTTTGACCACAAACCTCATAGTTCCTTTTGTTATGAGAGAAACTTCTAAGTAACAAGTGAATCACATGAAACCAGGAACAAACAGTGTCCAGGGCCCACTTCAGACTTGTGGCTTCAGGGTTTGTTTGCTTAGTCACACACATGCTTTTGTAAGACTTCATAAACTCCGGTCCATTATATTGTCGTTATAGTTTTTCAGGGGTGGGCAACACAGTTGCAAGTCCTACTAAAGTCCTATTAGTTGTCCTATTAGTTGTCCTATTAGTTGTCCATTCCAGTGGAGACTACAAGTGAAGTACCCATGTCATTAAGAAGCCCTGATACGGCTTGTAGACACCATTATTATTATGCCTCTACAATAACAATGGAGGCTACAGCCATAGTCATGAACTAGATTTAACTTTGGTTGAGTTTGCCCTGTCTCTTTGTCTGTCTGTAGTCAGACGTGGTCCACCAGAGTGTGTTTGAGCTGATCCACACAGACGACAGAGCCACGTTCAGACGACAGCTTCACTTTGCCCTCAACCCCAAGCCCTTTGACCCAGAGCAGGGAGGAGACGGTGAGTGACCTGGAGGGAATGGGTTGTGGACAGTTTGGGTCATTTTTTTCAGTGGCTTTTAGTGGAAGTCATCGATTGATGTCAATGGGAGCATGCTCGAGCTAGGTGTGTTTATTTCAATTTGTGATTTGGCCCATGTTTTTTGTTGATAAGCTCTCATTTTACGATCTTTCACCACATTTCTATGTTCAGGCATGGCGAGCAGCAGTGACATCACCAGGAACATCGTGACCTATAACCCTGAGCAGCTCCCACCAGAGAACTCCTCCTTCCTGGAGAGGAACTTCGTGTGTCGCTTCCGCTGCCTCCTGGACAACTCCTCTGGCTTCCTGGTGAGTCTCGCAGCTTCCTGGTGAGTCTCTCAGCTTCCTGTTGAGTCTCTCAGCTTCCTGGTGAGTCTCTCAGCTTCCTGGTGAGTCTCTCAGCTTCCTGGTGAGTCTCTCAGCTTCCTGGTGAGTCTCCCAGCTTCCTCGTGAGTCTCTCAGCTTCCTGGTAGGTGTTATTGACAACTCCTCTGGCTTCCTGGTGAGTCTCTCATCTATAGGGCTGTAGAGAAAACATCCACTTTGTATTGTCACCAGAAAGTACTTCATACACTGTATTGTGTCAAATGAACACACACCACCACTGTTGATTAAGTTGACAATACGATGTGAGTGGTGGGATCTTGGCAAAGTTTGGCAAAACATTTTATACAATCAGTCACTAGGCACGTTTCAGATCAATCACTTGCTAAGTTTGAGATCAATCACTATCACTAGCTACATTTCAGATCAATCACTCAATCGCTAAGTTTAAGAGTCTAACATACCTTTGTTCTCCTCATATCCAGGCTCTGAACTTCCAGGGGCGTTTGAAGTTCCTCCATTGCCAGAGCATGCTGGGGGATGACGGGACGCACAGCCAGCCCAGGTTGGGCCTGTTCACCATCGCCACCCCTGTCCACACCCCGTCCATATTGGAGATCAGAAACAAGACGATCTTCTTCCAGACCAAACACAAGCTTGACTTCACCCCGACGGGTGTCGATGCCAGGTGACTCTAAAGGCCTGAAACTAATTCTCATTGGGTTCAAAAAAAAGAGTTGTCAGGCTTACATTTAGGAAGGAAATATGCTACCATTTAATCTAAGTGCCTTGATCAAATGTAGGACTTGATCAAAATGGAACTGTTTTTAAAATGTCACTATTTTACTTTTCTATTCAACATGTTTGAGGGATGACTTCACAAGTGAACATGATGTGTAATGTGCTGTACTTTCCACTAACACTAACATGGTGTGGCCTGCCCTGTTGTCTCTCTACAGGGGGAAGGTTGTCCTGGGATACTCAGAGATTGAGTTGTGTATGAGAGGCTCTGGGTATCAGTTCATCCACGCAGCTGATATGATGTACTGTGCAGATAGCCATGTCAGAAGTATGTTTACAATGGTTTCATAATAACTCTCTAGCAATTATTTGTTTGATCATTATTTTTTGTATGATTATCTAATAATATGAATATTTTCCCCTCAGTGATTAAGACAGGAGAGAGTGGTCTGACCACGTTCAGACTGCTGCAGAAGACTGGGTGCTGGGTCTGGGTCCAGGCCAATGCCAGGCTTGTCTACAAAGGAGGAAGACCCGACTTCATCATCGCACGCCAGAGAGCTTTACTGTGAGTAATTAATATCTGAATGTACAATCTGTCTGCATCATCATTGACTGTCATTTCATTGCGTCTCAAAATATATGATTGTATCATTCATTCATTCATTCATATGATTTTCTCTCTCTGTATCCCTTTAGTAATTCTGAGGGAGAGGAGAATCTACGCCAGAGGAAGATGCAGCTGCCCTTCAGCTTCACCACCGGGGAGGCCCTGCTGTACGAGACCGGCCCCACCCTGGATGCCACAGAGTTCCAAACCAACCCCCCAAAAATCTGCAAGGTGGAGTCTCTGGACCCCCAGTCTCTACTGGGCTCTTTACTAAAGCAGGACGAAACCGTCTACACCCAGCCCCAGGAGCCTCAGCTACCCATAGACCAGGTATTCATGGACAGCCGAGCGCTCACCAACGTGGCCTGTAACTCCTGGCAGAGTAGCATGGAGCCCCAGGGGCCCGACGGGGTTGATGATGGTGATAGCCCCAGGGAGGTCAAGCACGAGGGGGCGTTGGTAGCCATGATCGATGCCCTGGAAAAGATGGCGCAGGATGGGGACCTGTGTGCGGCTCTGCAGGGGATGGACGTGGGTACGGCGGAGCTGATGGAGTGGGAGAGCACCCTCCTCAGGCTGAGCCAGAACTCTAATGGGACCGGGAGCGGGGACACCTCCCTAGAGCTGGATGACATCATGACCAACGACATCTTCTCTTACGTGGAGGAAGCCTTGTTCAAGGAGAGCAGCGAGGGGAGCGGTAACCAGCCCAACTGCTCCACCATGGTCAACAACGACCCTAACCTGTTCACAGGGGTGCTCGACAACAACAACCAGGGTGGACCATTTACAGGAGTGGTCAGCCCTACTACAGGTGCCGGACAGTGCAAGCCCGGGTTGCTTGACAAATTCAGCTTTGTCCAAAATGGCTCCCCAGTGAACGATCGAAATGGTATCAGCCACAGTCAGGTAACAGGCAACAGAGTAGTTGGTTTGGCAGGACAGAACCAGGCAGGACCACAGCAGTTGTTCAAGAGCACCCAGAGGCTCTCCCACTTCGGCCCCCAGATTCCTCAGACGGGCCTGAATATCCCCATCCTGCAGCAGCTACAGCTCAACGACATCTTCACCCCCTCTCTGGAGCTCCCCGAGCTCAGTAACCCACATAGCTCAGGCCAGAATGAGTCTGTCACGTTAAGCACTAGCATGGCTGGATCCTGTGCTCAGGCACCAAACAACCACATGGGAAGCCCTCAGATCATCGCTGGCCAGGTCCAATCTAACCAGCCACCTCCACAGTGTTTCCCTCATAATGGCTTGCCAGCTGCAATGGCACCAAACGGACCAGAGGAGATCTCTGTTCCACAGTCCAACCATCTACCACCTATTCTGGTGGATGCTTGGGCATCTTTGATTCCCAGTAATGGCTTTGTTTCACCCCAGATTGCCTGCAGTGCACCATTTCAGTCACTAAAAACCCAGAAAGTGCAGCAGTGGCCCCAGAACCAGCAGCATCAGCTACCACCACCCGCCAGCACAATGAAAAATGGACACCAATTCATCCCAGACTGTCACAGTCAAGCCACAGAGACCCAAAGAGTCCCTCTCACAGGCCTTTGGCCACAGAACACCAACGGATTGTACCACCAACCCCAGCAGGGGCGATTGGCCAACGGCCAGCCTGCTCCATCCGGCAGCTGTATGTTTGAGAACGTCTCACCCCCCCTCCCCAACAGAAACAGCCACGTGGATGGCACCATTCTGCCTCCCCCCTTGTCTGTATGCCAGGGGAGGATGGTGGACCCCCAGGACCAGAGCTACTTGCAGTGGGGCCCCAGTGAGCCGGTGGTGGACACGTCAGCCATCATCCAGGACAACACCGGAATCAGCTTCCCGGCTCGCCCGCTTGTGGCCAACATCACCACCCCCGAGAGCCTACTGGCCATGCAGCAGTACCTTTCTGGACGCAACAGAGTCGGACAGACACAGGTAACTATGTCCCCTCTCTCTGTTGTGGATGGAGCACTGACTTTTTCCTTACCACATAACCTGGTTCTACTGGTCAAGTCACGTGGTTAGGAAAACTCAGGGCCCTAACTAATTATGAAGTAAATTTATTGATATTATTAATTGTTACTTTATGAAACAAGCCAGGCTCTAATTGTCATACTTTTCCCCCAACAGATCCCAAGCCTCTGTGTAGTAGACAGCAATGGAACATTCTCCTCATCCCCACTTGTCAATGGAACATTCTCCTCATCCCCACTTGTCAATGGAACATTCTCCTCACCCCCACTTGTCAATGGAACATTCTCCTCAGCCCCACTTGTCAATGGAACCATGTGCTTTACAGACCACAACCAAACCAACTATTGTGACTTCTAAACACGAGTCACATTTTACTCTGTAAACATCATGGACAAAAAGAGGAGGAAGCCATCCATGGATCTGTTCATCCATCCATCCGTACACATTCAAAGACAACACACTGCCTTAAGAGCTGCCTCAGGGAGGGTGTCGTGATGACAAGCCATCTCCTAGTCAGACACACCATTCATCTCCCCATATCAGTGTTTACAGGAAATACAAAAGGACTCTTTTGATTAAGCACTTGTCACTTCTGTCAGCAATGGAACAAAAAGCAGCAACTTTACATGGAACTGGTTTTCTTTCTTTTTTTGTTGGGTTGTCTTCTGTTTTGTTTGTTGTTGCCTTGTCTTTGCTTTTATTACTGTGGAAAAACAGTATCTGTCACAACTTCAATGATATGAATGAAGTTTGAATCCTCACTGGTGAATTTGGCTTGTGTTATAATGGCTTTTTAGGGTCATGCCCAATTCCCAAAATGATTTATATATATTAATGAAGCAGGCCATATTCATTTCTTTTTACGGTTGTTTCTTCTTACATTTAAAGTTGGATGGTGACAGGACACCATTCAAGTTTTCACTCGTGGAGAAACATACAAAAAAATGATATTGTACTCAGAGATTAAAAATAAAGGCAAAACATCCTCAATTTATATATGGAGTGTAGGGTTGCAAAATTCTGTGAGCTTTAGATACATTTCCTAATTTTTACAAAATCCCAGTTGGAGAATTCCTTGAATCAGGAATCAGGGAATAAGCAGGAAATCCAGAATCCTCCAACCAGGGAAAACCAGGGAATTTATTGAATGTTCCTGGAATTTTGCAACCCTAATGAAGTGTAAATACAGAAATGGCCTCTATATTATTATAAAGATATTATTGTTTTTATTATGTGAGTGTGTTATGGCTGTGATGAATATGACTGTGTGTACATGGGGTGTGTTCCTGTTTGTGTTTGCTTGTTCTGAAGAATGAGTGAAGCAGTGTACAAATAGAATTTCTGAGGAAAAAGCAACGTATTTCATTGAAATGTCTGCATTGGTTGCAGAGTAGGCTATAAAAAAACAAATTATGTGCTTTCAGATTGTACTTCTTGTAATGCTATTGGTATCCAAATGTCATTACAATTTAACAATAGTCTGATATAGTACGTTGATAATGCTATATCAATAGTATTCAATCCATTTATAGTTGTTTCTTTGTTTAATCTAAACTTCACTGAGCCATATGCTAACTTGTGGTAATTTTTTTACTTTATTTTTTTTTCATAATATCAACTGTGGAGGAAGGTGTAGTGCATGTTAAGGAGACTCAGGAGACATACAGTCGCTAGTGAAAGTCGACACACCACTTGCACAGTCTTCACATTTTGCTACCTTAAAATCTGAAAAGAGATTTTTTTCCTACCGATCTAAACAATCTACACATTTTCAAAGTGAAAGAAAAATGTATAAAAAAGAAATAGGAAACAAAGATGTTTTGATTGCGTTTGTCTTCGCAGCCGAGAGGTTAATACTTGATGGAAGACCCCTTTTTGTTGTAATTTTTCTCTCCCCAATTTCGTGGTATCCAATGTGTAGTTAGAATCTTGTCTCATTGCTGCAACTCCCCTATGGACTCGGGAGAGGTAAAGGTTGAGAGCCATGCGTCCTCCAAAACACGACCCTGCCAGGCCGCACTGCTTCTTGACACACTGCTCGCTTAACCCGGAAGCCAACCGCACCAATGTGTCGGAGGAAACACCGTCCGACTGACGACCGATGTCAGCTTGCAGGTGCCCGACCTGCCACAAGGAGGTCGGTAGAGCACGATGAGACAAGGAAATCCCAGCCGGCCAAACCTTCCCCGAACCCGGACGACACTGGACCAAACCCTCCCCTAATCCGGATGACGCTAGGCAAATTGTGCGCTGCTTCATGGGTCTCCCGGTCACGGCTGGCTGTGGCACAGCCTGGGAACGAAACCGAGGCTGTAGTGATGCCTCAGCACTGCAATGCTGTTCCTTAGACCACTGCACCACTTGGGAGTCTCCGGTGGAAGCACCTTTGATAGTCATTACAGCTGTGAATTATTTTGAATAAGATTATACCAACTTTTAGAGAAACATATTTTCATTGTCTATGTCAAAATTGCTTAAGGTCAGTAAATTTGTTCAGGAGTCATTGATCGGCAGCCATATTCAAACCTTGTTTCTGATTGTCAAGCAAATTTAAGTCAAGGCTAAGAAACACTCAAGTACACTCAAGCCATTCTGGTGTCTTTGGCATTAACATTTTTGTAACTGTGCCGCTGAAAATAAAACTCTATTCCAGGGTTTTCCTCAACTTTTTACCTAGGCTTTGCTCTTTTCATGTTTCTTTTGATCCTGACAAACTCCTCAGTCCCTACTAGTGACAGGCATACCCATAACATGATGCTTCCACCACAATACTTGAAAATACAGACGGTTTATATTGGATTTGACAAAAGCCTGTAGTTTTTTTTATTTAGGCCAAAAAGTGATTTATTTGCCGTGTTGCCTTGCAGTATTACTTTAGAGCCTTGTTGCAACCAGAATGGATGATTTGTAATGGATATTGTAACACAGGCTTCCTTCTCTTCACCTTATCATACAGGCCAGTAATGTGGAGTGAATGTAATGTTGTTGATCCTCTGTATTTTCAAGTATTGTGGTGGCAGCATCATGTCATGGGTATGCTTGTCATGCCAGTGGCTGGGGAGTTTCTCAGGATCAAAATAAATATAAAAGGAGCAAAGCCCAGGTAAAAAGCTAGAGGAAAACCAGCCTCAGTCTTCTGAATACCTAACCCTGGGATAGATTTTTAAATTTCTGCCGGACAATTTCACGAAAGTCAAATGCCAAAGACACACCAGTATGCCTTTCCAATAGGTGTTGCGTGGTCCTGAATGGTCCAGTCTCAGTCCTGACTTAAACCTGCTCAAATCAGAAACATCATTTGAATATTGCTGCGCATCAATGATTCCCAACTTAATGTACTGTGCTTGAGCAATTTTGACAAAAACAATGGATACGCAGTATGCTGCCCTAAGAGTAGTAGAATCTTATTCAAAATTATTCACAGCTTTAATGGCTGGCAAAGGTGCTTCCACCAATTATCAACTCTGGTGTGAAGACATACGCAATCAATACATTTTTGTTTTATTTGTAATTAATTAGGAACATTTTCTATACATATTTTTTCAATTTGAAAACTTGGCGTAGGTTGTGTACATCAATAGGAAAAAAATTGTAATGCAATTTTTAGATAACATTTTAATGTGAAGGAGTGTGCAGACTTTCACTAGGCACTGTAGGTCCTAGAAGTCTAGTGTGGTAACCATGGTTACTATAGACATGGGACTGGAAGTAGAACTTCCCACGAGTCCACATGTTGATCAGCATATTCGACAAATGGAACTTCCCATTTAGTCCCATGTCAGTTGATGATTTACAGTAACATGGCAGGTCCTCCCGTTGTAAAGGCCCCCTGACACTGAAGTCTCCCGTCATCACTCTGACTCCTCCCTCAAAGGCATCTGAGGCTAAATCAATAAGGCTGCCCACCTTTTATTTCCCTTGACCTATTTCCTCATTCTGGTCATATGAAAAGACAAGGCAGGTTTCCGCCATATTCCCCTATATGGCGGAAACTAAACCCGGCCAACTAGAGGGCCTCTCCTGCCAAACTGCTCTCACTGACAGTTCTCTCAGCTCAATAAGGCAGAGGAAGTTACACATAGCAAAGGGAGCTGTTATATGTATTGGGTGTATTCACATTTAGCTTTGCTTTTGAATTATATTTAGCAACTTTTCTCATGCTTTTTGCTTCACCGAGCTGATTTATAATATAATGGGTGGCAAGTTTTCAAAGCGCCTGCCTTGAAATGTTGATAAAGTTCCTTGTATCAAAGTTGATATGAAAGAAAGGGAAGGGTATACATTATATATCACCTCTAGGGTTGCAAAACTCCAGGAACTTTCAATACATTTCCTGGTTTTCCAGAAATCCTGGTTGGAGGATTCCAGATTTCCTGCTTATTCCTTCCTGATTCCGGGAATCCTCCAACTGGGATTTCAGGGAAAAACCTGGGAATTTATTGAAAGTTCCCAGAATTTTGCCACCCTAATCCACCCCCTGCTATATATCTATTCGTTAAGCTTACTCTTCAACGGTCTCCGACATCAGGCAGTTGCAGAGTTCAGCATCAATATATTATGAATATTTCAGTTTTTGCATTTGTTTGTCGTATGTTTGGTTATTTCATGTTGTTATTATGTCTCGTGGCCTTACAACATCTGTTAGACATTTGTTCTCCTTGGAAATATTTGTCTCCACATAAATATTTAATTTAGTGTAGTTCACTTGTATTTAGGCAAGTATAGCGTATGCATTGTATTGATATTTACCACCTTGTGTTTGTTACCTTATATTCTCACCTGTAAAATTAATTATCATATAAAAAAGATTTCTAATAACTTACTAATGTGTTACTTGGTCATTATTAAAGTGCAATACTTCTGTTGGACACTGGAGGGCACATCTTTTTTTTTTACTGCTGACTGAATAATATAATCTCAATTAACTATGTAAACAAATATCACCCCACACTGCCCATCCAAAACCTCTCTTTATGGATCTGCATGAGTTGAATTTACAGCGAAAGGACTTCTATCATCAGTGAATTAGTGCAGGTATGGCTTTATAATGAAGGGATAAGGGCTTCTGTGCTGTGGCAGAGACATAAGAAACAGAGATAGCCGGTTTTGATGAGATTTCCATGGCACTGCAGCCACAGGTTGGCACACAGCCAATGTTAATCATACCATACTAACCAGGGCTATCCGGCCCAGCCCGTAGGTAGCACTCACATTACAGTCCTGGTGCAGGCTCTGACTATTAGTTACTACTCAGTCATTAATCACAGAGAGCGAGAGATATTGTTTATTATCTATTTCACTTGCTTTGGCAATGTAAACATATGTTTCCCATGCTAATAAAGCCCCTTAAATTGAAAAATGTCATTTAGAGCGAGTTTATTTCACTTTTGTTTAATATCTACATCACTTGCTTTGGCAATTTTAACACGTTTCCCATGCTAATAAAGCCATTAAATTGAATTGAATTGAGAGAGAGGGTATTGCTACTTTTGATACATAAGCATATTTTAGCAATTACATTTACTTTTGATACTTCAGCATATTTAAAACCAAATACTTGTAGACTTTTACTCCAGTAGTATTTTACTGGGTGACTTTCACTTTTACTTGAATAACTTTCTATTAAGGTACCTATACTTTTACTCAAGTATGACAATTGGGTACTTTTTCCATCACAGGATATAGGCCCTGCTCACTCCCAGCTCAGGATATAGGCCCTGCTCACTCCCAGCTCAGGATATAGGCCCTGCTCCCTCTCAGCACCGGATATAGGCCCTGCTCCCTCCCAGCACAGGATATAGGCCCTGCTCACTCCCAGCTCAGGATATAGGCCCTGCTCACTCCCAGCACAGGATATAGGCCCTGCTCCCTCCCAGCACAGGATATAGGCCCTGCTCCCTCCCAGCACAGGATATAGGCCCTGCTCCCTCCCAGCACAGGATATAGGCCCTGCTCCCTCCCAGCACAAGATATAGGCCCTGCTCACTCCCAGCACAGGATATAGGCCCTGCTCCCTCCCAGCACATGATATAGGCCCTGCTCCCTCCCAGCACTGGATATAGGCCCTGCTCCCTCCCAGCACATGATATAGGCCCTGCTCCCTCCCAGCACAGGATATAGGCCCTGCTCCCTCCCAGCACATGATATAGGCCCTGCTCCCTCCCAGCACATGATATAGGCCCTGCTCCCTCCCAGCACAGGATATAGGCCCTGCTCCCTCCCAGCACAGGATATAGGCTCTGCTCCCTCCCAGCACAGGATATAGGCCCTGCTCCCTCCCAGCACAGGATATAGGTCCTGCTCCCTCCCAGCACAGGATATAGGCCCTGCTCCCTCCCAGCACAGGATATAGGCTCTGCTCCCTCCCAGCACAGGATATAGGCTCTGCTCCCTCCCAGCACAGGATATAGGCCCTGCTCCCTCCCAGCACAGGATATAGAGCCCTATGGGCTCAACGGTCACACGACTTCATGTATGCATTGTCATAGTTGTATACATTTCCCTTTGTCTACTGTGTGAGAGCATTCTCTTGAGCCTACCTGTATATGTTTTGTTTATATTGTGAGAGTCAACTGACTTTCAGCAGTAACAGTGTTTTAAAAAGGCCTATTCGGACACAGTTCCTAGCAAATTATTACAAACGTGTACAATAGAAAAATAGAAAAGTAATCAGATGAATCATGAATATATGTAACGGTGTAATTAAACTGTTAAATTCCTGCATATAAAACAGATATTATGCCACCTCCTGGTAGATTCATGTGTTTACATTGTCTAATACACTCAGTGGTAAAGGTATGGGATTTTGGGTAATCCGCAGTAGATTTATGGAGAAATGCTGTGGGTGAGTTGAAAATGGAATGGTCCCAGGATAGAAATGTATAAAGTGGACATTACATCATAAAATCCACATTTTACATTGTGCATTATCCGTTTATGTTATTAGTAACTACCGTTGTTGGTTTAGCGTCTGGGTAGCCACTTTTTATATGTTGTTTGCCGAATCTCAGTTTTTCATGTGGGTTTTATGTTAGCTAAAGTTCCCTCTTTAAAGTTGGTAACAGTTAGCTAACTGAAAAATGCATCTTCATTAGAAGTGCTATTTATGTCCCGTGGAGTACTGATCATTCATCCATACTGTGTGTGTCCCATCATTGCAGGTAATTTATGACAAATGTATTAAGTATATGTTTTTTAATCTCATGAGCACAAGCCAGCGCATTAGCCTAGTTTTGTTAGTTTAGGAAAATATGCGGTGAGTTGTAGATGTATTATATTTATTTGCCACAAGAGTGTGACATTGAGTAATTTTTCAGCTTAATTCGATATATTTTGAATACTAAAATGGGTGATAGTTTATTCTGATGTTGTAAATATGAGATTACACATGGAAACAATTGTATTTTTATTACTAGTAAATTATTAATTATTAGAAATGGTTAAATCGACTATACGATCACAATGACTTGATAGACATTTTTATCGTTTTTTTTGTTAGTATATTATACACCAGAATTATGGAAAATTGCTGTGGGAGTGCTATTTATATCCTGTCGACTAGTGATAATTTATCCATACTGTGTGTGTCCCATGATTGCAGCTTTGGAAATAATATATATATATATATGCAAAGAGGTAGGCCTATGTTTAGGTTTTGTCATGTATCAGCAGGTCTGTATCCATTTCCGTAGCCTATTCTAATTGTATTTGTCACATGCGCGGAATACAACGGGTGTAGTAGACTTTACAGTGAAACGCTTACTTACAATCCCCTTAACCAACAACGCTTAAAGAAGTTAAGAAAAATGGGTGTTAAGTTTTTAAAAAAGAAAATTTAAAATTAAAGTAACAAATAATTAAACAGCAGCAGTAAAATAACAATAGCATTATGTACAAGTATGTAGAGTTAAAGTGACTATGCGTAGATAATAAACAGAGAGTAGCTGCATCGTTAAAGAGGGGTCCTGGTAGCCCTCCTAATCAAATGTAGGCTATAGAGCACAAACGTGTATGCCCGAAAAAACTATTAAAAATCAATTTCAACACCAGGGTATGCTAAACCATTAATTTAGAACAGAATGGTTTCATTATTTAAAATTCTAACCTCTGACCCACATACAGCAGAAGACACAAGGCTCAACAGAAACCGCTCTCTTTTCCACTCTGATTGGACGAAACGGACCGCTCGGAAACGCGCAAACATTGCCGCGCTCCCATGTGTTTCCAGGAGATTTTCGTTTCCCCGTTGACCTCTAGTGCGCGTGCCCGCCCAAATCTGGACTCAAGCAGGGAGATGCGCGTGGCCGAATTTGACGAGATAATTGGGAATAGAGGACGTAAAGCATAGGACTAATACAGTAGATACAATAATTGTCCAAACGTTTGTCACATTATTGTCAGGGTAAAATATGAAAAAATAGCCTGGGAAGAATTGGAAAGGTGCAAACTACCATGGAAGGGGATTGCGGTTTGCAAAGCGCACCGGCACTACACATCTAGATCACCATTCCGCTAGACGATGAGATTAATTACTTGGGTTTTATATTGGGTTGAAGCATTGTTTTGCAGACTAATTTAGCATCTCGATGGACTGTAAACAGTATTGCAAATTGTATGCATTTCAACGGATGATATTCTGAGTACGCAACAATGCCATTAATTTATATAAATTATATTTCTTAACCCATCTCTGGATCTGCGCACAGTTGAAGGATAAAATATAAACTAAAAGTGCGACTATTTGTTGTTTTTGTCCTCTCGCTAATGTGTTTACGTGTTTCATCTGATGGATTAGTTTAACTGTCGACTGTAGCCTATGTAGCTCGAAGGGAACTGTAGCCTTCACCAATATTTTGGGGGAGATTCATCGGACTTGCAATACAGCCATATCATGTATGCTGGACGTAAAAGGAGAAAACCAGTCCAGAGAGCGTAAGTACAGTTTATTTATACGAATTGAAAGGCCTTTTCGCAAACAGAAATAGCCAAATGTTCAAAGCTCTGCATCCATACCAGCTCGCCCCTTTTAGCGCTCAATCACTCATCTTATATTTGTGCAAATTTAAATAGCATATTTCACCTGAATTAAATTGATAATGTCGATGACACACGATAGGACACATATTCAGGTGGGCCACCTCCAGTCGTCAGGGGCCTGATTGGTATCACACTTGCCCCAGCCAGGCTAATACACCTGACTTTCAAAAATCAACTAATCATGATATGCAGTTTAGTATGCGATTAGTTTAATCAGCAGTGTTTGCTAGGGATGGAGAAAAAGTGTGACACCACTCCGGCCCCGGAGGACTGAAGTTACCCATCTGTGGATGAACTAGTTCCTTCGCACCCTGTTTGACAGGCAGAAAGGCCTCGACCCCGGCCATCGCATTGTAAAACAGTTTATTTGACTATAAGACTATTCATTTGTGAAATAATATATATATATATATAGGATACCTTAAATCAATAGTACAACTATTGTGTGGTCGTGTTTTAAAAAATGATTTCGCAGTAAGCTAAAAGTTGCGTTTGCTCCAAAGTTGCACTTGTCGTCAAAAATAGTTGCTGCGTTTGTTATTTCGTTATCACGTGAAGCCAGAATTTACTGTTAACGTCGTTGCATTATTTTTGTTCAATTTAAACCAACATAAACCAACGTAAACATTTGTATTTTGAAATCATGTTTGTACATCCAATTGGTTTGATGATGCAATTCTACCACATAGCCGCAAATATGCTGCGCCATTTTAGGTTAGTCAACACGCCCCTTTATTGACTGTGTAACATACATTTTTGAATTAAACAAATGGCTGGAACTATGTCCAATGTTTGGTGGGTCGCAGGTGCATAAGGCCAACACTTTCTGATATTTGAGCGCAATCACCTTGCACCTGCTGAAAGGACACTGGAAGGATATAAAACCATTCAAATGTTCACAACAAATGGCTTTGAAGTATTATTATGTAATAATTATAGTATTATTATTATTATTACATTTTCATTTTTAGCCTGTGTATTATTATTTTGAAATAAGCCTATTTTATAATTTACTAATTCACTAGTAAAAATATACCTAACATGTATAAGTCTAACATGTGTTTACATAAATTCATCTTTGTTGAACCAGTGGAGAATGTGTATGTTTATGACATAATGCCAGAAGTGCATTCATTGCTCTGGGGCATTTATTGGCATGATTTGTTAACTCATGAGTGGATTGTTGAAGGAGTTCTATAAATTATGACTCAAAACATATTTACAATTTTAAAAAACATGGTGCTATTCACATGACGCAAATCAGGTTTTAAATTTAGCATTTATTTTTGGGCTGTTTTAATCATTTCAATTTTACTCTACTTGTTGAAGTATTTTATTAATTATTAATTTACCTATATTACAGGTATCATTACAAATGATAATTTTGTATTAATAATGCTAATAATGAATGAGAACTATAATCAACCCGAAGACCTTTGAGTTTTATGTAAAAATGTCAAGTTAAAAATAATGATTTCTTCTCTCCTTGCAGCGTAAAACCGCCACAATCAGAAGGGGCCAAGTCGAACCCCTCAAAGCGCCACCGGGACCGTCTGAATGGAGAGCTGGAGAGGCTGGCCAGCCTCCTCCCATTCCCTGAGGAGGTCACCACCAGCCTGGACAAACTCTCCATCCTCCGCCTTAGTGTCAGCTACCTCCGGGCCAAGAACTTCTTCACTGGTAAGAAGTAGTCCACAAAGAACCCTATTATTGCTCTGGAACTATTGCTTGAATAGGGCCCTTAGTTTGAGGTCCTCAATAGAGTGCTTCCTGAAATGTTGTGCTTCCTGTGTAGACATATGGTCCTTGTTTTGTAAACAGAGGTCCAATGATCCCTCACTGTGTACAGCACAAGGGTGTGTTAGCATAGCACACGGCCACTACAGTATGTAGCTGAAGCCTATCCTAAAAATATGCTCTACTTAAAGAGCATCAGAGCAGGGAGCTATCAAAGCAGTTAGCCTGATCCCCTTCTAGCATCCCTGTGCTGACTTGTCTGTACAGTTAGTAGATGGAACAGAGCAGTATGGTAGTTGCTATGCATAGTAATGGGAAGCACTGTGAGGAGCCACTGGGAGTTTATAAGCCAAGCTTCCATCCCTAGAACTCTTATGAAGATATCAAAACAGTAGAGAACCCTGGGTCTTTCATGGCCTGTGTTTCCTGACACCTTCAAAGTACATTTAATCAGCTGTGAAAGCCAGCTTCACTCAACCAGCCAGCTTCACTCAGCCAGCCTCACTCAACCAGCCAGCTTCACTCAGACAGCCTCACTCAACCAGCCAGCTTCACTCAGACAGCCTCACTCAACCAGCCAGCCTTACTCAACCAGTCAGCCTCACTCAGCCAGCCTCACTCAACCAGCCAGCTTCACTCAGCCAGCCTCACTCAACCAGTCAGCTTCACTCAGCCAGCCTCAGTCAGTCAGTCAGCCAGCCAGCCAACTTCACTCAGCCAGCCTCAGTCAGTCAGTCAGTCAGCCAGCCTCACTCAACCAGCCAGCTTCACTCAGCCAGCCTCAGTCAGTCAGTCAGTCAGTCAGCCAGCCAGCCAGCCAACTTCACTCAGCCAGCCTCAGTCAGCCAGCCCATTATTTCATCCTGGAGAAGAAGGGGCCTCAATTTTTCATAGAGGCTGTGACTCTGCCTTCATTTGTAGTTAGGGATGGAAGAGAAAGCAAGGGCTCCGTTAAAAACAGAGGAGAGTGTGTTTGAGAACAAAATATTTGCATGCAAAGAGGACGGATTTGTATTTTTTCTCTCCTATGTTGTGGGGAAAAGACGCTATTTTAGGCAGTGCTCTTTAAAAGAGAATGCTGCAATGCGGGTGTTGGATACTCTCGGAGCATTAATAATTAAGAGAAACCCCAGAGTTGAAAGAATTTATGAAATGGAGGGAGGACAGTGTTTGTTTAAGACTGTGGCTTCTTGAAATGGCTGTTTGGGGTGCGCCGTACTGGATCCGGGGCCTGTGATACCAGTGTGTTGGGGAGGAGATATTGCAAACACGTGGCTTTTTTTGGTGTGAAGAGAGAGGACATGTACATAAACTCTGTGGGGAGGAATGTCGATGCTGGAAAGGGGTGGGGGGAGAATCCAGTCTTTAGTTCTATGGGACTAAATAGTCTGTAGCTTTAATCATTTGAAAAAGTCATAGTATTTTTATTATATATATATATATATATATATATATATATATATATATATATATATATATATATATATATACACTTTGTTTTTACATTTTAACCTTGATAAATGTAGTAATTTCTTGGGTCGTCGAAGGGTTGATTCGTCTCTGAAATTGTGTGACTTTGCTTGATTTTGAAATCTCATGATTGGCACTATGAATATAACTGATTGTTGTGTTATGGGTCTAACAAATCTCGTCACCCTGTCAAAATATATTGTTTATATTGTATTGCAGCGTCACAGGTCAAAGTGTCCTGCCAAGCCCTCGTGTCCTTGTTGTGTTACTGCATTAGCCTAGTTCCTTCCCTGACTGCACAAACAGTGAGTAATTAACAGGCCTCACGTTCAGGAAGTACATGATGAGACAGTGAGCCTTAACCTGCAGCCTTATCAACACCCCTATCAGCCCATCATGTATGCCTGCTTGCCCTCTATTGTAATATGTCTCTTTATTTATCTGGGTGTGTTGTACCATAGGCCAGTGTTGTTGCTCTGTGTGGAATTAAATGTCTTGTACAAGTTGAACAAAGCCTATCAGAGCCTGTTTAATCCGTCTGACAATATTATCCATCCCAGCTGCCTCCTCTCCACCTCGTCTTCAGGCCTACAGGCATCTGTCCTCTGCCAACCTGAAGGAATGAGAGCAGGAGTGCCTAAAACCTAAAGCACAGTAAATACCAGATAATTGTACAGTATGCATAGGCATTTCTCCCCGATAGGCAAAGCCACATTAGACAGTATTTGGTTTGTTCCATGCTAATGCCTCAGACAAGGACATCACTCTATGTTCTGGTCCAAATGTCATGGGTGCTTAAGGAGGAGATTCTATCCTGCACCATGCCCCCTGTACTTAGCCGGTTACATGTACAACAATTCACTCTCAGGATTATCAGTAACCCGGGAATGAGCACTATACAACCACCAGGATCTCATCACAGGGAATCATGGGAGGCTATAACATCCTGTGCTCTGATGGGAGGCAGCTACCCACTGGGCACAGACATCAATTCAATGTCTATTCCACGTTGGTTCAATGTAATTCCATTGAAAGGATGTGGAAACAACATTGATTAAACCGTGTGTGTGTCCAGGGGGTAGGCTGTTCTGTGTCCAACAAGGCACCCTATTCCCTATGTAGTGCACTACTTTTGACCAGAGCCCTATGGGCCTTGTAGTGGACTATGTAGGGAATAGGGTGCCATTTGGGATGCTACCTGTGTGAGCTCTGTGACCCTGGGGTCCATGTGACACACCATGGTGGCCTCACGTGCAAATGTTGGGTGCGGGAACGTTGCAAAATAAATGTTGTTAAATTATTTCAGCCATTCGCTCGTCTGCGTAGCCAGGCGCTAAAATATAACTGGGTTCTGTTTGAGCCGTTCTGCAAGTCCTCTATTGGATATCAGGAAGATACAGACCCATGTGGATACTTGAAAGACCAACGAGGTGAGAATAATTAAAGATAACTAACTAGGTTTCTCTTTTTATCTGTGGATTAATCGTCGGAGTAGATCAACACAACATTTTGTATGACTCTGGGTCAACATTCTACAAAGAACCAGATAAAAAAAGGACCATATGAATGTCAAGTAAAAGAACAACCCAATGTTCATCTCCTAGCAACAGCAAGCTAGCTAAATGTGTGTTTCAACCTGCTCCCAAATTAGTATAGTTGTTTCACAGTTGGTTTTGATAGTTTAACCTGCGTGTGATGATCGCGTCTGGTGGGGATAGACAAAATCAACATGCGTGACCAGTGTAGTCATTGTGTTCGGTAATCAGGAATTTGTTTGAATGTTAGTGTCCACAGAATGTGTTTCTGTGTAATGTGTCATGCACTTCTGTTGATGGCATTGTCTTGTGCTAGATATTTACTGCAGCGTAATGTAACGCTCAATGAGTGAATGGGTGTGGAGTCAGGCGCAGAGAGCAAAGGATGCTGGAAAAAACACGCTTTAACGTCCAAAATCAAAGGAACAAAATAGTTATACCCAACACAGGTGTAACTATAAAAACAAAATAGTATACCCAACACAGGTGTAACTATAAAAACAAAATAGTATACCCAACACAGGTGTAACTATAAAAACAAAATAGCATACCCAACACAGGTGTAACTATAAAAACAAAATAGTACCCTTAGGTAAAATACCAGGACAGCGAGAAAACAAAACACTAACACCTCTCACAAATACAGAAGAACAAGCCCACACAAACAGCAGCGGGCTAAACGAACTTAAATAACCCCACCCTAACAACCAAACAATGAACAGGTGAAACCAATTAGACAAAACCAAACGAACACGGAACAAAGGATCGGTGGCAGCTAGTAGACCGGCGACGACGACCGCCCGAGCGCCACCCGAACAAGAAGGGGAGCCACCTTCGGTGGTATTCGTGACACGTAAACGCTTTACTCTCATACTGTCCTAGTTTTGCTGGTGGCTTTGGAGGTCAAATCTCTATTCAAGCTGGAAACTTCGCGTCTGTGTTTTATTGTCATGGATAATTCACCCTGGAGAATCAATGATATGCTTATTAGTCAGCTATTGTGCAACCTTTTCCCCCTGTGTGTGTGCGGTGTAAAGTACTTAAATAAAATTACTTTAAAGTACTACTTAAGATTTTTGGGTGTCTGTACTTTACTTCAATACATTCCTAAGGAAAATAATGTACTTTTTACTCTGACACCCAAAACTACTCGTACATTTTAATGCTTAGCAGGACAGGAAAATGGTCCATTTATCAAGAGAACATCCCTGGTCATCCCTACTGTCTCTGATCTGGCGGACTCACTCACTTCGTTTGTAAATGGTGTTGGAATGTGCTCTTGGCTATCCATAAATTAATTAAACGAGAAAATGGTGCCCGTCTGGTTTGCTTAATGTAAGGAATTTGAAATTATTTCTACTTTTGATACTTAAGTATATTTAAAACCAAATACTTTTAGACTTTTATTCTAGTATTATTTTACTGGGTGACTTTTACTTGAGTCATTTTCTATTAAAATTAAAATTTTACAAAAAAATTACAATTGCATACTTTTCCCACGTGTGTGGGGGAGGGAATCATTGTGACACACAGTAACATAAAAACACACCATGGCTTTCCACGGCTGCTGTAAGAATGCAGCGATAAGAAGTGTGTATATATCTGTTCTGAAAGAAGCCCTCTAAGAGCTCTGGCTCTGGTCTCTAATGTTGCCATTGTTTCCTCTGTTAATGGGCCACTCCCTCTGTGATGGAGGTCCCCACACTAACAACCACAGACAAGCCAAGCTCCAGTTGTGTTTCCCTCTGGCTGGCAGGCAGTCAGATTATAAACATAGATGAGGACACAAATCCAATGCACTCATAATATTTTGTGCAATGTAAAAGTGTAAGCCCTTCATTTAGATGGTACAATAAGAAGGCTGAACTATATAGAAGGCTGATTAACTCTGTTGACATTACACAACCCCCCCGTGTATCAACCCCCAGCATTAGAAACCGCCCTCCACATTTTGTATGACACTATTTAACGACACAATGCCCTACATTTGCTTCCACCACAGTTTTGTTCATTCCGTCATTCAATTTTTTTCTTTTTTTTTCTCTTCATTTTTGCAAAGAGGTTTAGCGGCCCCCTGGGAGCGAGGAATGGCCCGTCCATTGTGAGTTCTTCTGTTGTAAATACGGAAGGGTGAAAGGTGCCACCTTTATCACCACGTTTCTCCTGTGAGGTGGAAAACGCCAATAACTAAGCTAATAAGAGCGCTCCTGGGATTCCTGGAAGAGCTGTCTTTACCAGCAACCAACCAGGAAGCATGAGCCCTCTTCCTTTTCTTCCTACCGTTTGCTCTCTGTCGCGCAACTTCCTGGTCCATAGCTAGCTAATAACCCAGTCCCTTTTTAAATGGAGTCATGTGCTTTTTGCTGTGAAGCTTAGTAATATCAAATGTTATTGGTCACACACACGTGATTAGCAGATGTTATTGCAGGTGTAGCGAAATGCTTGTGATTTTAGCTCCGACAGTGCAGTAATATCTAACAAGTAATATCTAACAAATCACACAACATATACCCAATACACACATCTAATTAGGAATGAATTAAGACTATATACATATGGGCGAGCGATGTCAGAGCGGAACGGACTAAGATACAGTATATACATATGAAATGAGTAATGCAAGATTTGTGAACCTTAAGTGACTAAGATACCGTAGAATAGTATTAAATACAGTATATACATATGAGATGAGTAATGCCAGATATGTAAACGTGATTAAAAGTGACTAGTGTTCCATTCCTTAAAGTGGCCAGTGATTTCTAGTCTATGCCTATAGGCAGCAGCCTCTAATGTGCTGGTGATGGCTATTTAACAGTTTGATGGCCTTGAGATATAATCTGTTTTTCAGTCTCTCGGTCCCAGCTTTCATGCACCTGTACTGACTTCGCCTTCTGGATGATAGCGGGGTGAACAGGCAGTGGCTCGGGTGGTTGATGTCCTTGATGATCTTTTTGGCCTTCCTGTGACATCGGTTGCTCTAGGTGTCCTGGAGGGCGGGTAGTTTGCTCCCGGTAATGCGTTGGGCAGACCACACCACCCTCTGGAGAGCCTTATGTGCAGTGTAGTCATTTGACATCATGACCAACATTCATAAATCTAAAATGGAATGTGCAATTTACACATCTCAACAATTAGCTGTTTCTTATCAAAATCTGCTTAAAGAGACTGTGTTGGGTATGCAGGTTCAGGATAACCGATGCAATCCAATTACAATATCATAGGGATATGTATGGTTGTTGTGATTGGGGGTATGGTTGCACTCTGACCTTTGGCCTATAATTGCTGTATATATAGATTTGAGATTAGAATGAATAATCTCTGTGAATTCTGAAAGGGTTCTGTTTGCTTTGGAGGGTTGTTCGCCAGCTTGTTCAAACTAATACTGGATTAGCAAGATACTTCTGCTCCATGCATCGCTTCTCAATCACTACTTTTAAAATCTTGTTTCATTATCTCAACTTTCAACACCGAGAAAAGGGGGGGGAGGTTTAGTAAGAATATCTTGAGGGTCTCTCTTGAACGGCCGCAATTCTTTTCTTTTTTTCTTATTGAGGTCATTCCTGTGTTCACCACAGCGAAAGGTTCTGATTGATGTCAAAGGCCTTACTCCTTAATATCCTCTCAGTTCTATAAATGAAACTATTCGCCTCTGGTTCAACATAGTAGTGTGAAGGAAAGAGATGTCAAGTACTATTGAGTAGGATAGGTTTGAATCCTGGTCTGTTGCTTAGTGGATCACGCCGGAAAATAATGCTTGAAAAATAAAGTCATGTGTTCAGTTCTCCCTCTTTTTGGAGCAAAAATACAGGAGTTTACATTCAGTATGTAGATAGGGGCGGCAGGGAGCCTAGTGCTTAGAGCGTTGGGCCAGTAACCAAAAGGTTGCTGGATCGAATCCCCGAGCTGACAAGGTAAAAATCTGTCGTTCTGCCCCTGAGCAAGGCAGTTAACCCACTGTTCCCCGGGCGCCGAAGACTTGGATGCTGATTATGGCAGCCCCCCTCACCTCTTTGATTCAGAAGGGTTGGGATAAATGTGGAAGACACATTTCAGTTGAATGCATTCAGTTGTACAACTGACTAGGTATCCCCCTTCCCCTTTTCCCCTTCCCTAGATAGGTAAGCCACGAGAAAACAATAAATGGATGGCTGAGAGGATATAAAAATACATGTCCATGTAGGTGGCCCATTCTATCCAAAGACAAGCTTAGAGTGGCTTTAGTATAGAAATAGACACAGGCAGCAATACTAATGGACATGTAGAACTCTCCATGGATCAGGGCAGAGATCCAGATCATAGCCATATCCAATGGGATAGCCGTGTTGTATGCATTCTCGTTAAAAAGAGTAGTTCGTAGAATTCTATGCTGCTGTATGTAAACAGTTGAAATGAGTTCAATATGGATTAGGTCAGCGCTTTTGCTTCACGTGTTGCTATAGGCTACATCTGTACTGAAATGTGTTTGATTTCAAATCAAATCAAATGTTATTTGTCACATGCGCAGAATACAACAGGTGTAGTAGAGTTTACAGTGAAATGCTTACTTACAAGCCCTTAACCTACAATGCAGTTTTAGGAAAATGGAGTTAAGAAAATATTTACTAAATAAACTAAAGTAAACATTGAAAATAAGTAACACAATAAAATAAAAAATGAGGGAGTACCAGTACCGAGTACCGACCAGTACCAGTCGTATACAGGGAGTACCAGTACCGAGTCAATGTGTGGGGGTACAGGTTAGTTGAGGTAATTTATACATGTAGGTAGGGGTAAAGTAACTATGCATAGATAATAAACTATGCATAGTAAATAGTATTGCAAATAGTCTGGGTAGCCATTTGATTTGTTGTTCAGCAGTCTTATGGCTTGGGTTGTAAACTGCCTGTTATTCAGGCCCAGAAGCTAGGATATGCATAGATTTGTAGATTTGGGTAGAAAACACTCTATAGTTTCTAAAACTGTTAAAATAATGTCTGTGAGTATAACAGAATTGATATGGCAGGCGAAAACCTAAGGAAAATCCATCCAGGAAGTGCCATTGTTTTGAAATGGTTGTTTTTCCATTGAAAGCCTATCCACCCTATAAAGGGATATGATCCAGATTGCGTTCCCCATGGCTTCCACTAGATTTGAAAAGTCTTTAGACATTGTTTCAGGCTTTTATTCTGAGAAATGAGGGAGACCACTTTGAATGAATGGACAATGGAAAGTCCCAGAGCTGTTTGGTGCACATGACCTAGAGCGCTCCTTTAGTTGTTTTTCCTTTATATTGACAATGCTTTTGTCCAGTTTAAATATTATTGATTATTTAGACAAAAAACAACCTGACGATGGATTATAAACATCGTTTGACATGTTTCTACGAACTTTACTGGTACTATTTGGATTTTTCGTCTGCCTGTTGTGACCGCCTTTGAGCCAATGGATTACTGAACAAAACGCGCCAACAAAACGTAGGTTTTTGGACATAAAGCGGGACTTTATCGAACAAAACAAACATTTATTTTGTAACATGGAGTCTTGTCAGTACAACCATATGAAGATCATCAAAGGTAAGTGATTTGTTTTATTGCTATTTCTGACTTTCGTGACTCATCTACTTGGCTGGAAAATGTTTATATGGTTTTGTGTGCTGGGCGCTGGGCGCTGTCCTCAGATAATCGCATGGTTTGCTTTCGCCGTAAAGCCTTTTTGAAATCTGACACAGAGCCTGGATTAACAAGAAGTTAAGCTTTATTTTGAAGTATTAACCTTGTGATTTTATGAAAGTTAAATATTAATAATACTGTAATTTGAATTTGGTGCTCTGCAATTTCACCGGATGTTGTCGAGGTGTCCCACTAGCCTTTCCCAAACAGGTTTTAAGAATACATTTTCTTTCTCACAAATTAACTTTTAAAAGGCACACCTGTTAATTTCACTGCATTCTCATGAGAGAATGCCAAGAGTGTGCAAAGCTGTCATCAAGGCAAAGGGTGTTTTTTTGAAGATTCTAAAATATCAAATATATTTAGATTTGTTTAACACTTCTTTGCTTACTACCGGATTCCATATGTGTTATTTCATAGTTCTGATGTCTTCACTATTTAGAAAATAGTAAAAAATTAATAAAAATAAACAAACTTTTGACTGGTACTGTATATCATGCATATCCCGTATGTACGACTAATACAACGTCCCTCTCATCCACTTGTAAATAGCTAATTAAAAATTGTCAAACATTTGCTAAATATTGTTGGTGTTTTGAAATGGGTTCCTACGGTTTTGCTGCAAGCAAGCCTGCCTCTGTCGGACAAATCCCAAACAACATAGCTGGATCAGGTCATGAGCTGTTCTCCCACAGAAAGTGTCAGTAAGCAATGTGATGCCTTCAATGCTGATGGCTTGGATCGCTCCCAATATGGCTTCTACCCATCAGTCCAGAGAGGGGATGGGGGAGGGGATGTTTGATGCCCATAGTTGGAGCTCGTCTCTCAGTCCCAGGTACCTCAGCAGTATAGAACCATATTTGTACCTCGCTGTTCTCACCACTACTTCAACCCCCCCACCCCCTTCTCCTACCACACAAGTTAGAGTCCATTGCCCTTTCACAAGCTGTCAGATTTTCAGGGTCACTGCTTATTGGTCAGGTTTGCTTCATCAAATTCTCAGCCTGCCTCAGCCTCACACACGAGGAGAGGGTGGCGATAGAAGGCCGGTTCTGTCTAGTATTGCTGTAGCCTATAGGCTTTAAAAAATGAGAACTTCCCCAGAGACAGTTTTATAAAAGAAGGCTGCGGGGTTTTGCAGTTTGGCTCAGCAGCGGTTTACCGTTCCAAAGGAGCATTTCTATTCAGTGGTAGTGTTGTAAGTGCTGCATCATTATCGCTAGTTCCTCCGAAGCACATTGGTGGAGCCATAAGTCTGACAGCCAATCAATAATTCATATTCTGATTTAAGCTTTAAAATAATGTATTTTGACTTAAGTGAAATGTTCCATTTATTCATAAGGCAAAGAAATATCAAGTAGTAGTGGAAGTAATGTGTCCTTCACAAAGAAAGCACATACATTCGTCTGGAGATCCTTCAATGGTTTTGGGTGGAAACAGTGGTAGGACGAGGCAGTGGTAGGACTGGGTAGTGGTAGGACGAGGCAGTGGTAGGACTGGGTAGTGGTAGGACGAGGCAGGCAGTGGTAGGACTGGGCAGTGGTAGGACGAGGCAGT